>NW_023270451.1:57728104-57779623 GCF_011800145.1 Mirounga leonina
ATTTATTTATTTATTTATTTATTTATTTATTTATTTATTTATTTATTTGACAGTGAGAACGAGAGAGAGAGTACAAGCAGGGGGAGCTACAGAGGGAGAGGGAGAAGCAGGCTCCCCGCTAAGCAGGGAGCCCCAATGCAGGACTCCATTCCAGCCTCGATCCCAGGCTTGATCCCAGGCTCTATCCCAGAACCCCAGGATTATGACCTGAGCCAAAAGCAGACATTTAACTGACTGAGCCACCCAGATGCCCCTATAAAAGGTTTTTAAAATTGCCTTCCAGAAAGCTCGTATATCATTTAAAACACCTACCAACAAGTCAATGGAAAATTTCCTCAATAATTCACTTACTTACAATGCAACAATGTTTTCTTTTTTTTTTAATTTATTAACATATAATGTATTATTTGTTTCAGGGGTACAGGTCTGTGATTCATCAACCTTACACAATTCACAGCACTCACTAGAGGACATACCCTCCCCAATGTCCATCACCCAGCCACCCCATCCCTCTCACACCCCTCCACTCAAGCAACCCTCAGTTTGTTTCCTGAGATTAAGAGTCTCTTATGGTTTGTCCCCCTCTCTGGTTTTGTCTTGTTTCATTTTTCCCTCCCTTCCCCTATGATCCTCTGCCTTGTTTCTCAAATTCCTCATATCAGTGAGATCATATACTTGTCTTTCTCTGATTGACTTATTTCGCTTAGCATAATACCCTCTAGTTCCATCCACATCATTGCAAATGGCAAGATTTCATTTTTTTTTTTATGGCTGGCATAATATTCCAGCAACAATGTTTTCTAACACAGGCAGATAACTTTTGTGAGGAATTTGCTAGAATCTTTTATCAGCTCTTCTAATTATTTGTATATCCTAGGCTAAATTTATGTAACATACCTATCCTTCAACTTATTTCGAGAAGCAAATGTCATGGAATAGTATATATTTTAAATGTTGTAAAATATAAGACAATATAAATACAAATTAGATATGAATATAATTTAATATATGTAATATTAACAACTGTAGTACCAATTTTATTGTCTTGAAAACATCATCCACTGAAACCTTGCCCTTATGATCTTTAATAAGATTTTCATTTTGCTATAGTATCATAGTAGCATTAGCTACTTAACAATACAGATGTTGGTGGCTCCTGGGTGGCTCAGTCGTTAAGCGTCTGCCTTCAACTCAGGTCATGATCCCAGGGTCCTGGGATCGAGCCCCGCATCGGGCTCCCTGCTCCGCGGGAGGCCTGCTTCTCCCTCTGCTGCTCCCCCTGATTGTGTTCCCTCTCTCCCTGCCTCTCTCTCTCTGTCAAATAAATAAATAAAATCTTTCAAAAAAAATACAGGTGTTTCCTTCTTGTAGTTTTTATTGGCTGAAAATGAATGCAAGTGTTAGTTCAAACAAAGGTGAGAGTGAAATTTAAATGGGGAAGTAGTAGAATATCCACTAGAAGACAGAAGTTCTGATCAGCACAGTTGGAAAATTTCTAGCCTCCAATTGTCAAGACAGGAGCAGAGATGTAGCACTTAACAAATTAAAAAAAAAAAAAAAACCACACACACACGACCAGTTGATACCTCTCTCTCCCCTTGGGAGCAGCAGCAAGCCAGGTAGATCACAGAAACAAATGAAAATTCTTCATCCTATTTACACTAGATTACATTTCACCATTTCGGACAGGTGGAAAGTTTGGAGAAGAATATTAACCACCATTGGGAGATGACACTGGTCATTTAGAAAAACAGTAATAAGCAAGTGGTACTCTATACAGAGACTTCCTAGATTTGTAAAATGTTTAGAAGCCAGAGCCTGGGGCTTTATATTTTAAAGGTTAATAAAGCTTAACTCTGTAGAACCCCCAGATACAGTAAAATAGTCCATGGGTACCATACTACAGTCTTTTTAAAGATCTCTATTACTTTTTTTTTCCTATAAATTCTGGAGTTATATAACTTAGGTATTATCTGACTTGAAAATATATGATCTGTTTTCATCCATTATAAGTCAAATGAATTAGTATCTTACAAGGGATTGTGAAAGATGCTTGGTGTCAAGAGGCAATGGGTGACATCTCTGAGGGGGCCTCCAAAAAACCTTCACAGTTGGCAAGAGCCATCGTGCTAGCCAAAGGCCTAGAAGGCAGCCCCTGGACAGAGGCACTAGCACCCCTTACTCATCCTGGCTGGAAGGCCCATTCACCATATTGGTGGGCTAAAGAGAGGAGGGGCAACAACACCTGCAGAGAAAACTAATTCTGTGCTTCTGGAAGTTAGTCAGTCCTATTTTATCCTAATCTTTTCTTTCTTCTCCCAAATTTCATGACTATCAACCTAAACGCTGAAGTACAGGACCAAGATGATTATGACTAGAACAAAAAGATAAGAGATCATGTAGAGCTGTATATTTTGTTCAAATAACTTTCACATAACTGTGATTGCCAAATTCCTTTAAAAATGAGTCACAGTATTTCTTAATAAAACTAATGATCAAAGGGATTCCCTAGCTATTTTAGGAGCCTCATATTTTCTATGCTAAATTATTTAATCTATCAAACTTGAGTTCTCTTATCAGAGACTAGACATTAAACAGTCCAAATCTTCCTCCAACAGGGGTTTTTCTGGTATGTGAGACTCTTGCAGTCATCTGTAAAGAATAACAAGGACCCCTCAAAGAACTGCCTCAGGATTATCCCCACATATGTCAGAGGAGAAAATCCCAGAAATGATGTGAATACCATATAGTATGAAATATATAAAAAATGCTAAGGGCGCAGGGTATGTTTACTTTGTTTGAATACAGACAACACATACTACATAATGTTAAATGAACAATACAAAATTTCATCAGAGAAAATGAGTTATTTTAAAGAATGTAAAGACAAAGAACTTGGTTTAGGGGGAATTACATTGAAGGAAAATATTTCAGAATAAATGTTGATGAGCTTAAATGTAAATCCATGGTTAAATACAGTAGTGAAAAATCATATGGAATTCTACATTTTATTATTGTAGTATAATTTCTGTAAAATTAAAACTGTCTAGATAATGCCAGAAACAATGCTACATTTGGTATCTGGTAGTGTAAAGACAGAGCCATATTTAAAGAAATGTTCAATGAGCATTAAAATGTTGGAGGTAATAAGTTTGAGTGAAGATTAAGAAAATGTATAATTTGACAGAATGGCAACTTCACAGGAAATAGAAAAAGAGCATAAGTGCCACTAAAATGAGGAATCACTTAAGGTGTCCCTTAGAGGGATGTTAAGGAGGAATGGTGATTGGAAAGTATGAAAAGGAAAATAGAAGAATAAACACAAGAAAAGTTTCCTGACATTCAAACTTTATCAGGCTCTAGGGAGTAAATGGAAAATCCATCAGATCATTTTATTTATTTTTTTTTAAAGATTTTATTTATTTATTTGAGACAGAGAGAATGAGAGAGACAGAGAGCACATGAGAGGAGGGAGGGTCAGAGGGAGAAGCAGACTCCCCGCCGAGCAGGGAGCCCGATGTGGGACTCGATCCCGGGACTCCAGGACCATGACCTGAGCCAAAGGCAGTCGCTTAACCAACTGAGCCACCCAGGCGCCCCATCAGATCATTTTAAACTGTACTATTCAAAGTATTAATGAAACTTTGTATTTCCATTTCTCAACTTTGCACTCTGGGAAAATATGTGTATTGCCCTCAACAGCAGAATTCTTCAGTTTTGATTTATTTTCTTTTTAACTCCTCCTTCATCAGCTGTCAATGATAGCTGGAAATAAAGACAAGAGATAGCCAAAGTGGAAATGAGAAGTTCCCAACTCTAACTCCCAGTGTAAGTGAATATATTGATCCACCTAATTTTCTCATAAAAGGATGTTGGTGGTTAATAAATGATTTGTAAATAATTCTCAAAATACTACTGAAGCTACAGTTTCTGTGGCAGAAAGTCAAAATCTATATATGTAATTATTTCAGTTGTCTAAAATGTATGGATTAGTTTTAAATCTTCATAATTAATAGACAAAATCTGATCTCCAACTCAGATCATAGGGACTCTTAGTTTTTTAAAGTGAAGTGACATTTCCTTGATATTAAAAAGTTCACCTTGGGGTGCCTGGGTGGCTCAGTCAGTTAAGTGACCAACTCTTGGTTTTGGCTCAGGTCATGATCTCAGGGTTGTGAGATCCAGCCCCAAGTCAGGCTCCACACTCAGTGCAATCTGCTTGAGATCCTCTCTCTCCCTCTTCCCGTTCCCCTCCCCCCACTTGCATGCTCACTCTGGCTCTATCTCAAATAAATTAATAAAATATATCTTTAAAAAAAAGTTCACTTTAAATGTGCTTGAGAGTTAAATGAAGTAAACCAGATGTTCTATATTAATATTTTTAGGTATCATTTTATTTTAGCACAAATAATATGTCAGATTACCATTTAATATTAAGTAATATTAGGGGAGCCTGGGTGGCACAGTTGGTTAAGTGTCCAACTCTCGGTTTCCACTCAGGTCCTGAGATGGAACCCTGCGATGGGCACCACACTCAGCACAGAGTCTGCTTAAGATTATCTTCTCCTTCGGCCCATTCCCCCCCAGCCCTGCTCTCTCTGTCTCAAATAAATAAATTTTAAAAATCTTTAAATAATAAGTAATATTACTAATTTGTAATGACTTGATACCTAAATAGCTCTGTTTGTTGTATGGTAACAGTGTAATATTTCACAATTTTTACTGAGCAACAACACAGAAGACTGTGGCAAATGTTTTCTTACCCCTGTCAAGATGATATGTGGATATTATGGAGGTCAGATGTCTTCAGTGTGTACTATTTTTCATTCAAATTTATTCTCCCTTTTGCAGACTGAACTAGTAGTCCAGATATTTTTCATTAATATTTGCAAGGTTTTTTTGCAGATTTGGGGAATATACCAACTAAGCTTTCCATAGCATAACTCCATAAGTTGCTATTTATCCAGTGTGGCTCAGGTTTCACTTGTATATGTGCATGACCAGTTACTTTGATCACTAACATAATCTGAGTGACTAGAAAAGAAAATAAAGCCAGAATAATCTTTCATACTTTCTTCTCTCTTTTTTGTGAACATCTCCTATTTTCTCAAAATAATTATTCTGTATAAATTTTCTCAACTATTTTTATGGATCTCCCATAAAACCACACCAAGCCTTTCCCTTTACTACTGCTGTTCACAACAAACTTGGAGTCCTCTTTCTACTGCTGTTCTCAAGGTGAGTTTCATTCTTTCTAGTTGTGATGCTGAACTGCGTTCCCACCTTCCCTGCCTTACATAGTGGGAGTGGAGGAAGTCTAGAGGTGAGTACGCAAACACATACACACACACACACACACACACAGTACAGTTCCTTAGGCAGAGAGACCCTGAGCTATTTGTCCTGTGGATGAGGAAGGAAGGAAGATGCAGAGGAAGGAACATGCTAAGTTCTAGGACCCTAGTCTGCTTCTGCTTAAGACGGAGAACTGAGGTTTCTGAGGCCAGCCCTTACCCCACTCCTTTTACCACAAAGGATGCCTGAGTGACCTCCACAAGCACCTGTATCTGTCTGCTAAGATGCCCAGAGAAGGGATTCTATTTGCTCATGGAAAGCCAGGATAAGAGCCCTGAAGCAAAATAAGTTTCACCTCACTGTGGGATCAGAGTGTATAATGTGGAAATATAGCATAGAGTTTGCTTCTCTAGAAAGTACATTAGGGTACATTCATCTACAAGAAAGAATAAACTGGTTAACAGGAGTTTAAATAAATGGGAAATTATTTTATTATAAATTTATAGGTAAATGGCTGGTGACATGCGTTTATTGGCTAATGATGTAATGGCTATTGTCTGATTCATTCACCCTTCCCTCATGGTCCCTAGATAACTGCCAAAACTGTAGGAAACATGTCCCCATTTGAGCAGAAAGAACAAGGGGATGAAGGGAGATCTGAGCAGATGTCTACTTATCTCTCATTAGCCACACAACACAGCCACCCTCAGTTCTAAGGGAGGCTGAAAGAGCAAGAATTTCACTTTTTCAGTCTCTATAACTGGGGTCAGAAAGGGAGAAAAAGTTGAAATTAAATGCTGAGTAAGTCAACTAACACTGTCTGCCACAAAAGGGATCCTGGGCTCGAACTTATCCATTTATTTTTATTTTTCTTGGAAATACCCAGGAAGCACACCACACCTGTTGAGTAACACCCAAATGCTAATGTCACTGTCCACTTATAAGTTAGGGAGTTCTTCCTTCTTTCATAGAATTTGAGCATGTTGTGTGTTCAGGGGCCTGCAGGTTTTTTGTTTTTTGTTTTTTGTTTTTAGATGCCCTAGCCACCCTGCTTGCTATGATCCAACTATTATCAAGGTTTTATACTCTATACTCTGGTTATATACTCAATACTCACATTCAAATGCTAAATTGCAGATAAGGAAACTGAATGAAAAGATCCGTTCCCTCTTAAGTCATCATGTTCATTCATTCATATTTTGTTCAATATACACGGTATGACTATCCTAATCACATCCCAGGCTCAATTATTCTTTTCCTTTTGCAATTTCAGATGGCGCCTGCAAGCCTGAATGTCTAGTTAAAAACTCTATTTGTCCTTGGTCTTTCCTCTTGCCTCAATTGTTACTCTAATTCCGGCTCTACCCACCCAGTCTTTGATTTTTCTCACAGAACCCTTTGCTTTTCTAGTTATTCATCTCTCTCCTCAAGAAAGAGCTTCCTCCCTTGGATGCTATGTAATCTTTCTCAAGACCACACAATGTGCCTTTTTTGTGTGATGATGGTGGACAGATGTGATTTTCCAATGAGTTCTATTTTGCTTGCTTATTTATGCATTCTTGAGACTTCAGTCATTAGTCTGGAACAAAATAAATCAGGATATTCATTTCTCCTAATTTATACTGAGGTGGATTTTCATTAATTTGAGATGATTTTTTAATTATACAAAGTTCTTAAACCCCTCATTGAAAATTATAAAAGATACTAGGCAAGGTTCAAAGGCACAAGTTTATCTTTCAAAAGGGATTTTTAAAATCAAGGCTTTTGTTACTTAACAGCAGCTTATTTTTCACAGAACAGTTTTCACAATATTTATGCAAAATGAACACAAGTAAGGGATCCACAAGCCATGCATCAAAAGATTTCCAATTATATCTCTTCTTTGAAATGACTATTTCATGTTAACAGAGAATATTTGATCCAGAAGAGAGTTTATTAGTTACCTAGCATTAAATCTTGTTTGGGATAAGGATATGGAAAAAATAGAAGCTGACCAATGTGGTCAAGGGTTCATGGTTAGAGTGGCAAAGCCAGGATTGCAAACCAGATTCCTGATGCTCAATTCTGGGCTCTTTCACAATCACCTACCTCTCAAGAGCTCGGCCTACGATAAGCAATTACAAATAATCGTCCCTGGGTCTGGAGGATCATGTGGTAAAAGGCCCAGACAGCAGAAGTAGCTGTTTGGCAGGACCATATCAGGGCCATGTCAGGAACTAAGTATTGGGTGGTGGGCAAGGAATGAAAAGAAGGAATGGAGATCAGACCATGAATATGGACCTCCTACACTTGGGATGTGGGACGCTGGCACCTACGTTCTCCACATTCACTGAGCCAGACTGGGACAAGGGTGGCAGGAAAAAGGCTGCAGGTCCAAAAGAGAGATAGAAGGAATCATTTCCAAAGACAGATTTCTCTCAGAATCAGAAAATTAGACAAGTATCACCTGGGAGAGGCTAGTTGTAGCTTCCCTCCCTCATTAACTGGTTTAAAACATGCTGATCAACTGATTTTCAGGCAATTTTACTTAAAAAGTGTGGTGAGATAGAGTAGGGAACAGGAGAAAATCAACCCTCACAGCAGTTTTGGAGGGCATTTTTCAGAGGACTTGTACCAACATGCCTAGCAGTTCTTGTAAAAGCACATTTGCTCTAAAAGAAAATCCTTTTTTGGGCGCCTGGGTGGCTCAGTTGGTTAAGCGACTGCCTTCGGCTCAGGTCATGATCCTGGAGACCCAGGGTCGAGTCCCGCATCAGGCTCCCTGCTCAGCAGGGAGTCTGCTTCTCCCTCTGACCCTCCCCCCTCTCATGCTCTCTCTCTCATTCTCTCTCTCAAATAAATAAATAAATAAATCTTAAAAAAAAAAATCAAGCATATTATTAAAAAAAAAAATCCTTTTTTGACTCAGTCTGCTCCTTAGTGTTTCTACATTCCTATTCATTCATCCATTCAGCCATCCAATTTAGAAACTACTTACTATATGCCAAGCAACTTAATCATTGTCAATATTTACAATAAACAGAGCTTCTTTTATGCAGTGAAGGCTTGGAAAACACGAAATCCTCCTTTTAAGGTGTTTGTAAATATTCATTCTGCCAATTTGAAATAAGTTACTGTGTTTGTGTTCCAAGCAAACAATTCCAGTGTCCCATATTAAAAAAGCAATTAGCCTTATCTTCTGGAATGTTAAAACAACAAACAAAACATTCCTAAAAGAGTTGGCCATGAAAGAATGGGGTGCATTCTGGTATACCAGTTCAGAGGGTATGTTCTTACTTAAACCATGTTATCATGTTATATAATACCTACTCCCAATTAAGAACAGCACTTAAATAAATTGCACAGTTAAAATGGTGGCATTAACTAATACATTTTTTTAAACTTCAGAGCAATTTCCTCGCCACCTTGGATTAAGATATTTGATGTACATTAATTATGTATAAGGACTTAGTTTTCTTCCTATCTCCCCAACTCCAATCCCACTCCCGGTCTTCAGTAAAAGAGAGTGAAGAGAAAGAGGCTTTGTTAGCATGAGGCACACACACAAAAGAACACATGACCATATTAAATATGTGTCTCCATGTGTAACAGCCATCCCACTAATAACACCAATGACTGAATTACTCCACTCTGCTCTCCTTCTAGGGTCCTGGTTCTATCTGGAGGAGTAGAATCATATTCTGCAGATCCCGCATATCCCTGGAAGGGACTTTGGGACCACATGACCTTCAGGGGGACACATGGACAAGAAACAGATCTTCCTCTTGTAAATATTACTGCTTTGTAGTGTAACTTGGAATTGTTATTTTATTTTACTGGTTAGTTTATATTCCATCCTACCAAATGATGGTGTGTTGCCGTGGGAAATAAAAGCCATGTCTTAACTGCATAGTTACATGTATAATTAACTTACACACAAATTACCCAAACAATTAAATTATATATGCAGTTCCAAATGCACTTAGTATATATCTTGGTTATTATTTTGCCTTCCAGTGTGTCTTCAGTAAAGATTGCTAATATTCCCTAAGCCACAAGCCATGTGAGGCCAGAGAAAAGTATATTTTACTCAGTCCCCAATGGATTCTATTGCCTAATGTGTTCCCCCTTCTCTCTCCAAACCACTCTACAGCCAATACAAAAGGATTACCCAATTTATCATTCCCAGAGATTTAGGCAGAGTGCCACTAAAGAGACCATCATCCCAGGAAGCAAATATCCATTAAAAAACAAAAGACAAAAAACCTTCCTCCAAATCAGATGCTACTGACAAGCTCATAAAAAAGACATCAGCAAAGAAAAAAATTCAAAAGATAACGTATTTCATCCGCAACTGGCACATTATAAGCACTCATGAAAAGAAAATAATCCCTGTGTTTAAATGAGAGGACTAAACTGAACTGTCCACATTTAACTATCATACAAGCAGACAAGAAAAGTATCATCAGGGAAGACTGTTACCCAAATAGTTCTCCAAAAAGGGAGGAATCTAGAGAGGTCTTCTAAAAATTTCCAAAATAAGATCTCAAACAAAAATCAATTAAACCATTTTAAAATGTAACTATGAAATGAGGAGGAAGGATTGAAAAATCTAATAATAATATCCTATCATTAGGAAAGGCTAGACTGGTTGTCTAAATGTATTTCACTTCATATTAGAAGGAAAGATGCTAGGCATTCCCTATACTTTTTCATTATCATCCATTGCAGAGAAGCTAGCCACTTTGGGCATATTTGCCAGATTAGTCTAATCAATGATTACTAACATATGTTTTAATATCCAAAACCTAAGAACTGGTGCTATGCCAAAGAAAACAGGGCGGAGACAAAAGAAATGTAAGGAATTCAGCCTCACCTTTCCAAATTTTCACAAGAAACTATGAAAAAAAAACCACTTGTATTAACAGAGAACATTTATTTTAACTTAAGAGTGTGTAGATGAAACAATGGATGGTAGCTGAGCCCAGGATATGGAGAGAAACAACGTAAGTGCAGAAGGAAGTACAAAAGTTGCCTGTGAATCTGGTTCCTCCATTTTCTGTTGGATGCTATGTAGGCTCCCACTGAGGGACAGAGTGTGGAACCAAAGGCTAGACAAGAGTTAACCAACTTCTGAATCCTCTTCATTCTCCACCTACCACATCTATTCTCAAAATACAACCTCCACCCACCTACCCCCAAAAAAGTTCTCTTCAGTTTAAAGTAGCCCCTTAGGGATGTGTGTTACACCTGGCCCTTTGTGATGTTTTTCATGTGTTATCTTATTTGGTCCCTAAAACAACTCTGTGAGATATGCACTACTATTATCCCCATTTTTAAGATGAGAAAACTGAGTCTTGGAACGATTAATTCACTTGCTGAAGGTGAATCACAGAGCTGGGATCTGAGTTCAAAGAGGCTAACTCTAAAACCCACACTGTTAACCAGTGCGATATACCTGTGATCTAAGAAACTATCAAATCTGTCCAAATTGCCTTCTGAAAAAAAATGAGAAGAGAAAATAAGAGCAGAGAACATATTCTCTCATCTTGTCACCCTTCCCCCCAAAACCCATGTGGAAAGACCTTTACTTAAAATTTTATTCAAAAATGACTATTGTGCTAGTGTCCATGCACTTTTCTTAAATTTATTATAATAACTGAGAGAATCTTTCACCTTTCAAAAAGGAACTGTTATCTAAGACTATGTTCTTGTCAAAATGTAACACCTTTCTACTTCAGTCAAGGAATTATATATTATCATGTTGGCAAAATAATTCACCTACTCTTGTTCAAAAAAATATAAATATATTTATACCTCCAAAAGTTTCCCTGTGTCCTTTTGTCATTTCTCCCTTCTGTTCCTCCCCTCCCAGGCAGCCACTGATCTGCTTCCTGTCAGGATACATAGGTTTTCATTTTATAGAATTTTATATGAATTAAATCATATAGTATGTACTCATTTTTATCTGGCTTCTTTCACTCAGAATAATTATTTGAGATTCATCCATGTTGTAGTATTTTTATTGGTTGTGTAGCATTCCATTACATGGATATACCACAGTTTATTTATCCATTACTAGTTAATGAATATTTGGATTTTCTAGTTTTTTACTTTTATAAGTATAGCCACTATTAGCATAAATGTACAAGTTTTTGCATGAATACATGCTTTCATTTTATTTGGGTATACCAAGAAGTGGAAAGACTAGATCACATGGCAAGTTTGTTTAACTGTTTAAAAAACTGCCAAATTGTTTTCCAAACTGATTTTACCATTGTATATTTCTAACAACAGTATATGAGAGTTAGGTAGAAGAATAACTATGTTTTTCTCAAGTCATGATTGCCAAGATAAAATAGATACAAGTTCTAGAAAATATACTGGAACACAAGATGGAGGTCTCCAATTTCTTTCTTGGTGATGAGTTCTACTAAAACTTACATGCTTAAGAAACTTACACTAGTATTCCATTTCAGACTTATCTTCAGAGCCCCATATTCAAATATCTAATTTACAATCCATTCAGTCACCCATAATAAAAATCTCAGAATCATTCTTGAATCCATATTCTTTAATATACCCATATATAAATGCCAAGTCCTGCTGTTTTAATATCTTAAAAATATGACCAGTCTACCCCAATTCTCTATCCTTAGCTTAACATCTCATTATCCCTTGTAAGAGCCTTTGAAATGGTCCTGGCTCCAGAATTGGATTTCAAATCCATTCTCTACACATACAGGTGGGAAAAGATTTAAAATAAAGATATGACCATGTTGGTCCACCTAACTCACAAGATAAGGTTAAAGCTACCATTGCACATACGGCCCTCCATCTTTCCAGGTTTGTTATTCACCACTTCTGCCATCCCTTATTCCACTGAACTGCTTGTAATTCCCTTGCATACCATGCTTTCCTGCCTCCATGCTGTAACATGTATGGTCTAATCTCTCTGGAATGGCCTCCTGCCAACTATTCACCTAATTAACTTGGTGTCATTATTATATCCAACAGGAAGTCTTCTGCAAATCCTCAAATAAGATGGAGTTCTCCTCTTGGTAGTTCCATATATCCATGAGTATACTTCTGTGACAGAACCATTGGATTACTTCTAGTTACCTATTTATGACTTTATCCCTCTAGAATATGAGCTCTTTGGCACAGAGTGTTTCTAACTCATCTTTGCATCCATGGTGCATAGAGCCATGCTTGGTGCTTAGCAAACACTCAATAAATCTACACTGAATGAACAAAAATCCCAAAGTCTGAGAGATTTGGGAAAAGAGAATCTGCTATAAGGTTCTGGGATGCTAGAATATATTGGATCATAAATGTAATACCAGTAGAGCAGGGACCTGCAAATCTGCTATTAGATGCATTTTGACATAATATGTGGGTGTTCTAGATTTAAAGTCTGACTAGATTATAAAAATTCCCTGTCTCCACTGGATGGGTGTGTTTTTTAGTTATTACCCCTTTGTGTAAATGATATAATCTCACTAAATAGATTTGACTTTCAAGAGAAATCAACACATTGTCACAATAAAGTCATCACATAGCAAACTTCTGTAGGATACTCCTACAGTCTTATTGGCAGCATCTGTTTCCTCAGGGACTAGAAAGTTGAGGTCTAGATAATAATTTCTTAAGTCCTTGTGAATTTCATTAGAAAAGTAGGTGATAAATACATCAAGAGCTCCTGAAATGAACCTCTTAGAATACTGCACTAAGACAAAAACAAAACAAAACAAAACAAAAACCTTTAGAAGAAATTAAATAATTAATTGTTTTTGGAGACCCTTGACCAAAACAGGGAAATGCCTCTTCAGAATGGCTCTCATCTTCTGAGGATACATCTGCATATGAAGCAGGGCAAGGATGTGTGACTCAGAAATTCCACTCACTGGAAGTCAAAGGCATTTTTTTTCTATCTGGGCTTAAAGCCAATGTCACCATAGCCTTTACAGACCCAGTGTAGCTGTGAGTCATTTGACCTTAGAAATATAATCATAAAGATAAATTTAAAATAGCATTCCAGAAGCAAATTAATAAGGCTGAGGCACAGAACTAGAAAAGGCATCAATATATATATGAAATTGCTATAAAAGAGTTTGAAATTTTCACTTATATTTATCCCTTAATGACACACACACACAGAAAACTAAGTTATATGGTTCCTCAATCTAGTTTACTGAAAAAGGAGATCATGTGATTTAGGTTAAATTCAATTAAATTAAAGAAAAGTTATTGTACTTACTAAGTATAAGGTAATTAGCTAGGACACAATAGTGAACAAGATAGAGTCTGTCCCATGGTGTACAATAGTATGTGAAGAATTAATTTAGAACTAAGGATGAAATGGAAAGCAATGTTAAATTAATGTATTCCTTAGATTATATTTTACCTGATATTAGTATTGCTATGATTTATTTTGTTAGTCATTGATATAAATTTTGATTCTCATATTTTTTATTTTTTGAAATCTTTTATTCTTTTTTTTTTTAAAGATTTTAGTTACTTATTTGTCAGAGAGAGAGAGAGAGAGAGAGCACAAGTAGGGGGAGGGATAGAGGGAGAAGCAGACTCCCTGCTGAGCAAGGAGCCCAATGTGGGTGGGGCTTGATCCCAGGACCCTGGGATCATGACCTGAGCTGAAGGCAGGGGCTTAACCGACTGAGCCACCCAGGCGCCTCTTGAAATCTTTTATTCTTGGAACCTCCTTCTCTTGTTTTATTGATATGCTATCTCTTCAATGTCCCTGAAGATATTAATGATTTTTTTAAGTTTTCTGTTTTCTCCATTAGTTCAATTTCCTCAATTTTATTTTTCTCAATTATTTCGTGATTCCTGGTGTGTTAGAATCCCTTTTTTGCTTCTGTGTGATTTCAGGCATTTATCATAGGATTTTGCAATTGGTTATCATAAAGGAAGGGTGACCTATGCTACTAGGCAGAGAGCAGAATGCTAGCAGCAGCGCGTCTTCTGGGTTTGGGGCTTCTTGCTGCTCCTAGGACCTCTCTGTTTCCCTCTGTCTCTATCTCTCTATCCGTCTTTCTCTCATCAGAGCCAACACATATGCTCACTACCCTTCATTACAAGGAAAAACATTGCTAAAAAAACTTTCAGATTTCAACAGAAACACGGAAAAGGAAAAGAGATAACTGGCTCAGTAACGTCAAATACAGTTTTATAATTATGCACCTTAAGAATGATCAGGTTTAATCTAATCATGACAGCATTCCTGACATGAATTTCACAAAACTCTTGCTTTCTAGAGTAACTATTCTGGATACACACACACAACCACACACACACTCCACCTTGCTCTCTGCTAATTATTCTACATGTGTGTACATTTTTCACACAATGGTCCACAAAATTCCCAGTTTTGTGAACATATAATTTTATTTCATCTAACAAATTCATTATCTCTCATGAACTCCTATATCTGCATAATAAAAAAAATCTCAGTTTATTCAAATTCCATTTTTCTTAGTCCAATCCTGTGATTTCTTTAAACCAAACCCAATTTTTTTTCATTCACATTTAAGGTATATGTGTTCCTGTTTTATCCCTAATCCATATTCCTTAGTCAAGGGGATATGTGGAATTTCCACCCTACAGCGATGATGGGAACAAAAAGCCTTTGGAGTCTTCCTTTTTCTCCATCGTATGCTGAGATCCCTTTTAATGATGTGACTTGATTCATGTGGAACTGAGGAGCATGTGTGAAACATATTTTACACTCAGAGAATAATTGTCAGTGGGTGGGTCACCTGGCACTTTATCATTGCTCATCCTTACCCATTGCTGGTATGATCCTGCTTACTGCTTTCCCAGTCCCAAGATCTTTTGGTCAACTTGTCCCTTCTCCCAAATGCAGATACGCCATTTTACTATCCCTAGTAGAGTGTTCTACATATATGAGGCTGCTGCCTTTCGAGATTCCCGATGAGTAGTAAGGGCACAAGACCATTTATTCTCATATTCTTACTTAAAGTTAATTATATCATCTCCTCCCCATGCCACACTTCCCCACAAACCAGACTCCTAATGGGGAATAACAAAACATGTGGTCACTACAATACTAATTTACTTAATTTCTAAACTCTCCTCTTCCTCTGAAGTTTCTTTATCTAGTATGAAGAGCAGAAAGACACCTATTCTCCCTGCTAGTGGACCTACATCAAATCCTTTTGCTCTTAAGCTGAGATGGCTTTTGCCTTATAAAACCTTAGGATATAGAATGTAGAAGTGCTTTGTTCTCACCTGTGGGGTCTTCCTTCCCTGAGCAGCAGGTGCACTCCTCCCTCATTGCCCAATAGGAAGAAGGCATCAGTTGAACAGGGAAAGAAAAAAGTTCATATCAGTTATATTTGAACTATATTTATCAGTTATATTTGAACTCCACCACAAATTAATACTTCCTATGCCATCTTGCTATACATTTCTTGTCTCTGCAATAACACTGAGTAGGATTGTCTCAAATGTGCTATTAGCTTGAGTCTGATCTGCATGGTGTGCTGTAGTTTGTCTTCATGTAGGGACAGCAGAGCTAGTACTTCGAGTAGGCCAACTGGTTAGCTCAAGAGAGGCTGTGATTAGCCTGATTGATGAAACATTAAATTCTCTTTCCTGGAAGGGTCTTTCCTTTGTTCAGATATCTTTTTTATTGTATTTATTTTTTTCCAGATTTCCTAAGGAATAACTGACAAACCTAAGTGTACAAATTTAAAGTGTACAATGTGATGATTTAACATACATATACATTGTGAAAGGATTACCAAAGTCAAGATAATCAATGCATCCATCACCTCACATAGTTAACTCTTTTTGTGTGTGTGGTGAGATCCTTAGTCCAATTCGTAGAGATACAGGTGCAGTCTAAGGCCTGTTACTGACAATTGGCAGGGACAAATTAAAACAATTATGCCTGTCACACTGTTTTTCATTGCCTTAATGCTCCACTTTGTACCACCAGATTACATTTCTCAAGGCTTGACAGAGAGACAGAGACCCAAAAGGGCACACCCTAGTGCTCTAACATCCAGGACTAACAAGCACAAAACTCAACAGGTCATTGTATTGTCAATCTATTTACAAAGGAATAGGAAGATTAAATTCTCTCTAATTAACATTAAAATTCAGACTGGCTTTCTTAGACTCCCTGCTGATGACCAGAGGAATTTTATATTCTCTGTGAAATGATCATTCAGCATTAACCTAGCTTTGGATTGTTTTAAAACCCTCATTTTACTAAAAGCCTAGTAAGTGTTGTCCTAATTTTATTTGATACAATAATTATTTGGTAAGGATAGCATTTCTTTATGCTTTGATGGAATATATTCATCCTCTAGGCAAGAACCAGTAATTGTAAAGAAGGAAGAATCAAAACTCTCTTTGTAAGAAAATCAGTTACAACAAAGTACTTCTTGAAAATTTGAAAGTCCAATTCCACTTCTAAAATCATTAACTAGAAGGAAGATGAATACATTCCATAGTAACTAGAAAATGATTGAACTATTGTGCTATTCTGAAATATCATCTAATGATTTTTCAATGTAGTGCTCATAATTAACTCTTTTTATAATAGGGAAATAGCATAAGCTTTTCATACTTTGTGCATATTTAAAATAAAAATATTCATGAACAGAAGCAGCATGCCTTGATGGATTCAGAATTAGGAGTTATGAGCCCAAGGCTTATTCTTCAATGGAACTTTTTAAAAAAATCACTTAAGTGTACCACAATTTTTCTTTCATGAAATACATTTTTCAGCTTCATGAATCAATCAGAGAACTCTGGACTGATTCACTAAAGCTCCTAATAAAATTTTATAATCTGAAGGCCAAATAAGAGTGTTAATTCAAAATGAAGATATTTTCTTTTTTTCTCCCTGGAATTTTTGCAGTCCATAATCTACAGATAGAAATATAAAAAATTGAACGTTGTTATATTCAATTATGTGAGAGGCATAAGAATTATCTAGGAGGAAAGGAAGGAAATGCCAGTGATTTTAATATTGAATTGCCATCATCATAAATAGTATGTTGGAAGGATATCAAATCACACTTGTCTTATCAGGATATTTTTATATACAGGGGAAAAAATTTCTACTACACAGTCAACTTCTGGCAGTGGCGTTTCTCACTCTGATACATCTTGGAAGATCACCAAAGCCAAAATAAACATCAAACTGTTCAAAAAGCACCTGGATTATTAAAAATAAAATGAAGTCCTCATGCCATATTTTGGAGCTAACTATGAATTCAGTGACTGGCCTAGAAAAAGTACTCAGAAAATATTTTTTAGAAACAATAAAAGTGTTCATTGGTCAGATTAGTATATTGATAAAATGATAACTCAGGGTTACAAAGACCAACATTATCTCATTTCACAAGAAAGATATATAAAAAAAAATTACAATGTGATGTATTAAATGGAACAATAGGGTCACATCAAGTTTTATGGGAATATAATAAATGATAACTAACTCTGCCTACAGAGTTTGCACAAGCAGGCACAAAATAAGTAATATTTGAGCTGGTTCTTGAAGCATGAATAGGATTTAGGTAAATAGAGAAGTACAGGAAAGGAACTCCCAGAAGGGCCAGCATGTACAAAGGCACAGTATTTTTTTAAAAATCTCTATTTAAAGCAAAGTGGGCAGGTTTGGGGGTATATGTGTGAAAGAGTGATACAAGATGTAGCTGGGAAGTCACATTCAGGTCTTGTGAAAACATCTGTAAGCTACTGTAAGGATTTTAAATATTTTCCTTTAAATCTCAGGAAGCCATTGAAATTATTTAAGCAGAAATTATGTATAATTGAAATGGTGCTGGAAAAACTGGACAGCTACATACAAAAGAATGAAACTGGACTATTTTCTCAAACCATACACAATACTAAACTTGAAATGGACTAAAGACCTAAATGTGGGACCTGAAACCATAAAAATCCTAGAAGAGAGCACACGCGGTAATTTCTCTGACATCCGCCATAGCAACATTTTTTCTAGATAATGTCTCCTGAGGCAAGGGAAACAAAAGCAAAAATAAACTATTGGAATTACATCAAAATAAAAAGCTTCTGAACAGCAAAGGAAACAACAAAACAAAAAGACAACCTACTGAATTGGAGAAGATATTTGCAAATGACATATCTGATAAGGGGTTAATATCCAAAAATATATAAAGAACTTAATGTAACTCTACACTAAAAACCCAAATAATCCAATTAATAAATGGGCAGAAGACATGAACAGACATTTTTCCAAAGAAGACATATAGATGGCCAACAGACACATGAAGAGATGCTCAACATCACTCATCATCAGGGAAATGCAAGTCGAAACCACAGTGAGATATAGCCTCACACCTGTGAGAATGGCTAAAGTCAAAGTGTTGGTGAAGATGTGGAGAAAAAGGAACTCTTGGGCACTGTTGGTGAGAATGCAAACTGGTGCAGCCACTGGGGAAAACGGTATGGAAATTCTTCAAAAATTAAAAATAGAACTACCATATGATTTGTAATTCCACTACTGAATATTTACTCAAAGAATATGAAAACACTAATTTAAAAAGATACATTCGTTGCAGCATTATTTAAAATAGCCAAAATATGGAAGCAACTCAAGTGTCAATCTATAGATGAATGGATAAAGAAGATATGGTATATATACATACAATGGTATTACTCAGCCATAAAAAAAGAACGAAATCTTGACATTTGCAAAAACATGGATGGATCTAGAGGATATAATGCTAAGTGAAATAAGTCAGTCAGAAAAGGCAAAGACCATATGACTTGTCTTGTTTAAGAAACAAAACAAATGAACGTAGAAAAAGAAGACAAACAAAAAACCAGACTCAACTATAGAGAACAAATTGAAGTTACCAAAGGTGAGGTGGTTGGGGGGATGGGTGAAATGGGTGATGGGATTAAGAGTACATTTGTCATGATGAGCCCTGAGTAATGTTGAATCACTATATTGTACACCTGAAATTGATATAACACTGTATGTTAATTATACTGGGGCCAGAAAAAAAAAACAAGGTATAACTGAATTTGAGTTTTATAAAAATTGTTCTGGTGGCAGGCTATAAGAAGGCTCCATAAAGGAGGGAGGCACAAATTAGGGGAAAGCCTCTCAGGAAAGAAATCCTGAGAATCCACAGAGAATTCACATACAACTGACAAGTACCCACCACCCTATCCCCAAGAGTTTGGCGCTCAACTATAGAACTTATCAAATAAGTGAACATATGAATGCACGTCTATTGGAGTTAGCTTTGAGGTCACTTTTAAACATGGCATATGTAATTTCAGTGAAACATGGAAGAACCGAGATTTCAATGGGCTGATGAGCAGACATTCTGTGATATATCCTAACCACCTACTTTTCAGAAAGATTTTGGTCATATTTACTTGCACAGGGGTTCATGGCAAAATTGAAAATCAAATCTAAATTAGTAAGCTATGTTGCAGATTTTACTACATAGTAGTATATACACTGTTTTTATAATTATAAATATTACTAAGTATTCAATGAGAATTATATAACATTCAGTTTTATTTTCAAACTGTTTTCTCTCATATTTAACTAAAAAAATCCAACTTCTTAGTAGTCTTAATTTCATATTTTGTAAAAATTTAGAGATAAATGTTATTTCCCCTGAAGAGTTTTAATAAGACATGTTTTTTCCTGAAAAGATTCTTGTAATTTAGAAATTTATAACTCAACAATAAATGGATCTTTAACCAACTTTGTGATAAGTCACCATATCTCTGAGGACCAGCATCCTCAAAATGAGGAATGTAGTAAGAATTGGGGTTCCCTGCCTACTATCCATTCCTCCATCTCCCCCACAACCACCTTCAGTTTGTTTATTCATATGTTCCATAAGAAATTCACGTACTTCAGGGAAAGCTGACTTCATCACTGGATCTAGAGGTGAGGCAGGAAGTTCAGGCATGCACTGATCTGCACAAACCCATTCACTCACTGGCCACTGGTACTGGAGGGTATGTGACCTAATTTCTGTCTGTGAGGCTAGAAGTATTTGGAGGTGTTCTGTGACAGTTTTCTCTTCAGGGGAACAATTGAAGACAATGTCTCTTCCTCTAGAGGATAGCTCCTAGAACAACCATAGTCAATTCCCTACCATTTCCTCCACCTAATTGAGGATGACGCTGACATCTCGAGAAATACAGGGCTGTGAGAATCATGGGGAACCAAACCATAACCCAGATAAGCTATCTAGAGTCTGACTTATCTGTGAACATTTTGGTTCCATGAGCCAATAAATCCTCTACATTTTGAAATGGGTTTTCTGCAACTTACAACTAAGGCATCACCAGGGGTAAAAGTGGGTAATATAGAAAATGACTATAAAGACATTACAAAGAAGCAGCTAATACAGAGATAAAGAGAAGGGATTTTGAAACCACACTGACTGCCTGACTCCCAGCTCTGTATTCCCTAGTTGTGCGACCTTAGAGAATCATGTAGACTTGCTGTGCCTCATTTCCATCATCTGTAAAATGGGGATAATAATGCTTGTTTCACAATGTTACAAGTTAATAACAATGAATTAATAAAAAATGAGTTAATACATGTAAAATACTTAGAACAGTATCTAATACACTGTCAACGCCTCAATAGAAGGTAGCCTTTATTAAAGTCCTTCTGGTCCTGAAGAACCTGGAAATTTCAGTGTAAACTTCACAACCAGATTAACTCTTAAGATCAAGCATGGAGTGCTAGTACATCCAGGACAGAACCTAGAACTTCTGAACCATTCAGTCATTCAGCAAATAATTAAGTCTCTCTATTATGAAAGATACTGGATGTATAGATACATTCATTGAACAACTGCAGTAAGCTGGATATTGTTCTAAACTCGTAGGTTACAGTAGTAAGCAAAACAGAGTCTCTACCCTCATGGCATTTCCATTGGAGTGGCCATCTGAGCTCCATAACTAAGTTATGCTCACTCCCCTTAACTTATTCACAGCCTGCAAGTACAGTGCAGGGGGGGACTGTACCATGTAGAGGAAAAGAGATGTGACACAGCTCAACACACTGATTCATCAAATACAAGATGCCTCAGTATGGACCTGCAGATAGGCAAAGTCAGACCCTGGAGGGCTGTGTAATCAATGCTAACAAGTTTAGATCTGACATGATAGGAGCTTTGGAAGAGATTTGTCAAACTAGGTGGATGAGGAAAAGTGAGAGCATTGGGTGCTTCCTGACAGACAAGAGTGGATAAAGGAATAAAAGAAGTGTTAAAGAGGATGAAATGTATCCCAAAGAAATTTTACCTTACTAATTTTCTTTGAGCTGATCCAGATCAGTTATGAATACCTCAGTCATATCTTAGAGGGTTTTGAAAATAATAGAGTAAAACACTGAACTTCATAACACCAAAATCTGTTGATTCACTTTGATCCTGAAAACATGATGCTTTATTAAAGTCAACTAACATGTTTCTGTTAATTTTTAAAAGATCAAACAATACCTATGTTGTTATAGCAAATAATGCTTAGATCCTAAGAAATTACATTAGCTTCATATCCAGAAGTTTTGGCTGGAACTAATATCAAGTCATGAAATCATGTCATCTCAGAATTGGAAGATGTTAAAGGTCATCTAGTCCAACATCCAGACCAATGCAGGAGGCCATCCTCTCTGTGAGATCCAACTTCTTTTAAAAAGCCTTTTTATTTATTCATCTAATGAACATTTGTAGAGTACCAACAACATGCAAGGCGCTGCATCGGGTATTGGACATACGGGAGTTAAACAAATATAGTCTCTTTCTTCATGAAACTTACTTTTTAAAAAAAATTATTAATAGGGTAGCAATTACCAATTTGGACTGCTGTTTCTCTTTCCATCACAACCATCCCCCCTCCTCTCAACACCAAAAAATGCAAACCATTCTACTGGTCAAATATGTCAAAATATGTCCTGGCACATTGTCCACTGCCCTTGGGAGTAGCACGAACTCTATTCATAGCCTAGCCTACTCCTCAAGTCTTGAGGCATTCCCCAATGTTCACGCCTATCTCTCTCTGATTCTTCGTCTTATGGCTTACAAAAACCCACTGCAGCTACCAGAAGCAAGAATATGACTAAAGGTTCCCTATTCATAAATTCAAAGACCTAATTATTTTAATGATACTAGCTTACACTTACATATACCTCCTTCCATAGTGACCCCCATTAAAATCAAGGTCATTCTTGCTGTACATCTCTCACTATTCATGCACGGTCAGGTCCCACAGATGAAAGTTTCACCAATCTCTGTCCCACTTACTCCTAGCTTATTTCCTTCCCCTACTACTAGAGTTGTTGAGGTTCTAACATGTTTTAACATATACCTGAGCTTTTCTGAATTGTTAGAATCAAGGACAATGGCTGTGACTCTCTTAAAGATTTTGAAGATTGTTGTAGTATTTACTTTTAATTCTGACCCACATTATTCTTTTTTTTTTTAACATAAACTCCACCTCCAACGTGGGCTTGAACTCACAACCCTGAGATTAAGAGTCACATGCTCTACCAACTGAGCAGCCAGGTGCCCCACCTGTATTATTCCTACTTTCTCCTATAACTAATAGTTTTACAACATGATTCTAGTTTACTTTTAATAAATATGGACTTCCATTTTATAGACACATATAATCATTTATAGAGAAAATAAACATCCAAACAACTATGTATAAATAAATGCAGGTTTGTGTAATCACAAACAGTGCTACAATACTTTTTAGATGCCTATGACTGATTTTTATTTTGGATATATCTAAGTCTGAACTGTCCAATATGAAAGCCGTTAGCCATACCTGGCTATACTAAAGATTTAGTTCCTCAGTCACAATAGCTATATTGTAAGTGCTCAGTAGCCACTAGCCACATGTGGCTAGAGTACTGCGTAGCACAGACACAGAATGTCTCCATCACCACAAAGTTCTGTTGAACAACACTTATCTAGATGGTATAACAATGGTGAAATACATCTATCAGAGAGAATGATATGCTGAAGATTCAACTAAAGTCCTTTAGGTTGTTAAATCTGGCCTTCTTTGTCTCATGAGTAAAATAGAATAGGTAAATGCTTCATTTTCTTGTTCTTTCTCCTCCTTTATCATACAACAAATATTTATTATTGACAAAGTTAAAATTCAAAGAAGTAAAAGAAAAAGAAGTAAATCATAAATCACCCTAAATTAGATATGCTATCATAATGGAGAAATTCATTTCTAAATAGAGTAGTGATTGATTTTTCCAATTTTCTGTTTAAGGTAGAGTTTCCCTTGATTCTTTTAATGGGTAATACATTGATCTGCTATGAGACTCACAAAAATCTACAGCAATTATACATATTCATCAAGTAATCATAATGTCTTTGACTTTTAAAAAAATGAGTTACCAAAACACAGGTGCTCCACCCAGAGGGACAAATGTAACACTTTAATGAAGAGCAGCTAATTTCAACTATTAGGAAACCCAGGGAATCCCATTCTTTTATAAAAATATTTTCACACTCCCTTTGAAGAGCAGAGTGGGAAAATGTTGAGGAAATGAGGCCTTCCTGTTTCTGCCACATGTGGATAATAATCCAGCTGCATCTCCAAAATAAGTATGGCTGGAAAGTTCTTTCAAAGATCTCCTTGTAGCTGAATATCAAAGGGGAAATTTATATGTTTCTAAAACTATTGTTCTTGTGGTTCATGATGGAATTATAAGGGATCTCCTGTTTTTGTCTCTAAATACAATAAATAAAGTAATTTGAAGCTACTGGATCTCCCTACAGACTTTTTCTCTTTGTTTTTTCTTTTTTATATGATGGCTATATAATAAGCAAGGAATGTTTTGATGAGAACAAGTTCCCTTCATTTATGTGAGGCCAAGGACCACTGTAAAATCTTTGTTCTACTTGATAATCAGATTTTTTGGGTGTTTTTTTTGGTGGTTTTGGTGTTATATTTTACCAAATACTCTTTTTTTTTTTTTTTAAGATTTTATTTATTTGCAAGAGAGAGAATGAGAGACAGAGAGCATGAGAGGGAGGAGGGTCAGAGGGAGAAGCAGACTCCCTGCTGAGCAGGGAGCCTGATGCGGGACTCGATCCCAGGACTCCAGGGTCATGACCTGAGCCGAAGGCAGTCGCTTAACCAACTGAGCCACCCAGGCGCCCTTTACCAAATACTCTTTAGAGTACTCCTTAGAGTACTCTTCTCTTCACATCTAAGAAACAGTATGTCACAATAATAATAGTCATGCTTTCCTTTGCTGGGCAAAATATATTTTACAGATGTTACTCTTTTGTAACAAATATAGATCTAAAGGAGCTTTAGACAATCAGTTCAGTCTATTCTGTTTCTAAAGAGGGCTGATGAGGCCTGAGCTGGTGGTACCACCAAGTCACATTTTCTGGTAGCAAGAAGCGGTAGAGTAGTTGAGAAATAACAAACAGAGCAAGAAAGCAGTTCTGGGCTCCAGCTTCAGCACTGTGACCATAGTGCTTCCTCTCTTGGATGGGTCACTTCCTTAGAAAAGGAAACTTTTACCTCATTGTTAAATTTAAGAGTTCAAAGCCATTGAAACATTTCTAATATAATGTTAAGGAGTACAAAAAAGGGTAATGGTGGAAAAGCAATCAGGGGAAAAGTACAATCAATACATACTAATTAAAAAAATGAAACCTTCCGAATGAAAATAAATTCATTTAGCAAAGGAATTCTTTTATGTAGAATAAAGAAGTTTAAAACATGGAAATGCACATTTAATATGAGGTATTAAAATGTAACTCATCTTTAAATAGAAAATTAAAAACAAACAAAAAATTATACTGTTACAGGAGTATAAAATAGGATGAGGGCCCTGGGTATGGAGAGTGATATGGGTCAGAATCAGAAAAATGTACTGTGATTTCAAAGCTGGTAATTTGAAAGGAAGTTTGGCATCAGAGAGAGGTGAAAGGGAAGGCAGTATAAATATTTTTCCACAAACACTCCTAGATGAGGAATTTATATAACTGGCTAAGGCATGATACATAACAAGTTTTTGATAAGAGTCTAAAAAGATGTGACTAATTTCTGTGTAATTCTTTTCTGCTGTACTTCTTTTCATGAAAGTAAAGCAGTGTTGTCTTCAAGTTTTAATTTGAAGTTTCCCACAGGGAATATCAAAATATCAAATATTCTTCCACTTCCCTTATTCTTCCACAGTTAAATCCTGGCTTCACTCCTCACCTATTACAGGACTGTGAGAAAGTTACCTAACTCTCTGTCTTGGCTTCCCCACTGAGAAGATGGAGATACTAATAACATCTATGACATATAGTTGTTGTAATGATTACACGAGCTAATGCAGATGAAGTGCAGAGCACAGTGCCTAGAACATAGTTAAGTCTTCAATAAAAATAAATCTTTGAAACTACTACTGCTTTTAAGACCACAGAGATATTTCACAGGAACAAAGGAGTGACATATGTAGTGTGTCAATCCACAAAGGGAAAAAATAGCCAATGTGACAAAAGAGTGAACATCGGTGTCCACTGAGGTATGGCTCTAGTGGGTAATGGATTCTGTACCTGTGGATTTCATTTTTCCTTTCTTTCTTTCTTTCCTTTTTTTTCTTTTTTTTTTTTTTTGAGAGAGAGAGAGAGAGCAGGGGAGGGCCAGAGGGAGAGAGAGAATCTTAAGCAGGCTCCACACTCAGCACAGAGCCCAACTGAGGGTTTGATCTCACGATGCTGAGATCATGACCCGAGCTGAAATCAAGAGTTGGGTGCTTAATCAACTGAGCCACCCAGGCCCCTCTATCCCTGTGGATTTCAGATGACCGACTGAACACATGCAATTTCCAATTAAGTATACTTGTCTGCTTGACAGAGAAGCATTCTATTGAACAGTGTTGTCCAGTAGAACTTTCCCTGATCATGGAAATATACTATTCTTCTGTATCCAAGACAGTAGCCTCTAGCCAGATGTAGCTATTGAGTAATTAGAATGTGGGTAGTATAAGTGAGGAACTAAATTTTTATTTTACTTTATCTTTTTTTTTTTTAAGTGGGCTCCATGGCCAGTGTGGAGCCCAACGCATGGCCTGAATTCATGACTCTGAGATCAAGATCTGAGCTGAGATCAAGAGTCAATCAACTAAATCACCAGGCACCCCAATTTTACTTTATTTTAAATTTAAGTAGCTACATGTAGCATGACTACCATTTTGGAGAACACACCTATACCCAGACACAAATAAACAGCATACTTAAGTCATATATTTAAGACAAACTTCTCTTTTCATCACTTTGCATTACTCTAAAAATAAACTTTAAAGGGGTGAGTTAAAGTACCTTGCATCATCCTTAAATTATAGCATACTACAACACCCAGCATAGATGATAGATAGATAGATAGATAGATAGATAGATAGATAGATAGATAGATAGATAGATATAAATATGCTTAAATCAACTAACCCTAAACCTTGGCATAGTTACATTTCCTAAATCGAGAATTCCCTTTCTGGTAATAGCTGAGGAACTCTTATTGGACCATCTTCCTGCAGATTAACAATTATACCCTCTGGACAAAATAAAAAAAAAAATTACCTAAAAATACTGAAGAACAAGCCAAAGCAGGGAGGATCTGGATACGGGAAAGAATTCACACAAAGAAGGGATCAGCACTCAGTGAGCTCCCATGTCTTATAGCCTTTTGTCCCAGGACAGGGTCCAGTTTGGCTCAGTGCTGGGTATCTAGAACTCTGATAGAATCCAACTGTCTTCTGATGTAAAGAATGAGAGAACAGGGTGCAGGTGACCACAGCAGCTGGAAAGTGAGTGGTAAATCCCAAAATGAAGAGAGCAAGAGAGGAAATGCTCCAAATGCTGTGCATAAACTCTACCCAAATTTCTGGTGAACCTTGCACTATACACACTCAGGGCAAACTGTAAGCAGCCCAGTTAGGACTAAAAAGAACCAAATAGGTATTTTAGCTTTTACCCATTACAGGAGAGACAGAGCTAGGAGTGTGAATTTAGCCAAGTCTATTGCCAGCTAAAACCAAAAGTGAACACCCTTCTGAGGAATATAAGAGAATCCCAGCATCTCTAAAACATATCATTCATAAAGTCCAGCATGTAATCAAAAACTCCTAGATTATAAGAAACATAAAAGCGTGACCCATATTTAGAAAAAAGACAACCAATGGAAAAAAACCCTGAGATGACCCAGATTTTAGAGTTAGCAGACAAGTATTTTAAAGCAGATATTATAACTATGCTCAATAACAGAAAATATGCTCATGATGAATGAACAAATGTAATAAATCTCAGCAGAGAAATAGAAACTATAAAAAAGTACCATGGAGATTCTAGAAGTAAAAACTACATATGTAAAATAAAACTTCAATAGATCAGTTTATGAGCAAATTAAAGATGACAAATGAACTTCAATATTTATTTAATATTTTTAAACTACAGATGTCAGTGAATTTAAAATAAAATAATAGAAAAAAGAAGAAGAGAAAAAAATTTTGAAAATTTAACAGAGCCTTGAAAATCTATGGGAGAATAGAAAAAGATTTCTTTGATATGTATGCCTGTATATATATGTACATATATGTATACATATATTTGTGATCCCAGAAGGGTGAGGAGAGAGATAATGGGGCAGAAAAAAATATTTAAAGAAATAATTACTGAAAATCTCCCAAATTTTGTCAAATATATATATTTTTTTGCTTTTTAAGTTTTTATTTTAATTCCAGTTAATTAACATACAGCATTATATTAATTTCAGGCATACAATATAGTAATTCAAGAACCACACATCACCCGGTGCTCATCATAAGTGCACTTCTTAATCTCCATCACCTATTTCATCCATCCCTCCACCCACCTCCCTTCTAGTAACCATCAATTTGTTCTCTATAGTTAAGAGTCTGTTTCTCAATTTGTCTCTTTCTCTCTCTCTTTTTCCCTTTGCTTGTTTGCTTTGTTTCTTAAATTGCACATATGAGTGAAGTCATATGGTATTTGTCTTTCTCTGATTGATTTATTTTGCTTAGCATTATACTCTAGCTCCATACATGTCATTGCAAATGGCAAAATTTCAATCTTTTTATGGCTGAATAATATTCCATTGTGTATATATATATATGCATATATGTATGTATATATCACATTTTTTTATCCATTCATCAATTGATGGACACTTGGACTGTTTCCATATCTTGGTTATTGTAAATAATGTTGCTATAAACATAGGAGTGCGTGCATCCCTTCGAATCAGTGTTTTTCTGTTCTTTGGATAAATACCCAGTAGTATGATTGCTGAATCATAGGGTAGTTCTATTTTTAACTTCAAGATATAAATTTAAAGATTCCAGAAACTTAGCAAATATCAAGCAGAATATATACACACACAAAAAAAGGACAAAAACTAATAAAATATAGTAAGATAGATTTCATAGTATACACATTATACCACATACCCTCACACACATCATATATGCATCCATGTTATTTGGTGATTGTCACACACTGTGTATGTATTGTCATATACGTTGTATTGTACTTGGTCTGCTTTCCAAAGTAAACTGTGTTTCCTAAGGAAAGGAATTTTATTTGTCTCTATTCTAGTTTCTGGAACATAGTACAAGATAAATATGCATAGTGATGAATAAATAAAGTGTCTTGACTTAAATCACAAAGAAAGTTAGTGGTACAGCCAGAATTTAATTGAGTCTTTAGTATTTCCCCTCAGCCTCCCACCATTACCCTGGGGTTCATCTTCTCTCCTTTACCTAGTTAGGGACACACAAACTTCTGCTTAAAAATTTAGGGATTTTTTTGCCATGTCAAGTAAAAGTTAAACAGGTTTTATGAAACTAATCTCCATGTTAAGCCATTGAAAGCACCTTAATAAAAACAGGGATTTAGATATAAATAAGCTATATACAAACTTGACCTCCTAAGTGGAGGAAAGATTAAGGTTGGACTTAATACTTCCATTGGCACATTATGCAAGCAATTCCCAAAATTTGAATCATGTTCATAATGTGAAAGAGGAGAAGTTCCTATCCTTTTCCTATTGGAAAGCTATCCTCAGAATATAGTTCCTCAAAAACTAAAGGATGTGTGTAGATATTTCTATGTGCTCAGACAGGATTAATACTAACAAGTCAATATAATAAGAATAAAAATAACTAACATTTAATCTGTATTTTATAAGTGTGGGCATTTTGTTATGTTTTACATGAATTGCTTTATATTAGCCTCTTAGCAGCTATCTAAGGTAAATACTATTATTGTTCCCATTCATAAGCTTTGAAAGAGTAAGTCAAATGTCTAAGGTTACATAGTCAGTAAGAAGATGAGCCAGGAATGGCACCCACTATCTGGCCTCCAAGCCAGGCCCTTCACCACTAAGCTACACACCTCTCTTTTTCTGAAGTCAGCTTTCACAAGGCCACCTTCAGTCCAAGACAAAGCAGTCTGTCCTTCTGGCACATCAAGACATTCCTCAAGACTCACAAAGTGGTAAAGAAAATATCCACCCGCCCCCCTCAAAAAAAGAGTACTTTCAGGAAATAATAAGAAAACAGGGAGACACAAATTTGACATACTTAAAATAGGAATCATGCAGACATTGCCTTTATTATAGACAGCTGTTTCAGGCAAAATGATTTTGTGAGACAAAATTCTTGGGACTTTAGACTGTATACATACTGTAGTTAAGCTGATCTCTTGATTTTAATTTATGAATATATTTTATTTAGAAACACAATTGTTTTCATAATACAGCAATAACAAAATTGTCACTCTGAATAAACAGGAATATATGTTTATATTGTAAAGTAACTTGTTCCAAGGAGTTATTAAAACTGTAAACCAGGCTTTACAGAAGGCAGAGGAAAGTATGTTACTATCTGATCCTGCAGTGCAGATGAAGATATCAAAATGGGCAATTGCCTGTAAACTGTAATTGGAGGAAACTAAATAAGGAATCAAGATATGCCAAAACTTTAAAAGAAAACATTTTTGGTTTTGATATATTTTTAAGAATGTCAGAATAAAAAGACAATTAAAATCAATGGTTGGTTTTTACATGTTTCTTTCTATTTTCCAGAGTTTGTTTGCCTTTCTCATTTGCCATGTCAGGGGGTTGTGGATTAGAACATTTTCCTTCCTAAATTTAAAGCAATAATGAAATGTTAAACTTCAGAAGTAAAATGACAGTATGTATAAAATGGAGTTCCAATAGCGGATTACTGAAAACATGAGTTTAGTTAGATTATTGTTGGTACAACACTTTTCTTTTGTTACATATGTATTGGGGAGAGAGTGCGGGGTCCAAGTTAAAAAGGAGCTTCCGAAGAAAGACAACGTGGACTGAGACACTTTTTTATCCTCTTTCCTTCTCTAGATTTTATCAAAAGTAAAGAAATGAAGAACAACAAAAGAGAACCAGAGATGAACCATGAGTAAAAAAAAAAAAAGAGTTTTCAGTGACTTTTCAGGAGATAAAAAGTAGAATGATATGGGATAACTAACTACTGAAGGTGGCCAGAAAAAAAAAGTCACAGACCAGAATATGTCAATTTTCAACTTCAGAGTCAATTTATATATATATATCAGAATGTGTTAACTATGAGTACAGAATACTCTGCAAATGCTTTTCAACTTGACACGCATAAATGGAAGTATAAACGATGTAATTTGGGAGATGGAAACAAGGAAGAGAGTTTAAATGCAGACCAGGAGCACTGATGTCCTTTTAGGAAGTAAGGAGTGTGGAGATACTGTCTGTAATCAGGAGAACCGCAAATAACAATAACCAATAGAAGTCATAAAACCAACTGGAAGGTGGTGATGGTGGTGATGCCAACGGTATGGAGGAGATAACTGATCTAAATCTGCATCTAACAGAAAGTCAATCAACAATGTCTGTGGAAAATTAAGAAACACTGTCATACTATACATAACATAGCGATATATAAAGTTAACTAGCAAAGAAGTTTAAGAGGGAAACATTTAAAAGAGAAAACTGTTGCCTCTGGGGTACAGAATTACATGTGGGAGAAGACGAGGTGGGGCCAATGGCATTTAATTATAAACTCTTCTATATGTTTGTTTTTTTAACATGCACATGTATCATGTTTACAAGAATTTAAAATGTATGTAAGAAAAAATAAAAGGTTTTGAAAATCTCCATATGTTCAGCATATTAATTTAAGCCCATAAGCAAGGTGGGCACGTAAGGCAAATGCATCAAAAATTCAGAATCTTCCAACGCTGCAGTAGAAAACACAGAAGCTCCTGTTTAGGACTGTTATGACATAGTGATGTCTGTTTCTGTTCTGGCTAATAAAGCCTGGCAGTTTGTCAACTGTTACCTTGTTGAAAGTGCTGGAGTGGAAGAATGAATTAATTGCATTTTTCATAAAAGACTCTCTGACAGAACCCGAGAGAGGCTCCCCGGGCAACTCTAGTGCAGTCTTTCCCTTCTTTGGGGAATACAGATGTTGGCAGTGGGCTACCACATGGTCTCTAAAATCCTTCGCTTGACTCCTCTGGACACAAACCTCTGCAGTGTAGGAATGCTCTGGATAATTCTATGATTCTGTGATTACTAGTATGCTTGGAAAATCTTTAGAACTATAGCAGAAAAGGGGCTTGATTTTCCAGAACATGGTAGCTTCATGATATAGCATCAACTAATTCAAGAGATAGTTTTTATAGGTCCAAAAAGTTAGAAAAGTTCCAATGATTCACAGAATTAATTGGTCAATTATTGCCAATTTGAATTAATAAGGAAAACACACACACACACACACACACACACCAGAACAAATCTCTTCATTGTTTAGTTTTGCCCCAAAAGGAAATGATAATGACTAAGGCAACAGAAGTGTCAATAGTCTGTTGGGTTCCTGGTAGCACTCTGAGCCTGAGTTCATTTTATCCTATATTAGGAAGGTATTAATTACTACTGTAGAACAGAATATAAATGTTTTCAAGTAAACATATAAATGATATAATTTAGAGGGTACATTTCTCCTAAATGTGGCCCTCTGAGTCCCAAAGCATTGATCCCTTATGAATGGCTGCTGCTTGCTTGCATGTGACACATAAAAATGAGGCCCATGCAACTGAATTAATATGGTAACTATTGGCTATAGATTAATTTATGAGCTAACACTGCCATATAAACACAAGCTAGAAACAGAGGTATAAGTCTCTACCCATTCAATTCCTAATTCATCTTTCCATAGGAGTAATTTAGGATAAACCTCAGTCTTCCCTTGTTTCGCTAGTGAACATCATCTTGGCAAAGATGATTTCCAGGAAACCTGCATCATACTCTAGTACTGCCAAGAGCCTCTAGATAGGCTCCATCTTCTTACAAAGGAGCCTGGCCTGCTGTATTCCTGTTGGACTCCTTCTTGGAAGTTTTGACCAATGCTAAGCTATTAAAAGCTAATAGTAAATTAGTAATAACTTATATTTGCCTGTTATTTTTGAGTGTGTTTCATTTGGTGTTCATGCCAAATCCAAGGCACAAACTTCCACAGACACTTGTACACAAGCTTTACAGAGACTCCCATCACATCTCACTCTTCAATTCTGCCTTCCTACTTGTCCCTAGCTAATCAATCCTTCCACTTGAAGTAGACATATCTATTCCCCCTTGCTTAAGAACATGACTTCAGCACTTTTACCCTTGTCTCCTGCATCAGTGTCTCCCTACCCATCCATTAGCATACACATGGGCTATTATTTTTCTCATTTAAAAAAACCTTGTTTGACTCAGTCAGTTAAGCTTCCAACTCTTGGTTTGGGTTCAGGTAGTGATCTCGCGGTCACAGGATCAGGTCCTGTGATGGGCTCTGTGCTCAGCACAGGGTCTGCTTCAGATTCTCTCTCCCACTCTCTCCTGCTTACTCTCTTTCTCAAATAAATAAATAAATAAATAAAATCTTTTTTTAAAAAACTTGTTTTTGATCTCTCTTCTTTCTTTAGCTGACACTCCACTTATTTCACTCTTTATATTTTCTCAAAAGAGTTGCCTAACCTTACAATCTCTAATTCCTCTCCTCCAGATCTCCCTTAAATCCACTCCAACAGGTTGTCATCAGGCCTTCAAAACATGGAGGACACCACTGAGTTCCACCTTGTCAGTGCAATGGTCAATTCTCAATTCTCATCTTACTGGAAATTTCAGTAGCTTTGTCATAGTCCATCATTCTATTTTCTTTGATACCCTTTCTTCGCTTGAGTTTCAGGGCACCCTAGGCTCCTGGCTTTCCTCCTACCTCATTATATGGTCCTTGTCAGTCTCCTTTGCATTTTTTCTTCCACTCTCAGACCTATCAACATTGGAACACTCCAGGGTTCAATCCTTCTTCCTCTTCTCTCCTCTTTGTTCTATCCCTGGTGATTTCAAATGGATTTCACCCTGGATTTAAATATTATTCACATGGCAAATCACTCTCAAATTCATCTCATAGCACAGACTTCTCACCTGAATGCCTATTCATATATCAAAGTCCATAACTCCCACCCTTTTACAATTAGATGGTGCCATATGACAAGGTTTGGTCAATGGGTTGTACGAGAAAATGAGTGGTGTCACTTCTGGGCAGATACACTAAGAGCCAAGACAACTCTCCAGTTCTTCTCTTCCTCTGTTTCATGATCCTGGAAGCCATATGTTTCTAAATGCAGTTACAATAAGGAAGTCGTTCCATTAGGTTTGGTCCCTTTGTCTGTGTACGTAAAGCATGTTTTACGTATAACATGAGTGAGAAGTAACCTTTTGATATGTTAAGCCACTGACGTTTTGAGATTTAGTTTCAATTAGAGCATAATTTAGATTATCCTAAATTAGATGTCACATAGACATCTCAATCTTAACATCACCAAAATGAATTTCTGATGTTCCTCCTCAAAATTTACTCTACCTGCAGGTTCCCTATGTGATTTGATGTCAACTCCATCCTTCCAGTTGCTCAGGTCAAATTATTTGAGCAACCCTGACTACTAACTTCTCACATCCCATATCCAATCTATCAGGAGATGCTGTTGGCTCTGCCTTCAAAAGATATCTACAAATCAAGCACTTCACCCCACCTCTAGTCCTAGTAGCCTGGTCCATTGGCCAACATCATCTTTCTCAGATCTCCTCTACAGCCTCCTAAAGGTCTCCTTTCTCCCACTCTTTTTCTCTTAAATACACTCTCAAGACAGTAGTTAGAGTGGTACTTTTAAAACCCAATTCAAATCATATCACTCATCAAACCCTCATAACTTTTCTCATCTCCCCCAGAATCAAAGTAAACTGCTTACCATGGCTTATAAGACTTTACATGATCAACCTGTACCCCTGTCCTCCTTACCTCTCTGATTTCTATTACTTTCCCACTCACTCCATTTTAGTCACACTGACCTCCTTGCTATCTGCCAACTCACCAAACATGGCTTGGGCCTTTGCCCTAGTGAATGCCTGAGGCTGGAATGCTCCTGGTTGCCTGACTTCTTTATATATCTTGAGTCTCATCTCAGATGCCACCTTCTCAATGGAGCCTACCTTGACAATTCTATTTTAAATAGCAGTGAGCCCACCCCTCCCACCAGAAACTTTCTGCCTTTACCCTGCTTTATTTTTTTCCACATCACTTCCCATCTTCTAACTTGCTATATGGTTTATTGATTTGTTGTGGTTATTATGTATCTTCCTACTTATTTCTGTCTCTTCTGTTATGTAATGTAAATGTCTAGAACAGGCATTATGTCCCATAACAGGAGCTTAAGAAATATTTACTGGACTAACTAAGGTAGGTGAGGCAGACATGTTTTTACATGTCACAGGTAAAAATACAGGCTCAGAGACTTGTCCCAAATCATCCAACTAATAAGTGTATCCAAAAAAAAGAAAAGATGCAAAAGCACAATTTCCCAAATATGACAGAAGTGTCTATGTTCTCTACATTTACCAGATATTTTAAATCTTGTAGTTTCATCCTGATATTTTGGATATAAAACCACTTAATTTGTTTGCTTATACTCTGGATTAATATGCCAGAATGATATATACTAGGGGTTCCATTTTTACTGGCTTTAACAACTAAATTTATCAAAGAGGGTTTTGATATAGATAGAAAAAGTTTCAAAAAAAATCTAATACAGCGATATGCCTTAAATAAATTTGCATATTTATTTTTTGCAACATGATACAAATTGTTTTCTTTTGGGAAAGCTACAATTTGCTCATGATCTAACTTTCTATTCATCAATGTTTCCACAAGGAATGGAAATAATAAACAAGTTGGCATTAGTCATTAGTGATCTGTGCTCATAAACCACATGTGAAGATCATGCATCTGCTAAGATTCTGCTTTTATGATACTTTTCTTATATCCAAGATTAAAGTAAAAAGCAAATGAAATTTTTAAATATGTTGACCATATGCAAAACATACTTCAAATTGCTCATTAAAATTTTTCTCCACTCATATTTAAAACCTTGATTTAATTTACTTCATACAGTTACTGTAAGACAAAATAAAAAATAGGGTAAAACAAAATATTTTCTCTCATCAAAAGTTAAGTCAACAATGGCAAACAATAAAAAATAATAGCATACCAAAATCAAATACCTGAAGTCTAAGGGGATAGAAAAACCAAAAGATACACTGGCCTTGTTGGCAAGACATGAGTATTACACTATAAAATTTCTGCAAAAAATTATTTAAATAGAAACAAGTATCAAAGTCTAACTAATACAAATATAAGAAGCTGTTTTTTATATTCTTACATTTGCATTTCCATGAAACTCTGGATTTGGGAGGCAGGGAGAAAGAGAAAAACCAGAGTTTCCAAAGCTGGCTTTGTATAAGGTTCATGTTTATAATAGCTCTGTGTCTATACTCTTATACTTTTAGTCTTGGCATAATTTGATTCATATTTATTATGTCACATCTTTGATCCAGACTCTGCATGAGACATTATTTTCTTGCCTCAAAAACTTCAACATTCAATACGAACTGCAAAGCAAGGCAATATGAGCTTAAAGGGGTTTTCAGAGCACAAGAAAAGAATGGATAATTTCTGACTTTAGAGCTAGGGTAAAGAATTAGGAATGAAGAGACATTTGAGCTAAAATGTTTAATTTCAATCACTGGCATTTCATCAAATGCAGCCTAATTTTCCATATGAATAGGATTAAGATGAGTTTTCCATTAGGGTCACGGGCCTTTTTGCCTCCCACAAATTAAAATAGATTTAGAGCCAAATAAATGTGAATAACTTGACAATTTTTTTAATTGAGATTGTAACTCCTGGCCCACACAATAGTGGGAATAAGACAGTTCCCACCATCTTAGCTGTGCTAAATTAAGTGTTTCATTCTTATGGTATAGTTGGGAAAACGTTGACTAGGGTTATTGCACAGAAGCTGTGATAGTTTTTCACCTTGCTAAGTTACGTGGAATTCATTTTCAGCTCAAACCCTTTCTGGACATTTCTTTAACAGGGAAGAGATCTTGAAGAATTTAGGAACTGCATTAATGAGTTCATGTGCTAATGACAAAAAAAGGAGATATTAAATAATTTTAAGCAGAAAAGGCAAATTTATTTTTCAGAAAGGTCAAGCTAGTAGCAGTGTAAAGGACAGGCTGGTATGGCAACAGAAGCCAGTTAGAGTATGGTTTCAGGAATCCAGGAGAGATATGGTGAGCATCTCAGCAATGATAGGATACAGAAAGGAGGTGGCACTGAGGAATTCTTAAGATACAGAGTTCGCAATATTTGGTTATGGATCAAAAATAGAGAATGACAAAGAAGAAGAATCACATTTTTCTGATTTGAGTAATAAAATGTATGGAGTTGCCAACAGCAGAAAATACTGGAGAAGATGATTGGGTAAGGAAAGGGAGGGAAACAGTGAAGATATTTGTATGACAATCCAAATTAAAACATGTTGTATGAAAAGAAAAGAAAATATCTGGTACCTTATATGAAACTTACTATGTATAATATATCTAAAGAAGATAGATAAAAGTTACAGAGAATGCTTTGAGATATATGAAGTGAAGATCTTCATTCTTATTGTAAATTTTGAGCAAATACTTTGATAGAAACTGTGGATTTTTCTGCAACTGGTAATAAGGAAAGAAAAATCAATAAAAAGCAACATCCCAGCATTAACACTGGGTGGGCAAGAAGGAGAGAGACACAGAATCTTTAATAAACCTATACATTGGAACAGAAAATGGAAGAATCTGGTACAGATCAGCATTTGAATTAGGCAAAATGAGATAGAGGCTACCACGGTAAACTGTGAAATCTCAACCTCAACAGAATTAACAGTATATCATCCTTCCTGAATAAAGAGGCAAGAATTTTTAGTAAATATGAGCCAATCAGATACAGCAAAATATAATAAAGTTATCACATTATGACCAAGTGGGGTTTATTCCAGGGAATGCAAGGTTGACTCAAAATTCAAAGATCACGGGTACCTGCGTGGCTCAGTTGGTTGAGCATTCAACTCTTGGTTTCGCCTCAGGTCATGATCTCAGTGTCATGAGATCGAACCCCAAGCTGATTCTAACACACACACACTTAGACTCTAACATACATATATATTTACATATTTATATGTACAAAGGATGAGAATAGCCCAAAATTTTTTGAAAAAGAATAAAGTTAAAGGACTTATATAAACTTATTTCAAGATTTAAAGCTACATTTCTCAAGACAGTGAAGAGTGAAAATATACTATATATGACAACACTCTCATATTGTTATGGATATTTAAAGTATTTTAAATAGCTCTTGATTTTCATTTTTGTTTTTAGAGAGGGAGGAAGGGTAAGGGGCAGAGGAAGAGGGAGAGAGAGAATTTTAAGCAGGCTTCATACACAGCATGAAGTCCAATGTGGGGCTTGATCTCACAACCCTGAGATCATGACTTGAGCCAGAGTCGGACGCTTAACCAACTGAATTACCCAGGAGCCCCAATAGCTCTTGATCTTCATTGCAATCAGGAACACTGTGGAGATTGGTAGATTTAAACATTCTTTTTACTTATATAACACAGAAGATTTTCCTCATGTCCTCTTCTTCTATACATAACAAAACTTGATGTGTCCACAAGCTTCAGAAAGTAATGTACATTTTAGTGAATATTTCAGACAGAAAATGCACAGCAATTCATTCAAATATTACTTGTTAGTCATATCTCTTTTCCATGCTCTTCAACTGTCAGCAGCTAGCACTTCTCCCAGACTTAGTCCTCCACTCTCTCCAGTCACCTGTCTGCCCCCTCTCTCCATTCATTCCTCCCACCAGCCCTCCACCTCCCTGCTGGTCTCTTTTATTTCATAATTTTCTCTCTCTCAGCATCCCCCATACAGAACCATTTTACTCCCACTAACCTTCAATCTTGAACTTGAACATCTCACCCTCTACTTAATACTGCATATTACCTCCATCTTTCACTGACTCATACCTCTGAATTTGGAATGCTTTTCCTTCTTCTAAAGAAGCCACAAAGAATGCATGGAGAAGTATGGAGCTGTCATTTCCTCCCTTCCTCTGCTCCTTTCTCCTTCCCTCCCTCCTCTCCTCAATAAATGATATAATACAAAAGAAATAAAAGATGTGCTATGTACCTTCACAGGAGATGAGACATACCTATGTAAGCCTAAAAAATTCTAAATTAATTTGTATACAAAAGACATCTAAAGGAGAAAAAAATGTACTACTTAAGGTCTGGTTTCCATTGTGTTATGAAAAATAGCAACTTGTTAATTAAGACATTGTGTTTTAAAGTATAATTTTTTTTAATAAAAATATTGACTGGGACACCTGGGAGGCTCAGTCAGTTAAGCATCTGACTCTTGATTTTGGCTTAGGTCATGATCTCAGGGTCATGGGATCAAGCCCTGTGTGGGACTCCCTGCTAAGTGCAGGGAGTTGGCTTGAGAGTCTCTCCTTCTGCCCCTCCCCCTACTCATGCTCTCACTTTCTCTTTCTCTAATAAATAAATAAATCTTTTTTAAAAAGTATTGACTGAGGGGCGCCTGGGTGGCTCAGTTGGTTAAGCGACTGCCTTCGGCTCAGGTCATGATCCTGGAGTCCCTGGATCGAGTCCTGCATTGGGCTTCCTGCTCGGCAGGGAGTCTGCTTCTTCCTCTGACCCTCTTCCCTCTCGTGCTCTCTGTCTCTCATTCTCTCTCAAATAAATAAATAAAAATCTTTAAAAAAATAAAAATAAAAATAAATAAAAAGTATTGACTGAGGATGAGTCTTTGATTAGCAAATCAATTGTACAATTCAAAGATGGATATTCAATTTAAGGGCATTTTTCTTTTTTTTTTTTTTAAAGATTTTATTTATTTATTTGAGAGAGAGAGAGAGAAACAGCATGAGAGGGGATAGAGTCAGAGGGAGAAGCAGGCTCCCCGCTGAGCCAGGAGCCCAATGTGGGACTCGATCCCAGGACTCCAGGATCATGACCCGAGCCGAAGGCAGTCGCTCAACCAACTGAGCCACCCAGGCGCCCAAGGGCATTTTTCTTATAATCATAGAGAAATGCCTATAATCAGGCCTTGTAGACCTCGGGTCAAACCAACAAATAATTCTAGTTTACTATAGAAGTACCCATAGGCACTAAATAATGAATTTTCTAAAAGCATTATTTTATATATAGCTTATGATATAACTGTCTATAAAAAAACTAAAGCAAATAAAACATAATAAATTACAAAATAGATACTAAGGACAGAGTAAACACTAACTATGGGTAAGAAATACTTTGGTGGAGTAAATGGATCTAAGAAAGTATTCAAAGGGAACTGTATTAGTCTGGTAGGACCACCATAGCAAAATACCACAGACTAGGTGGCTTACACAGCCATTTATTTTCTCCCAGATCTGAAGTCTGAAAGTCAAAGATCAAAGTCCTGGCAGGGCTGTCCTCTCATGAGGCCTCCTTCCTTGGCTTGTGGATGGCTGCCTTCCTACTGTGTCCTCACATGACCTTCTCTCTGTGCATGTACATTCCGGGTGTCTCTTCCTTTTCTTATAAGGACACCAGTCCTATTGGGTTAGGGCCCCACCCTTACAACTTCATTTAACCTTAATCAGTCCTTTCAAGGTCCTATCTCCAAAAATAATCAACTGGAAGGTCAGGGCTTTGACCCAAACTATACAGTTTGGGAGAACACAATTCAGTCCCTGACATGAATAATGGACATAAAGATTATGGTAAAAATGATACCAGTGAATGTATTTTATTAAATATATTATTGGCCTTTTTTTTTTTTTTATGACAGAAAAACACACTGCGATACTCTAACATCATGGCAATTTCCTTGACCATCTGTATTTGCAGAAAATCAAAAAGACATTCCAGAGGAGGGAGTAAAATAAGCAAAGGCACAGAGATGGGAGCAGGAAAAACAAGCCTGAGAAAGGCAAAAAGCCCCATCTAGGGAGATTTAAGGCAGAATGGACAAGGACAGAGTAACAAAAAGCAGGAAGAAAGGATTCTATTTTAAAATTCAATATCAATTAAAAGCAGAAATTTCAGTTAAAAATCAAGACTTTGCCACTCACTAGTTTTGTGGCATTGGGCAGTAATTTCATCTTCCCTGGCCTCAGATATTGGGAAAATTTCTAGGTGTTTACCATTCTAAGATTTTATTACTTATTCCACTATATCTATGCTTATGTTCATATATTATCTTTATTTCATTTTTTTAAAGATTTTATTTATTTATTTGAGAAAGAGAGGGAGAGGGAGAGAGAATCTGAAGCAGACTCTGCACTGAGCACAGAGCCCAGCTCTGGGCTCAATCCCACACCCTGAGATCATGAACCGAAACCAAGAGTCAGATGCTCAAATGACTGAGCCACCCAGGCGTTCCTATTATTTTTATTTCACAGAATAATTGCTTTAAGTTGCAATAGACACTTAAGTTACCACAGACTACAAGAAACTGGACTTGTTTCTAAGATGAGCAAGAATGATGATACCAAAATAATTCAAAGATACTTTCACTTTGAACTAGAAAGAAGCACTAATAGCATATACAAGGTCAAGGATACAAATTAGCAAATGAATGCAATTACTCTCTTGCTATAGTTACACATTTTTATATTCTGTTTCTTGCAGTAAACAAGCTTAAAGCAGGACTTTAAGGACACAGGACTGTTCAAAATGTGTCCACTCTTCAGCCAAATAGAATTAATTTCCTTTCTGTTCTAGTGATGACACATTTTTAATCAACTTTATTGAGGTATAATTTACATATGTAAAACACACCCATTTTAGGTATACATTTTAATGAGTTTATATATGGTATATATACCATATAACCACTGCAGTCAGAATATAGTATACGTCCATGGCCTCTAAAAGCACCGAGTGTCCCTTCTTGCCCCATGTGCCTTGTTCCCTGGTAACCATTGATCTTCATTCTGTCACACTAAATAAATGTTGTCTTCTCTGTAGTTTCATATAAATGGAATCATACAGTATATACTCTTTGGAATCTGGTTCCTGGTACTCACTGTAATAGTTTTGAGCTTCATCCATATTGCTGCATGTACCAATATTTCGTTCCTTTTTATTGGTAACATTCTATGTTATAAATATACCATCATTTGTGTATCCATCACCTCTTGATGGACACCTGGGTTATTTTCATTTTCTGGCTGCTATAAAGTTGCAATGAAGATTCATGTATAAGTCTATGTGAACTTAACTTTTCACTTCTCTTAGGTAAAAACAGAGGGGTGGGATTTTTAAATCACATTGTAGGTTTACATTTAATTTTATTTTTAAAGATTTACTTATTTATTTGGGGGTGGGACATGCCATGCGGGAGGGGCAGAGGGAAAAGGAAAGGAGAATACTCCCCACTGAGTGTGGAACTGGGTCGGGGTCTCAATCTCACAACCCAGAAATCATGACCTGAACCAAAATCAAGAGTCAGACGCTTAACTGACTGAGTCATCCAGGTGCCCTGGTATATGTTTATATTTAATTTTAAAAGAAACTCTCAAACTATACCATTTATAATGTCAAAATCAATGAGTGATATTTCTAATTATTCTACATCCTGGCCAGTACTTGGTATGGTCAGTCTTTTTAAAATTAGACAACCTGGGAGGGGGTGGCACCTGAGTGGCTCAGTCCGTTAAGTGTCTGCCTTCAGCTCAGGTCATGATCTCCGGATCCTGGGATCAAGCCCCACGTCGGGCTCTCTGCTCAGCGGAGTCTGCTTCTCCCTCTCCCACTCCCCCTGCTTGTGTTCCCTCTCTCGCGGTCTCTCTCTGTCAAAATAAATAAAATCTTAAAAAAAATGTCATTCCACTGTCCGCTTATGAGAAATCTGCTGTAATTTTTATCTTTGTTTCTCTGTAAATAATGTGCCTTTTTCATTTCTTTTAAAATATTCTTTTTCAGTGGTTTTCACAAACTTGATTATGGTATACTTTATGCGTCTGTGTTAGCATGTATGTGTTCACCCTACTTTGGGTCCATTGTGCTTTAGGGATCTGTGGGTTTATAACTTTCATCAAACTTGGAAAATTTGGGGCCATCATTTCTTTTTTTTCGTATATAGTATTTTTATTCCTATAAATTCTATTTGGTCCTTTTTAATAGCCTACATTTCTCTCCCTACTATGTTCATGTTTTTAACATCTTTGTCTGCTAATTCAAACAACTCTGTTATTTCTGTGCTTTTTCTATTAACTAATTTGTTTCCTGGTTATGGGTCACATTTTCCTTCTTCTTGGCTTGTTTATTAATTTTTTGTTGGATGCTGGGTGTTGTGAGTGTTATGTTCTTAAGTGTTTTGGATGTTGTTTGCTTCCCTTTTAGAGTTAAATAACTTGAAGATCCATTTTTATCACTTTGAAGCCTATTTTTACATTTTGCTAGTGTGGGTCTACAATAGCCTTCACTCCAGTGTTAGTTCACTCCTACTTCTGAGTCAGGATTCCTGGGGTCTCCATCAAATTTCCCAGATGACCAACCAGGAATTTCCATTGTGGATGGTCAGAGCTCAAACATCTTCCTGCCCTTTGTGACTTTTGGGAATATTTACATTTACAGTTCCACGGTGATTCTTTGTCCATCTTTGTGAAGCTTTATTCTACACACAGGCAGCCCAGTACTAAACAAAGACTAGAGAGATCCCATGCAGATTTATGGAGCTCCTTTTATATAGAGTATCCCCCTTTCCAAAACTCCACCCTTTAACTTCCAGCTGCCTTAGTCTCCCCAGACTTGGATCTTCATCTTCTTAAATCAATGGGCCTCCAGAATTTGTTGGGGTTTTCCCCACAAGTGCCCAGGGTTAGAAATTGACTCTTGGCAGAAAGCCAGGAAGATTGCAGGGTTCATAGTTACTTTCTTTTTCACGAGGATCACAGTCTCATGCTGCTTATTCTCCAATCACTAAAAACATCCGTTTCATTATTTTGTTCAGTTGTCTAATTGTTTACCATGGGAAATTAAAGCTGGTCTTTGGGGCGCCTGGGTGGCTCAGTTGGTTAAGCGACTGCCTTCAGCTCAGGTCATGATCCTGGAGTCCCTGGATCGAGTCCCGCATGGGGCTCCCTGCTCGGCAGCGAGCCTGCTTCTTCCTCTGACCCTCCCCCCTCTCATGTGCTCTCTCTCTCTCATTCTGTCTCAAATAAATAAATAAAATCTTTAAAAAAAAAAAAAGCTGGTCTTTGACACTGTTTTTTAACAGATTGCTGGTACAGGATTTATTCCTGGGTGGGACTATACAGTGAGTATAGCCTCAGACTAAGAGGAGTTTATACGGCAACTTCTTTCAGAAATTGCTACCTGAAGAAATATGTTGTAATTGCAACTTGAATGTTTCAACAAAGACATTCACTGTCATGTTACAACTGGTTGTGGACAGTCACCTCTGACTAAGCTCAAAAGTCCCATACATCCTATGCAACACATAGAACTATTTAAAATTAATTTAATTAATTTAATTTAAATTTAATTTAATTTAATTAATTTAAGTCATTTTATAATAAATTTATTATTCTAAAGAAATTCATAATGTGTAGGATTTATACACACACATATAAAGTTCTTATTAATATAAACAAATTATCACTTTGTTTCCTCAGTGTGTATCTATACATATATACATACCCAAATTGAAAGCTAACCTATTCAAAGTGTTCTCCAATTATTTATTTTATTTTTTTTTAAGATTTTATTTATTTATTTGTCAGAGAGAGAGCACAAGCAGGGGGAATGGCAGGCAGAGGAGGCAGAGGGAGAAGCAGACCCCCTGCTGAGCAAGGAGTCTGATTCGGGACTCGATCCCAGGACCCTGGGATCATGACCTGAGCTGAAGGCAGATGCTTAACCGACTGAGCCACCCAGGCGTCCCTCTCCAATTATTTCTAATGCTCCCAAATGGTTACCACTAATATTTTAAAGAACAATCTTTTTTTTTTTAAGATTTTATTTATTTATTTGACATAGAGAGACACAGCAGGAGAGGGAACACAAGCGGGGGAGTGGGAGAGGGAGTAGAAGGCTTCCCACTGAGCAGGGAGCCCAATGAGGGACTCGATCCCAGGACCCTGGGATCATGACCTGAGCTGAAGGCAGACGCTTAATGACTGAGCCACCCAGGCACCCCAAGAACAGTCTTCTTTAGGTATAGTCACCTAATGGCATCCAATATCCTCTCCCCCACCCATTTCATTGAGTCTCACTAAAGAGACCTATAATTGTCCCCACTGATGGTACCCACCAACCAAAAATCTATTTCAAGTGTGCAGAATCCTGAAGCTCTCAAAGCCATTAAACTTAGGGATGTCAGAGCAGGACTGGAGTCTATAAAGAGTCAAGAAGAATGCGTCCTAAGGTAGCTCCAGTAGTTACAGAATTTTACAAGGTCTTTTAAGAAAACAGTTTTTCCAACTTCTAGTCTTTCCCTTCTAATCCCAAGGGCCCCATTCCAGTCCAAAGAGCCAAGCTAGGAACATATGCCATCCCTTCCATCCTCCTGCTTGCCCCATTTCCTATGATACCTTCCTTCAGTGAAACTGAGTTTGGCAGCAAAACAGAAGCTCCATGCATACAACAGATCATAGACACACTGATGTGTGTGTGTGTGTGTACACATATGTGCATGTGTGTGTGTTGACTGGGAAGTGGGAGGGGAGCTATGGATGTTTTATATTCCAGAATACTTGCATCCCAATCCAAACAGTGAAAACTGCCTTTTTATAGGGCATTAAACACTCACTGAAATTTCAGAGGTCATCAAAATGGTGCCTATATATTTTACATTTCATAAGGTATGTGTTTTCTCTTTTAAATCCCTTTAACATTGTCACAATACCAAGGATTCTAAAATATCCTAAAACAATTACCATTTTAAGACAGAGTAAGCAATTTAGATGCTTAATAAAATATTTTAATACAGTGATTATAATGAGTTGCAGAATGCATAAGTTAAAGGATAACAAAAATGTGGAGAATATGTTAGAATGTGTTAGGTGTGTGTTAAATATATTGGTATTTACCAATTATTGGCATGCCAATAATTAAAGTAGGTAAATACCAAAATCTATCATGCTATGTAAAATATGAAGAACATATAACATCTATTTTGCAAAGCACTTACACTGCTTACAAAAAATTTACAATTCCTAAAAGGATTCTTAATAAACCTTCTCCTATTAATGTTAGTTGTGATTTGGTAAATAGTAACTCCCATTTATTCACCCACAGATTTAAATAAATCAAGAAAATGGAAATTTATGATGATATACTTTCTCCTAAATGTTAGTAAGCTTAGTATATTCACACTAAAAAAACAAAATAATTTAATTGATAATATCAGGTAATAACAAGAAAAGTCATCACACAATTACCCTAAGATCACTGCAGATGTAGGAGACCAGAACACAAATAGAAAATCCCCTATTCTGGGGCATGAATTTGTCTTATAAAATCATTTATCACAATGTCAAATCTTATGTTGTACACCTGAAACCAATGTAACATTTTGTGTCAACTATACTTCAATTTTTAAAAAAATCATTTATCAAAACCCTGTATGTAATTGCCACAATCAAAGTTATGTGATCAAACCTGCATTTGCAAATAGTTTCAAGATACTCTTTTGTGGGGGGGCGGGGCCAGGGGCGATGTGGGATATGCATATATGTCAACAAAATATATAAGATATATATTAATTTTTAGAAAATATAACTGAGTAAGGATAAGTGAATGCTAACAGGTCTTTCAAAAAATAGAAAGGATAAAACAGTTCCTTTAACTTTTCAGAATTTTCTTCACCAAGCCTCCACCTAGCTCTTTTCTCATACTGCTGGGATAGATTTGTGATCTGTTCTTTTAATTCTCTTTGATGCCCTTTCTCCAAATTCTAATACAGCACATACCGTCAACCATTCTTAAGTACACATTTCCACACTGAAAAGAATCTAAAGATTCAAAATCTATATAATTAAGTATATTCTGTATCCATTGTTCGATTAACTTCACTCAGCATAAACCATAAGAGCATCTCTTCCTATCATTCTCTATTTCACTTATTTCAACCCCAGAAGACTGGCTGCTCCTTGACACATGCTTCCAGATTACCATTCTTCCTTACTAATTTACTGTTTCTCTATCCACTTCTCAGAATCAGCTGGCTAGATTAAACCAGGTTTGCCTCATCCCATTGACAATGGAATTTGCCTCTGATCCCATTCATGCCAATATGCACCACTCAGATCTCCTGTCACAAGTTGCATAATGGACAGGTGGCCCTAGCTGCTGCTCTCTCAATCCATACCCTGTTCCTGCTGATACCACACTTTCCCACTGGTTGTGCACAGTCAATAACTGAGCATGGGGATGCTGAGGCCAGCCCAAAATTTCTTATAACTTCACTGCAGTCTGAGCCTCTTCCTAATCAACTCTTCTTCTTTTCCTCTTTCTTTCACATTGCACCGTGATCTGATAATTCTCCCCACCACCTAGAGGCTTCCTTCCCTTTTCCTCCTACAAGGTGTTCCCCCAAGAAATCTCCTGCACATCCAGTTTATAATCCCATTTTGGTGTCTGTTCTTCAGAGGACTCAATTTGGTGCACCTCCAGCTCCAAAGCCAGCCTATCTATCTGAGCTCCTCCCAGTCCAGTGGACCCAACATTAGCCCAGTGTGAACTCTCAGAATTTCTTATTGCCAAGTAATTATGACATAAGCAACACAAGCAATTTGCACACATGAAGTACCTTAACATTAAAAAGTGTGTATAGTAGATACTCAAAGAACACTGATTCTATTCACTTGTCCCCCAAAGCTGTACACACTTACTTGAGATTCTCAGAAAAAACTGAAATTTATTCAAGGAACAATAATGACTTCACATTGTATATTCAACACTATGCTAGATGTGAAAAATTCAAAGATCAATAAGGTATGGTTGCTGTCTTCAAGGAATTCATGGCTTGTCTGTAATAAAAGATAACCTTTAGAACATGCTATAGAGTTTACAAAGCAATTTAGATATTTTTCCTTACTTACGCCTCACAAATCCCTTTGAACATAATAAAAGATTACTACCTTTATTTTCATGTCATAGTTGAGAAGTGGAACACTTACTATGCATCAGGTTCTATTCTAGGCAATGGGGATGGGACACTGAACAAGATAGATAAAAATCCCTGCCCTTGTGGAGCTTGAATTCTGTGCGGCACTCACAAAACTAGAGTATTTGAGTGGAGACTCAAACACAGCTCTTCTTATAACACCATGGATAGCTCTCCAAAGTATGTTGAGCAAAAGAAGCCATACAAAAAGAGTACACGCTAATAGAATTCCCTTTATATAAGGTTCAAGAATCGGCCAAACTAAAAAAAAAAAAAAGAATCAGCCAAACTAATCTGTGGTGATAGAAACTGGAACTGTCATTTCCTCAGCAGAGCGGGGAGTAAATAGAGATTAACTGAAAAAGGGCATGGGGAAACATTCTAGAATAATAGCAATGTTCTTAATCTTGATTAGGGTGATAGTTACCCAAGTGTACACATATGTCAGGATCCATCAAACTCCACACTTGAGATCTGTGCATCTTATCACAAGTAATTATAACTCAAAAAAAGAATAAATGATTTTGCAAACTCCTACTTTCACAACCACGCTTTCTCTTCATTAAGAGCTTCAACAGCTTCTTACCTATTTTTTTTTCTCCTTGGCAGATAAGACAGAAGTAAAACAGAATCCTAGCAATTCAGCCTCCCTTCTAGCGATGGTTAACTGGCCTACATTCTCCCTCTAGAAGGCAGATAATTTCATTTTTGTTGATCATCTTGCAACAAATTGAACTTTAAGCCACCCATGCCCTTCACTACGTTTTTCTTTTGCTCCTGATCATTTTGTCAAGCTTCGTTTTGTTTTTGTTTCTAGCCTTTCTAACAATTATTTCATTTCTCTTCAATTATGCCTTTTTTTGTTCCATTTAATGCAGACATGCTTGCTTAGTACTATAGTTCAATGTGCAATGAACATTGGTTTATTTAGGTTTCTTCTCTTTTCCACTCCAACTATGACATTTCATTGTGTCTAGCTATTTCTATTCAATTAGTCATACTTAGCTTCTTCCTGTAAACTGCCTTCCAAGTAAACAGTTGCTTTGTCTTTATGATCCCAAGATGTGCGTTAAGGTACCCCCCTACTTCCAGGTTACAAGGCTAGTTTGAAATAAGACCTGAAAGGTATTTCCCTCAATATGTATACTCTCTTCTGAAAAGTGAAAAATTTAGGAGATACTCTGCTTTTAACAATTGTCCGAACAGTTAATGCTCTTTCTTCTCAACTATATCTTGCCTCAATGCCACAATTATTTACTTCTTCCCACTGGACAAGAGGGCTAGAATATATATCCTCACAAATACACAATTTGTTTCTCTTTCCTTCTATGGAGAGAGACTATGCCAATATTCACATAACTGAGGAGATTTCTTAACACTCAGTTTCTTTTACTTCTCTTAAATCATTTTCTTCTAAAGAAAATGTTAGAAAGTAACATATATTTATTCAAGAGCAAATAAATTTATCATATAATCACTGACCCTATTTAAAGGGTATATATAGAAATCATGTTTCCATACTTTTTATTTCTTTTAAAATTAACTATCTGTAAATGTTTAAATGCTAGAATAGTGTTAAAAGTCTATGGAATTATACAAGTACTGAATCAAACAAGTTAAATATAGTTTTGAATTATATAGTTTTGACACTATGGCATAAAACTTGGAAGTAATATAGATATAGGATCTGTTTCTAAACACTTTGAAATAAAACCTATCTTTTAAAATTAACAACCAATATTCAGAATTGTATTTATATACATATATTATATATATGCATATATATACACAAATATACATACATATACATAAGTAATTTCTTAGCTGTGTCACTAATGTTTGAAAAGATGGAGAGGAAAAATCCATTTTAAGAAAGAAATTTTGCTATTCAGTGATAATAGCAGAGTACCCAGAGAATGAAACAAAATGGTTCATTTCCTTTTCTGTCCATCCTCTTATCAGTTCATACTATGTCTGCCTTAAAAGTTTTTATTGCCCCTGTAACTTCCCAGGGTCCTGGCTCCCAGATAAGAAATGTGTATATGTTGTGTGGAAGACAGTAGCTTTAGGACCTGCAGACGCCTTGTCTTAGTCAGTTTGGGCTACCATAACAAAACACCATAGACTGGAGAGCCTTAACAAGAGGCGTTTATTTTCTCACAGTTTTAGAGGCTGGGAAGCCCAAGAATAGAGTTCTAGCATGGTCAAGTTCATGATAAAGTCACTATTCTTGGGTTACTGAGAACTGCCCTCTCACCGCACCCTCACGTAGCAAAGGTGTCTCTTCTTGGAGTTTCTTCCTCTTTTTATTAGGGCACTAATCCCATCATGGGGACTCCACCCTCATGACCTCATCTAAATCCAATTAAATACCAAAGGCCCTATCTCCTAATACCATCACATTGGAGATTAGGGCTTCAACAAGAATTTTGAAGGAAAACACAAAGATTCAGTACACCACACCCCTCCATTCTTTTAGAAATCAACGAGCAATTGAGCCACAAGACATAACTTTCTCTTGCCCTGACAACCTCTTACAGCACTACTATATCTCAGCATGCTGGCTATTCTCCACGTACTCTTCAAATATGCTCTCAATTCTCCCCTACCCTGGCCTGTGTCCCAGAAAGCTGGCCTTATGGACAGCATCTAGGGTGCCCCTGCCTTTTGTCTTCTAGCTTGGTTTGGCCAGTTGGAGGCACCTGCAGAAGATCAAAGGATGGGAGGAGAATGAACCTGGGTTTTATTACCCCAAAACCCACCAATAGCTGTATTTGTCTTCCAAAATCCACACTATCAGGTGGCTTCTGGGTTCTGGTCACTAATCCTTTCTCCCACCCTTCAGAGCTGTTTGGCAACGGCGCCCACTGTTAGTGGCTCCCCTTACCCACCTCATACCTTTGAAAATAGTCTCTTATTACACTCTCCTTAATGACCCTGCCTATTTCCTCACAGGATCCTGAATGCACATAGATTCCCTGTCTCCGTTCTCCATTTTATCAAAGATCCCCTCCTATTAGCTTAATTTTTCATGAGCTTGGATCTCAGAGGGAGCAGGGTAAGTGCCAAACCACAGGAAGTTCAAAGGCAGGGAAAACCCATTCTGCAACATGGAGAAGTTGTATGAGTGATAAATCCAAATCACACTATAAACAGAAACCTATATATGGATGGACATTGTCAAGAGTTAAAAATTGACCATATTTGGCTTGAAAAGATGAAAATCTTACCCTCAGTTAAAGCTGTACTTCTCACTGCCAAATCAAACATTGCAATATACTTACCAACTTGTAACACTCTTAGAATATTGAATGTAACCATTTTTCTGAAATTTTACTTACTATAATTTAGACATAACTAGTTTTTTCTTTTAATCTGAAAGTATTTTTAAATTCTTTCAGAGGTACAGGAAAACCCAAAAGACTCCACCCCAAAACTGCTAGAACTCATACAGGAATTCAGTAAAGTGGCAGGATATAAAATCAATGCACAGAAGTCAGTGGCATTCCTATACACCAACAACAAGACAGAAGAAAGAGAAATTAAGGAGTC
>NW_023270451.1:57780023-58127920 GCF_011800145.1 Mirounga leonina
GAATGAGATCTTGCCATTTGCAACGACGTGGATGGAACTGGAGGGTATTATGTTGAGTGAAATAAGTCAAACAGAGAAAGACATGTATCATATGATCTCACTGATATGAGGAATTCTTAATCGCAGGAAACAAACTGAGTGTTGTTGGAGTGGGGGGTGGGGTGGGAGGGATGGGGGGACTGGGTGATAGACACTGGGGAGGGTATGTGCTCTGGTAAGCGCTGTGAATTGTGCAAGACTGTTGAATCTCAGATCTGTACCTCTGAAACAAATAATGCAATACATGTTAAGAAAAAAAAAGAAGAAGAAGGTAGCGGGAGGGGAAGAATGAAGCGGGGGAAATCAGAGGGGTAGACGAACCATGAGAGACGATGGACTCTGAAAAACAAACAGGGTTCTAGAGGGGAGGGGGGTGGGAGGATGGGTTAGCCTGGTGGTGGGTATTGAGGAGGGCACATTCTGCATGGAGCACTGGGTGTTGTGCACAAACAATGAATCATGGAACACTTCATCTAAAACTAATGTTGTAATGTATGGGGATTAACATAAGAATAAAAAAAAAAAGTAAAAAAAAAAAAATTCTTTCAATATATTGATCAAAAACCAAACAAATAGGGGCGCCTGGGTGGCTCAGTCATTAAGCGTCTGTCTTTGGCTCAGGGATCTAGCCCCGCGTCAGGCTCCCTGCTCAGTGGGAAGCCTGCTTCTCCCTCTCCCACTCCCCCTGCTTGTGTTCCCTCTCTCAATGTGTCTGTCAAATAAATAAAATCTTTAAAACAAACAAACAAACAAACAAATCCTAAAAAACGATGATAATCACTCTGAGGGGAAAGATCAAAGACCTTCTCTGAAGGTCTTGAAAAGCAGGCTTGGTTCACATCTCACTGGAATCATTCAGGAGCATTTTCTGGGATGAATTCCAGAAGCAGAATGTGCTCAAAATGTGGCAGCTGCTGTTCATTTGCTTTCCCACCCTCCCCCAACACCAGATTTTTCAGATAAAATCAGAATCAAAATTAATGTAATGGATAGCATCAGAGGGGAAAGTAAGTTACAAAAGCAAAGCCTCTAACAATTGGAAAATATCCTTCCTTGATCCATAGCAATGTTCTTCACTTCATTATTTTTTTTGTCCAATATTTCCTGAAAAAGTTTGAAAAAAGTATGTACCCCTTTGTAAATTTCTAGGTTGATATATAAAACGTCTTCTCTACCACAGTTTAAATAACTCCAAAGAATGTAATTTCTAGAATATTATAAACACTAACATTACTGTTTTAAATATAGCCAATGGAATAGAAATATCACATCAATTTGATACCATCATCAGCTATTTTATTAATGTATGAGCAAATACATGACAAGCTTCTCTTTAATTGTCAAAAATTTGCAAAAAAATTGCTTGGTCCTTTATCTTCTTGAAACAATTATTCCACGTGACTTCCACTATAATATCTACAGAATATGATTTTGAGGTAATACATTTTTTATACTGTCTATGAACCACAAAGCCTTCATCAAACACTGGTACCATGATCCTGGACTTCTCAGCCTCCAGAACTGTGAGAAATAAACATTTGTTTTTATAAGCAACCCAGCCTATGTATTTTGTTATAGCATCCCAAATGAGATGCCACTTACCATCTACTCATATGACTATATTCAAAAAGATAAATAATAACAAGCAATGATGAGAATGTGGAGAAATTGGAACCCTCATACACTGCTGGTAGAAGTATAAAATGGTGCAGCCACTTTGGGATACAGTTTGGCAGCTCCTCAAAAGACTAAACATAGAAGTACAATATGACCCAGCAATTCCACCCCTAAGTATATATTCAAGAGAAATGAAAACATGTCTCTATAAAAACCTGTAAGCAAATGTTGACAGGAGCGTTATTCATTATAACCAAAAAGTAGAAACAACCCAAAAGTCCATCAACTAATGGATAAATAACATTACTAAAAAGAAATATTACTCATCCATCAAAAGAAATGAAGTACTGATTTATAATGCAACACTGATAACCTTAGAAATATTGTGCTGACATGAAAAAATACTCCACGTCACTCGGCATCAGGGAAATACAAATCAAAACCACAATGAGATACTACCTCACACCAGTTAGAATGGCTAAAATTAACAAGACAGGGAACAACAAATGTTGGCAAGGATGCGGAGAAAGGGGAACCCTCCTACACTGTTGGTGGGAACGCAAGCTGGTACAGCCACTCTGGAAAACAGTATGGAGCTTCCTCAAGAAGTTAAAAACAGAGCTATCCTACGACCCAGCAATTACACTACTGGGTATTTACCCAAAGATACAGATGTAGTGAAAAGAAGGGGCACATGCACCCCAATGTTTGTAGCAGCAATGTCCACAACAGCCAAACTGTGGAAGGAACCAAGATGTCCTTCAACAGATGAATGGATAAAGAAGATGTGGTTCATATATACAATGGAATATTACTCAGCCATCAGAAAGGATGAATACCTACCATTTACATCGACATGGATGGAACTGGAGGGTATTACGCTAAGTGAAAAAAGTCAATCAGAGAAAGACAATTATCATATAGTTTCACTCATATGTGGAATATAAGTAATAGCTTAGAGGATCTTCGGGGAAGGGACGGAAAACTGAATGGAAAGAAATCAGAGAGGGAGATAAACCATGAGACATTCTTGACTCTGGGAAACAAACTGAGGGTTGTGGAAAGTAGGTGGGTGGGGGGATGGGGTAACTGGGTGATGGGCATTAAAGAGGACACATGATGTGATGAGCACTGGGTGTTATATGCAACTAATGAATCACTGAACACTACATCAGAAACTAATGATGTAATATACATTGGCTACTTGAATTTAAATAAATAAAATAAATTTTTAAATTTAAAAAGTATTAAAAAAAAGAAATATTGTACTGAGAGACAGAAACAGTCACAAAAGACCAGATACTGCATGCATTCATTTATATGAAATGCTCAGGACAGGCAAATCTACAGAGATAAAAAGTAGATCAGTGGTTGCCTGGGCGGGGTGGGGGGGACGGAGGGATTAGGAGATAATAGCTAATGTGTAGTTTCTTTTGAGGGTGATGAAAATGTTCTAAAACTGATGATTGTGGAGATGACTGCACAACTCTGTGAATACACCAAAAACCACTAAATTGTGCATTTTAAATTTGTAAATTGTATGGTATGTGAATTATAGCTAAATTAATTAAAGCTGTTATTTAAAAAAAAAAAAAGAAACCCAAAAATATCCTAAATTTTTTCCATATGGTTCCATCTTCCATTTAGAACATTCTCCCAAAGATAGCAAAGTACATGCATTTCTTTCTACTCTTTTAGTGTAGTGCTTTCTGCGGCACTTCAGAGCTATTTGGGCCAAACCTGCAGCCATGTGGGTGGCCCTTTCCCTTGCAGTGCTCAGGGTCAGTCCACTGGCCCATCCCCCTCTGGAAAGGCATGAACCACTCCCATTGACTTGGAACATTGTACACCTGTTTTCCCTTCTTTCCTTTGTTGTTGAAGAACTAGCAAAGTCCTAACTTTTAAGCTCCAAATGTTTTAGGATTAATTCTGGCTTCCTCATGCTATCAGTAGAAGAAGGCAGTGGAAAATAATTCTCAACAATAGTTGGTCCATGATTTCCTTTCCATTTGCCTTCAAAATAATTTATGTGCTTTTTCCACAGATTGAAATTATCAATTTCATTTTGTTATAGTATCAGCACTCCCAGAGCATAATGCTCTCACTGAATAGGGAGTTGAAGGAAATCTAACTGAGGCATTTCTAGTATTCAGGGAAAAGCCACTGCAGAATTGAACCTTTGTTTTAGAATAACCATAAAATATATAATACATATGCAGATTATGAGGTTAGTAATTTTATTCTTTAGCTGATTCCAGAACTATAATCGACACCTCACTTGTGTCAAAAAATAAAGCAGAGCATATCCTACAAGCAAACACACCTTAAATATTTTATTGAAAGGTTTTTTTCAAATCAATGTGATATCTAAGGACCAGAGTTAATTAATTCCCCATCCATTTCCTTGAAATAAGCAGGAAGAACCTGGACATGCTGGAAAAAGTCCTGGACCAAAACTCAAGAAACTTGAGTTTACATTCTGGACCTAATATTTAATAACAATGAAAACTCCCAACTCCACAAACTTCTTTGAGCCTCAGTTTCTTTGTCTCTAATATGGGTATAATAACAATTGTCTTGCCTAACTCACAGGACTGTTCTTAGCAGCAAATGTAAAATGTATTTGAAGAAAAATATAAAAGACATATACAATATTAAGAATTATGAGTTGGGTGAGAGAATTGAACCTTATTCAATATGAAGTCACCTCCCCTCCCTTTGGTTACCAATTGTTTTCTGCAAGCATGGACCCTTTGAGGAGACTAAAATGTACTGAGTATCTTTTTTGGTAATGGCAGAATTTAACACTACCTCAGGCATTTTGTTTCATGCTTATGTCATTACCATTTTACAATGAAGAACTCAAGAATAAAAGAGGTCAAGTAACAACCAAAGTTACACAACTAATGATTATTAGAAAAGGAATTAAAACTTAACCTTAAACTCATGTTTTTTCTACTACATGATACTGTCAGGGGAAATTCTCTTTTCCCCAGCCTCTTGAATTGTTCCAATCACTTTAAGGCATCACAAATTACAGTGTCTGCCATCAATAGCCCTGAAATGGAGAAAGATGGTCTGAAGACTGTTGTCAAGCTCAGTGGCAATAGGTTTTAATTTGCCCGGGACAGTTTCTGTCTACATTGGTTATCCTAATGTAATTATCAACAGTGCCCTCCTTGCACTCCCAGAAATGTTTTAGTTTGGACCTGAGATGTTAACATTGACTTTATACCATAAAGGTTAATGAGAATCATCAAGGAATTAGATCAGTACTTCTCAACTGTTATCACTAGATATCAAAATTATAAATCTTTAAATGTATAAAAATTTATATATATTTACATATATATGTAAATATATATAAATTTATATATATTTAAAGTTGTATGCAGTTAAAAGGGACAACAAAGATAGAAAAAATAGAGAAGTCATCAGCATGTAAATGAAGAATTGTGATAAAGAATACATCACCATATTCAGAAAAAAAAATCCACTCACTCATAATTAGATATTTTAAAAGACAGCTTGTAAAAACAACACAAGTGTAACACTTAATATATCCCTTCACCAGGAAGCAAGCAGAGTGAATAAGAATGCATTTGCTACTCCCCAAAGAGCTAGGTTGATTATGTTGACCCTTTTGTGTTCCTATGAGTGTGTTTTCCAGTGATACACCTTTTGGGAAAAATAGCAGTCCCAAACCAGTACTTGATTTTGCTTTTCATCCACCTCCTGATTTTAAAAAGACAGGAGGGGTCTGTCACCTTTCACTCTTGACATTGCCAACCTTAATATTTTCTTATATTCTTATTGAATTAGCAAATTCATGGTACGGATGTGGAGCAATTGGAATTTTCACTCACTGCTGGTGAAAGTGTAAATTAGTATAATCACTTTATAAAATGGAAATATCTGCTATAACTGAATACGCATTTACCCTTTAACTCAGCGAATATTCTTTTAGATATAAACCCAACAGAATATGTATATATCTGCATCAAAAGACTTATTCAGAAATGTTCATAGCAGTATTATTCATAGTAACCCCTCAAAGGAAACAACCCACATACCCATCAACATTAGAGTAGAAAAATGAATTGTGGTTTATTCATACAATGAAACATCACACAGCAATGGAGAGAGATGAAGTGAAAACAACAGAACTATTCCTCTGTACAAATGGATGTATCTCACAGTTGTGTTTAATGAAATGAATTAGACTTTTTAAAAAGTATTAAATATGATGCCCTTTATGTAAAATTTATAACAAGCAAGTCTAATACACGATGTTAGAGTTCAGGATCATAGTTACTTTGGGGGAGGAGATGAAGGTGATACAGAGACTGGCATGTGACAGATTTCTGAGGTCTGGTAATCTTCTATTTATTGATCTGAGTGGAGTTATAGGGTGTGTTTTCCTTGTGATAAGGTGAGCTGATGCTTATAATTTTTTCACTTTAATATGTGTATATATATATTTGATATGTATATATATATGATATATGTGTATATATAACACTTTAATAAAAATATATATATATTCTTTGGCTGTTGTATGGAGAAAATAATTTCTGGGAGAAGAATGGAAGCAGAGTCAAGCATGGAGCCTACTGAGACGATTCAGGTTGAGATGTTAATTTAGACCAGGGAGAGGAAATAAAAATGAAAGAAGGTGAAAGCACTGGGTTTGGAGGTAGAACTAACCGGCTTGATGGGGAAAGAGGCAATGAGGGAAATGGAAGAATTCAAGTTGACTCATAGGCTTGACCAAACCATAGTTTGACCAACTTTGTGATGAGAATGACCAGTGGTAGAAATCAAGAGCTAGGTTTTGGACATAAAAAGCTTGAGATGTCAAAAATATCAGCAGGACATATAAATTTGAAGCTTTGGAACAGGTTTCCAATCATCAGCATATAGATAATATTTATAGCCATTACACTGGAAAGCTTTATAACTAATTCACTGGAAAACTTTATAACTAATTCAGTTCTCAACCCTGCCCTATTCAAAATTTACCAGTGACTATGGATAAAGATATAAACAAAATCGCAGATTAACAATAAAGTAATACAATGAAAACTGTCAAAAATAAAAAAAACTCAAAGCATGATAAAATTTAGTAGGAATAATATAGTCATCCTGTTAAGGTCAAATAATCAATTACTTCATATTAGCAGATGACCTAAACAAAATACAAACGAATACAAAAGACTTAGAAAGTTTAAATCCAGGGGCGCCTGGGTGGCTCAGTCGGTTAAGCGGCTGCCTTCGGCTCAGGTCATGATCCTGGGGTCTTGGGATCAAGCCCCACGTCCGGCTCCCTGCTCAGCAGAAAGCCGCTTCTCCCTCTCCCTATGCCTGCCGCTCTGTCTACTTGTGCTCTCTCTCTATCTCTCTGTCAAATAAATAAATAAAATCTTTAAAAAAAAAAAAAAAAAGAAAGAAAGTTTAAATCCAATGGTATTAGTCTGAATCAGCACCAGGATAGAGCAGCCAAAGAATCAGTCTAGAGATCAATACACAGAAGGAAATATAGTATGCTTGCTTTCCCCCATACTGCTGAGACCCCAGACCAAGTGTTATGCTTTATGTGTGATTTTGAGATAAGAAACAGGATCAGAGAAAAAGAGAATTAGAAGAAGCATTCGGGAATATTGACACACGAAGAACAATTGTGGGAAATGAATCTGTTCATTTAGTAGGAACGGGGGCTAGTTTTTAAAAACTACTTTCAAACACTTCAAGGGCTGACATTTCACAGTCTTATTTTAACTGTAGAAGGCAGAAAATGATATGGATGGATGGACGGATGGAAGGAAAGAAGGAAGAATTTCAGATAGATGGTTCTGGAACAAATAATGAAGAATTTTATAGCAACCATATTTGGGTTGCTTATAAAATAATTCCCCATTGCTAAATATTCCTACAATCTGTAAGATCAATTATGAAGATTTGTTGATGGGTGAACATTGGTCTAGAACCTCTAAGTTCTTCCCAACCCTGAGATTAATGAGCAAGACTATGTGACTGGGGAAAATAACATTTTGGAAAAGAAGAGAGCAAGAAAGCAAGAAAGAGAGGAGGAAAAAAGGAACAGTTCCATCATGGAAACACTTTCCCTGGAAGGAAGAAAACAAACCAACAAGAAAATACCAAAGAAACTTAGAAGAAAATAAGATCCATTGCAGGAGTGTAAGTCCTCTAAAGGAGGTTCTAATATCCTAAAACATCTCCATACACCTAAAAGGAACTTAACTGCATTTTATTCTGTTCCTAATAGATAGTTGAACTCTGACAGATAATCAGCATCCTATAATTATAAATAATTTAAGCAGCATTCATTTGTCACCTCTTGTGTCTTGTATTATGCTATTTTTTTAATGAAAAAGACTTGCAATACATACATGGTGAAATTGGATAAGCTTTTCCAAAGTGATAAAATAATAACTCTATTTTTTGGCCCAAACATTTAGCTATTTGTGTTCTACTCCTTCAGAAAATACTTTGCTTTCATAGTAAGAGTCTTCAGAACCAAGTAATTTGAGTAACATGCCCTTTATAGCAACATTCTGCAAATTCTACTATTTCCAAATAAAGTAGTGTGCAGTTTTTCAGGGCCACAGTGTTTTACTATCTAAGTTTATTTTCAGTGACATGTTTATCCAAGAGCTTCCAATGACCACAATAATTTTTAAAAAGGAAAAAGCATACTTGTTAGTAAAATGTGTAATTATGTGAATGTATGTAGACTGAGAATAAGTGACAAGCAGAATCTTACATTCATTCACTATTATTAAGGAGAAAATGTCACTCTATTTGAGAAATAATTGTTATCATGTCCCAAAAGTGAGATGGTGACATAAATACAGATGTTATAGGAAACAGTGCATATTTCAATGAAAAGTTTATTGTTTCTCTTGAAGATTAGCATGATGAGAATGTTCTGAATGCTCTGAAGGATTCCTATCTTTTTAACAAAATGCAAACATCCATTAAAATTGCTTTTGAAATCAGACATTTATTCACTTACTAATTGTTTAACTAGAGGAAAATTACCTTATTCAGATACACAAGAATGCCAATAGTCCTATATATAATGTATTTAATACAGTAACTTCTTTAAAAAAAATAGAGGGCGCCTGGGTGGCTCAGTTGGTTAAGCGACTGCCTTCAGCTCAGGTCATGATCCTGGAGTCCTGGGATCGAGTCCCGCATCAGGCTCCCTGCTCGGCAGGGAGTCTGCTTCTCCCTCTGACCCTCCTCCCTCTCATGCTCTCTGTCTCTCATTGTCTCTCTCGCAAATAAAGTCTTAAAAAATAAATAAATAAATAAAAAAATAGAGTAACTTCTTTAATATCTACCTTTAGATGCAATCCTCTCATTGTTCTAAACAAGGAACCTAGAAGTTAAAAAGCAGTTAGCAGACAGAGGGCCTAATTGGGCTTCAGTACCCCAGAAAGAGTAGATAAAAACACCTAAATTGCTTAATTTATTTTGTGCCTTTAAGTAGTGTAAAAATCTGCCTTATAGTTTTGTGTAACCACAGAACAGAAATAGACAAATATTATTTTAGTAAACTCTGTAGAAACAAAATTCTTCCCACATATTTATTGATAGAAAAATATAATCTAAAAATTCTCCTGCCCAACCCATTGGCAGTCTTCCAGTCTTCTATCTGCTCTGTGCAGTTGCATTCCCTTTGCTCTTGATTCCCAGATGACTCTCTCGAGCATTAAAGGTCACCTAGTAGACACTAAAACACTACTTTACAAGAGTCAGGTGGAAGATATTCTGTGTTTTTGTCTTTATTCTTATATTGGAAATATGCACTAATACAAAACAAAACAAAACAAAATTTCCATCCTTTTTTCTCATGACTAATATAGATTAGCTATGGTGTGTTTTTAAATTGGCATTTACTCTAAATGAAAGTGAAATAACATTTGTAAAAAGAATTACTAGAGAAAACAAAGGCTTCAAATTAAGCTATACTTTTTCTGTCCAAAATAAAACCCCAAACCAAGAAAACAACCTCTAGATCTGTTGTTTTATTAATTAGTAATCTTACTGTACACATTTCAGTTGGTATTTGGAAAACATGTAACTATTCATCTTTATAGAAATATGTTCCCATTTGAATATAGAGGAAGTTGTACTTACTAAGAGGTTAACTTGAAAGTTAGTGCTCACCAAAAGTTAATTAGCGCCAATTTCATGTTCTGGAAAGATAAAATATCAAAGTCCTATGCACATGTCTTATTTATGTATACAGTATTCCAGAAATGAATGGGATACTCAAAAGATTAAACAGGAACATCCTTTACTTATGGAAAACAGGATAAGATAAATCTGAAATTGTCATACATTGTTTTGAATAAGAATGGAATGACCTATCCTCTCGGCTCTAATCATGAATATGGACCTTTTTTTTTTAAGATTTTATTTATTTATTTATTTGACAGAGAGAGAGACAGCAAGAGGGGGGGGAGTGGGAGAGGGAGAAGCAGGCTTCCCGCCGAGCAGAGAGCCCGATGTGGGGCTCAATCCCAGGACCCTGGGATCATGACCTAAGCCAAAGGCAGACACTTAACGACTGAGCCACCCAGGTGCCCCGAATATGGACTTTTTAAGAGTGTACTTTTCTATTCTGTATTTGTCTATAGTGTACTTGTCTATTTCTAAGAGTTATGTATTTCCAAACAAAAGTTAATTCTGGAAATTCTTGTGTATGAACAGAGGTTTTTGGCCAGAGGAGGCACTATTTGAAAGAGCCAGAAGATTAAGTCGGCACTAATTACAAACAAATGACTATGTCTTAATATTAAACTAAAATTTCCCTGGTTCACTGGTACAAGGCTAATTTTACCTAGAACGTAGACAAAAAGACAAGTGATAGGTAAGGAAAAAAATTAACAAGCTTTCATTAAACGCCAGACAACTATCTGGCACACCTCACAACAGTTGATTATTGAATAACTTTAAATAACAGGTATTTTTTTTATCTGTTCCTTTAAATTGTTTTTGTGGGAGGCTGTGCTGTGTATTGAGGAGGGGATAATTGGAGGGTGGGGATGGAGAGAGGAGAGGATGAAAAGATACACTGATCAAGAAGGACTAGGGGACAGGGAGTTATGCAAGAAACAGTTTATGGGAATGGGTCGTACAGGACACTGCGGTCTTTCCACAGAGAGAATGGGTCGTACAGGACACTGGCGGTCTTTCCAAATTTCTCAGGTTTAGTCCTTGCTGATAGTAAGCAAGTCTGGTTAGAGAAGCTTAAGCAATTGCCTGGCTGTTCACTAACAGGTCCATGGACTTCTCCGTTAAGGTCACCTAAAACTTGAAAAGCTATTCAGTTGCCAAAGAGTCTCAAAAATCACTAAACCTTACAACCCGAGGGAATCAAGAGGTCCCAAATTTCCATTTTTCTAGCTATAATTATTCAAACCATTCTGGCCCATGGTAGGGAAGAACAGGAGGTTGCAAGGTAGACAGGGCCTGAGAGTTGCTTCTTGTTGGTCTCTAAATGAGGTATATGTATCCCTCAAATAATACCAGCATTGTATTGAAAATCTGTAACTAATCAATGATAAAGGGTTCTTCTGAAAATTTAAGAGAGCAAACAAGTATCCTTAAGTTTAATTTCAAAAATCCCTGGAATTTATGACAAATTGGTGTTACAATTTTTTTTAAGTGTTCATTAAATTTTTTTTTAAGATTTTTTTTTTTTAAAGATTTTTTTATTCATGAGAGACAGAGAGAGAGAGGCAGAGGGAGAAGCAGGCTCCCAAGGAGCAGGGAGCCTGATGTGGGACTCGATCCCAGGACCCTGGGATCATGACCTGAGCCGAAGGCAGATGCTTAACCATCTGAGCCACCCAGGTGCCCTTTTTTAAGATTTTATTTATTTGACAGAGAGAGACACAGCGAGAGAGGGAACACAAGCAGGGGGACTGGGAGAGGGAGAAGCAGGCTTCCCGCCGAGCAGGGAGCCCGATGTAGGGCTTGATCCCAGGACTCTGGGACCATGATCTGAGCAGAAGACAGAACCTTAACGACTGAGCCACCCAGGCGCCCCTGGTGTTACAATTCTGAGATTTATCTTAATCATGGGTTTGTAAATGGACAGCTGGAGCTTAATTTTTCCCATTCACATGAAAAACTGTTTCAACAATGTCCTAAGGGTTCTCAGCCTAGGAAAAGAGGGGAAAGGTGATGTTGGTCCCCAGGGGACATTTGGCAATGTCTGGAAATGTTCTTGGTTGTCGTAACTGGGGAGTGCTGTTGGCAACTAGTGGACAGAGGGCAGAGATTCTACTAAACATCCTGCAATGCATAAGACAGCCCCTCATAACAAAGAAGGATCTGAACCAAAATGTCAATAGTGTTGAAGTTGAGAAAACCTGGTCTACTCCAAATGTTTTAAACATTATTAACTCATAATACTGTATGGTGAAATTAAGGAGTCTTTATTATTTTCATTAATAACCAATTTCACAATGGCAGTTTGAAAAACAGACCCTGCCCTAAAGTTGTATGTAAGCTATACAGAAGGAAAAAAATGACACCTTTGTGATTTGTGAAAGAAAAAAAACTAAAGAAAACTATGGAAGGAGTGATCATGTGATTTGGGAGATACTCATGTCCTCAGCCATTTACCTCCAACCCACTTTCTGTCGACTCCCTTTCCTGGTAGATTTCCCTTCCAGTTAGTAGGGACCATTTGCTTTGATAATCACTGGTTTAAACCCCTTGAGAACAATAGCTAACACTTTCTAAGCATCCACTAATAAGATAAGCAAAATCATTTTTATAGCTCCTCTCAAAAAATCTTTGGTATTAAAATGGGGAAATGAACAAGAATTTCATCAGAATAAGAACCTTACACAGATCAATCCATGGGGGAAGTGCTCAATAAAAATTTGTAGTGAATGAATGAGTGAATCCTTCTTTTTAATTTTTTTTAAAGATTTTATTTATTTATTTGAGAGAGAGAATGAGAGAGAGAGAGAGCGCACGAGGGTCAGAGGGAGAAGCAGACTCCCTGCCGAGCAGGGAGCCCGATGCGGGACTTGATCCCGGGACTCCAGGATCATGACCTGAGCGGAAGGCAGTCGCTTAACCAACTGAGCCACCCAGGCGCCCGTGAATCCTTTTTTAAGCTCTATGCTAAATACGACAAACCTAGATGGGTTTCTTTTAGCTTAGGTTTTAGAGTCATATTTTCATAAATACCCATCATTTTACAAATGAATCTATAATCTAAGCTGTGCCATTAAGACAATGTTAATTTCTTCTGCTTTTTGGCCTCCTGGCCCTGATGCCTGAAAAATGAGTCAATTACTTTGGATAACTATTGCAAATGTCTTACTAATCCCACTGGAAATGTAAACGTGATCAGAGGACAAAGAAAGGAAAGAAGCTTAGCCAGATTTTCAGCCACTGCTTAAACTAACTCTAGCACTATGGGAATTACTTTCTTCAGCAATATCTTAAAATCTGGGATTATTTTAAGAAAAATAAACTTTTACAAAATGTTAGTTAGCTATAAACTCATTTCTTTTCCGTTTCCTGGTAATCATTATTATGAATTTTCTTAAGTATTAAACTCTTCTATTCACTTTGATAGTTTTTGGGCAACAACTCTAGAAGAGCCCCAACTCTTAGAGTCAGTCTGCTTAGGTGAAAGGAGGAGATAGAGAGGAATAGAAAAAGCAGTAAGCAAAATGTCTAAGGCATCACTTTGGAATGAACTGAACGTGAATAAAATTGGGAAAGGAAAGTAAGAAAAGAGAATGGGCAAGTAGGACCACCTTTGAGACAGGAGGGGCACCATGACAGGCATGAGATTCAACCATGGGGTTACAACACTGCTATCCATTTAATTATTAGAAATATTGAGATTTGGCTCCCAAATATTTTTCCTATTCAGATCCTGCTCTTTGTGTATGCTTTTTATTGTTTCAAAAAGTCTTCTTTTTTTTAATAAGTAATTCTTCAAATCCAGTTCACACACCAGGATTTAATATGTGCAGCAAGTTCCAAATACACTGTATTTCAGCAATACTTAGTGTGTTCCTACTATGTCTCAGGCCCTGAGCAAACAGCAGGCACCCCCACAGTGTAAGACCCTTTTACTTTTGGCAAATTTTCACTAAGTACTTTCTTGGTCCCCAAACAAGTATCTAAGTCCACCAGACTTTTAAGCCTTTATAAACATGCACAATCCTCCTTTCTGAAAGCTTTTGAGTGAGCACTCAGCAGTCGGATTCTTCTCCTGCAGAGTGGCTTTATGATAGGGGTTTGTTCACATGTTTCCCACAGGTAGTTGTGGATGTGACTGCATTAACATCTTTCAACAGGGCTTGATTCAAAGGCAAATTAAGAGTTTTAATTTAGAAAGGAAAAAGAGAGAGAGACATCCTCTCTGCTCTGAGAGTGCAAACGCCTAGGGACAGGGAGCTCACCAAACTGACTCCATTTCCTCACCTTGCCTCCAGCAGGCTCCCACATCTGTGAGCACGGGGACAGCCAGAGAGCTGACGTGCTTCCTGGATCCTCTACCACTTGTGGGATTGCTTGGCAATCAGGTGTGTCCTGTGTGTTAGAGACCACGTTAAGAGTTCTACAGGAATTTAATTCTCAAGCGACAACTATGTGAAGCAGGAACAACTGCTCCCATTTTTTAAAAAGACTTTTATGTATTTGAGAGAGCGAGCGAGCAAGCAGGGGGGAGGGGCAGAGGGAGAAGCAGACTCCCCGCTGAGCAGAACCCTGGGATCATGACCTGAGCCGAAGGCAGACGCTCAACCGACTGAGCCCCCCAGGCGCCCCCAATTGCTCCTATTTTACGAGGTAGCTGAGGTCCCGAGCACACATAGTAAACGGTAGAGCAGGGAGGTTAAGACAAACCTTGTGATTCTATACCCGTGCTCCTAACCACCTAGCTGCCTCCCTGCAGTAAGTCCATCATCCCTGGACAGCTCTTAAGAATCCCAGTTCTAAGCATCAAGAGATAAGACCCAGGGGTCTCCCTGGCTCCTCTGTGGCGGGAATACGGGTCCTCGTCTCCAGGGCACGCTCCGCCCGCCAGTGCAGGGCTGGAACGTGCCTGTTGGGAGCAGTCACAGCCGGGAGGCAGACGTGAACCCGGCCAAAAAGTGGCGGCGGGACTCTTCTGGGCGGGAGCCACCTCTCCGGCTGCGTCCGGTTCCCGCCCCTCACGCCGGGCAGGGAGGCCGGGCTCGGGTTGGGCCCCCACCGGCAGCGGTGGCCCGCAGCTGGAATCAGCCGCCGCCCGGGCCGCGCCGGGAGAGGCAGGCGGGGCGGGGCCGGGCGCGACGGGAAGGGGAGGACGCGCCCGCCGGGCTGCAGCCGCCGCCGCGCACCGAGCGCCGCGATGGGGCTGGAGACTGAGAAAGCAGACGTCCAGCTCTTCATGGACGACGATGCCTACAGCCACCGCAGCGGCGTCGACTACGCGGACCTGGATAAGTTCGCGGACTCGGGCTCCGACCGGGATCCCCACCGGCTCAACTCGCATCTCAAGGTGAAGAAGCCTGGGGCGGGCCGTGACCTGGGCCCCGCCAAGGCTTGGGGACACGGGTGCCCCGTTTAACCCCGCCCGGACCCCAACCCCCACCCTCGCCACTGGGTCAGCCGCCCAGGGTCTGGGACCCGGAACTCACATGCGGAGGGGTCGCCTGTGTAACTAGGAATTCTTAGCCAAATTCTTGTGTGCCCAACCTCACCCTAACAGAAGGTAGGGCACCCAGCCAGCTCCTTTCTCCTCGCTTCTCCCACCGGAGCACTCCTGGTTCCCCGGGCTTTAGGTTGGGTGACAGTTGGGGATTCCTGTGTCTTGCCTCTGCAGGTGGGCTTCGAGGATGTGATTGCAGAGCCGGTGTCTACACACTCCTCTGACAAAGTGTGGATTTGCAGCAATGCCCTCTTTGAAATCAGCAAATACGTGATCTATAAGTTCCTGACGTTGTTCCTGGCTATCCCCATGGCCTTCGCTGCAGGAATTCTCTTTGCCACCCTCAGCTGTCTGCACATCTGGTGAGAAGGGGCACACCGGGGTGGACCGACCTTCTGAATCGTAGGAATGTTCTTTGCCACCTGCCCTCTGCACTCCCCTTCTCCCAAGGCGGGCTTGCCAGAAGAACACGCATCAGCTCGCCACAGTAGCAAGAACCCGGAGGCCTTGAAGGGCAGTGTGCTTTCTTTAGAATCATAGGTTGAGTTAGGAGTTTAAACAGAAGTAATGTTCCTCCGTCCTCAGGTGTGAATTTCCTTCTGACGTTAATAAGGCTGGAGGTGGAGACCTGGAGGCCATGCTTCCTGCCCCAGGCTGTTCTCTTACAGGGCTGAGTTATGACTTGTGCCGGTGGTTCTGGGCAAGGCTCTTATTTCTTTTATCACCTTTTATTCAGTCACCACCTGTGCCTGGGCTAAAACAAAAGTGATCTCTGAGCAGAATGCCAGTGACAGTATAATTGAACAGGGATGTCAGGCCGGGTTAAGCAGTGCTATGGAGGGGCTGCTCCAATCCTGCCACTAGCAAATGGCAAGGATGAGACCAGAGGAGATGCTGTGTGTGTGCAATTAAGGTGAGGGGCCCCCAACAGAAATGAATGAAAACTCAAGCTGCAGGATAATGAAATGAGAAGGACTCCAAAGTACTTTTTCACCTATGAGACAACATGGGGAGGGGCATCAACTTAAAGGGAAAATAACTATAGAAACCTACTGGGCATTAATAGGATGTTTTGAGTAACTTTATTTACACTCAAAATGCATCATAAAACTTTGGAGAACTTTTTAAGCACTAAAAAATTTTTAAAGGAAAATGTTATATTTATGGTTTTAAAAGATACTCACTTTGTCCTGAGAGAAAGAGCATTATGATCATCCCCCAGTATTGCAACAGTTGTCAGTATTGTGCTTTAGGGCAGTCCTGGCAAAATGTATAATCCTAAATGCCTCCATGTCTTTCCTAATCACTTCATATGCTATTGCCACACCCTAACACATGTTGTGTTCATTGTTAGAAGTTAAAAATTATTCTCAATTCCCCTTTACCTTGTAAATCAATTTCTTTTTTTTTTTTTTAAAGATTTTATTTATTTATTTGACAGAGAAAGACACAGCGAGAGAGGGAACACAAACGGGGAGTGGGAGCGGGAGAAGCAGACTCCCTGCCGAGCAGGGAGCCCGATGCGGGACTCAATCCCGGGACTCCAGGATCATGACCTGAGCCAAAGGCAGTCGCTTAACCAACTGAGCCACCCAGGCACCCGTAAATCAATTTCTTTTAGTTTCTTAGCTAGCTAGTTAGTTCAAGCAGATAAATTTATTGAGTGCTTAGTTTGTGCTGGGCACTGGGCCAAGGATGAGTAAGATGTAGGATCTGCCTTCAGTTTACTCAGTATATCAGGGCAGCTGGCTATGTACAGAAGTAGATGCTGAGGAAAACTGTTAAACCTGTTGAGGAAGAGGGAGGCACTGGGAAGGCTTCATAGAGAAAAAGGAGTCTAAAAAGTCTTTTAAAGGATAAATAAAAATTCTGGGTGCCTGGGTGACTCAGTTTGTTAGATGACCAACTCTTGATTTCAGCTGAGGTCATGATCTCAGGGTCAAGAGATCGAACCTTGTGTCAGGCTTGGCGCTCAGTATGGAGTCAGCTTGAGGAGTCTTTCTCTCCCTCTTCCTTTTTCCCTCCCCCTACTCACATGCTGTCTCTCTCTCTCTCTCTCTCAAATAAATAAATAAACCTTAAAAATAAAAAAGGATAAATAAAAATTCAAGTAAGTAAAAGACAAAGAACACCAATTTAATTTGATCACTAAAGATGGAAAACAACTAAAATATATTGAAAGTGACAAAAGACTGCCAGAGGACTGAAAATCTCTGCCTTTATACATAAGCAAATTCACAAAGGCCAGATGTATAGTTAGCTCATAGTCTGACAGTAGCACATGGATTTTTTAAAAGAGGCCTAAGCCAGCACATAAAATTTTGGATTCCCAATTAACCAAAACCAGTCATCTAACCTCTTTCAAAAATATGAAAAACTGAGTGACCACATAGCATATTGTGAAATGTTGGCTATTAAGCTGTTTGGAAATACAGAGTGCCATATTTATAATCAACAAAGCTGGGCTTTCCTAAAGCACTCGCTGAGGAATTGAAAACAAAATGGTTTGCATTTACTAAATGGTGGAAAGATAGAAGTAAAGCTACAGTTACCAAATGATGCTTCTCTTCACCTGGCTCTCCTGAAAACAGAAGGTGTTTTTTTGTATGCAGTGCTTCCAGTGGTGAATCATCAAACCATTTCTTTTTCAGACACATAAAATGTATTATTTAACCTCAGCTTGTTTTTCAAATTACAATCATGTGGGTCATTAATATTTAACAATCATCCATTCATCATCAGGCAGCTGTGATTGCAAGTAGAGGAGTTACTTCAAACAAAAAAATGCTTAAAAGTTAGTTTAAAGCTATCTTGATAAAATAGATTTATCATTAATGGATTACATTCCCATGACATGATAAGACCAGATCAAGGAGAGGCCTTATAAAAAAACAAACCTATTTGAGTGAGCCTTTCTTCTGCATTGTTTTACTTCTCCTTCTTTCTTTTTTTTCTTTTGGCAGGGGTTAGGGGTTGTTATTACCAGAGGTTGGGAACCAAAGTTATGAAAGTGTGCAGTATTAGATATTCGAACCACATCACATCGTCGGAATGGATCTGATTTTAGATTCCTTAAACAAACAAATAACAACACCACCACCACCCAGAACTCAAACTGGTGTTGTTGGATCCTACGTCAGAAGTACAGGTCATGAGGGACCAGTGGGTTGTTTTGATACCATACCACATTCAGACTGAGATAGCCACCATTTGGCAAGAGCAGATTATTGGTCATAAGGGGATCATATCAAAGAAATGTGGCTGGAGCTCCCTTCCGTTTGTTTTTGCTGGGATGCAGTTCAAATAGATAGTCCAACTTACAGAAATATAGTAGTAGCAATTTCACTTCTGGAAGAGATTTTTAATATAGCAAATTGCTATGACAATGCAATCTACATGACACTACAGTTAATACAAAGCTAAGAAAGTCTCTGTCCCAAGGGCTTTGTCCAATGGAGGAATGTATAATCTTATAAGATTTCTTTAAGAAATGTTTAAATCGGGTGCCTGGATGGCTAAGTCGGTTAAGTGTCTGCCTTCGGCTCAGGTCCTGATCCAGGAGTCCCTGGATCAAGTCCCTCATCAGGCTCCCTACTCAGGGGGGAGTCTGCTTCTCCCTCTGCCCTTCACCCCCTTCGTGCTCTTTCTCTCAAATAAATAAATAAAAGCTTTAAAACAAAAAAAACAGAAGTGTTTGGATCATTGGATCCTCTGACCCACAGTGAGAGAACAACAACTTAAAGAAAATAAAATGAGTTTACCACATCCTATCAACTGAAGTCTCAAAAGTAAGCAGTTGTACTTTGCTGAACTGGAAAGTCCACTTTTGTCCTGTGTTTCATTCCCTTTTAGGACATAGAGATCTAAGAAGTTATGGGATAGAAAATGTCTTATCCTAAGGAAGAGTGGAAAGTATATTCTCAGTGAAGTAGATTTGGTTAGGAAGCTTTCTGATTTAAACTTCAATTTGAGATTGTTTTGTTTTCACTGTATATTCTGACTTCAAATTGTTCTACTTATATATGATGGCATCATATATACATTATAATGACAGCATCATATAGACATTTCAAGGGTGCATAGTAAATGTTAATCCTTATAGCCAATCTGTAAGAGCTCCTGTTCTACTTTCATTTGTAGTGATATGCCCAAGGCCACACAGTAAGTGAGAAACATAATGGGATAAAAAGTCAAAAGTTGTCATCATTCGGGTTTCTATTCAACTGTTTAGCTTTGAAACACCTAGTAATTAATTTTCTTTAAGCATTTCTTTAAGTCTTAGCACTTGGAACAAAATATGAGATAAATATAAATGTGTATGCAGTCCATAGGAATAATTCAGTATTCTAAAAATATCTCAATCAATCCGACAGCTGCCTGATCTTCCCTTCCCTGTTGGCTAAGCACAGCAGACCTTTATTTAAGTCACATTTTAATAGCAAACCAAGAAAATCAACCTTACTTCCTTGTGCCCATACAGATAATAATAAAAATTCCATTCAGGCTACCAGCAATTCCTGAGAATTCAAAGATACTTTTGTGCTCAAATAGCACTACTACAATAGAGAGCATTATTCAGAGGATTACAGAGAAAATTAATCAGCCCGAGGAATATGAACATTTGCAGTCATCTTAAGAAAAGACATATGGAAAAAATAATTTCAGGATAGTCTGGGTTTTTTTGTTTTGTTTTGTCTAAGAGTTCTGACATGATTGCAGAGTTCTTTTAACTCTACCACACAGCTCTTTTCAGTGTATGTAATTATTATGAAAAATTAGTAATATTAAGCATGACAGTGCTAAGTTCACTTCAGCCCAACCTTTAATAAAGGTCAAGGATGTCTTCACTTAAAGAGCTTCCATTCTAGTAGAAAAGACAGAAGTATAGCTATCTACTTATGATACCCTTTGGTAAATTTAAGGATTAAGAAATTTTGCTGTAGTACTTTAGAAGCACAAAAAGGGAGTGTCCAACCCAGCCTGGCTCAAGGGGTAGGGAAGTGGAATGAGGCAACGGGAAAGGCTACCAGCAAGCACAACTCCAGGGAAATACGAAGAATTAAGCAGGTTAATGTTTAGGGGCAGAGATCAGGTAGATACATTTACCGTTTTATTTATTTTTTTGTTTTACTGTTTCAGATAGCATGCCACCTATAGAAAGAATACTGGTGTTATCATCTATGTGCCTGTTTATTTTTTAAGCAACATATCTCTGTGCATCTTATCACTATGTGGGTCACTGTTTATTGACTTGTTTCAAATGTTCAAATTTAGGTGAATTGGGCCATTATTATATCTTTTCATGCATGTGTAAGAGTCAGTGGCCTCATTTGGCAACACCAATAATCCTTACACAAATCTCTTCCTCCATTTCAGGATTATAATGCCTTTTGTAAAGACCTGCCTAATGGTCCTGCCTTCGGTGCAGACAATATGGAAGAGTGTAACAGATGTTGTCATTGCCCCATTGTGCACAAGTGTAGGACGCAGCTTCTCTTCTGTCAGCCTGCAACTGAGTCATGACTGAACACTGGGACCCCAGGTCTGGAGTTCTGTATACTGTAATACTTCTTGGTTGTTATAATGTAAAACCACTACTGTTCTGTTCTAAGCATTCCCAACTGTTCTAATTAAGAAAATTTTTAAGATTGGCAACCACATTTAGAAATGTTTATTGGCAGATCTTTTCAAATAATGCCTTTCTAATTAATAGTCAAGGATTTCACTTCTAACTTTAGAGCCAGAATTATACAGTGGGTTGGCAACACTTAATTTTAAAGGCAGTTTTTACTTTAGTACAAAAGTACACATTTTATAATGATGAATTTATAAAGATCAAGGGACATTTCTCAAACACTATAATAGTTCTGTGCACAACTGCTTGTAAAATTATGGAATTTCTTATTTTTTTACTCTGAAAGTAATACTTTTAAAATTACCTTTGCAGATAAAGTCATGGGAATACTTACAAAAAAGATATACAAAGATCCTAGAAATTATAGTAACAAAAGCATGCAGTGATGATAGGCGCTATCAAATATAATAGGACAAATAAATGTGAAAATAGATAATGAACGTGTGTACCTTTAAATAAGATATTGTTAACCTACAGGTCTATTTAATAAGATGTTTCATTGTACTGTATATTTTGTACTTAATGTAAATGTTGCTCTAATCAGATTGCTTTTAAGTACTTTTATTATATTATCTTGTTGAACTAATATATAGAATGAGTAAATGTCTCTTTCATGGGGAACTTCATTGGTGAGATTGCACTGTCTTGATTATGTAAGCATATATATATCTTCTTTGGGAATAGAATGTAAAAGAGTGATATACAAGGTTTTTCTTTCTAACTTTTCCAAGCAAAATCCTGAAATGTTTTATGACTGAGCTTTTTCTGGCTGTGACCTTAAAATTAATCCAAATCTAATTGGTATTTCATCTTGGAGATGCTTTTGCTCTTGTAGTTAGAAATTAAACTTGTGGGGCACCTGGGTGGCTCAGTCAGCTGGGTGTCTGCCTTTGGCTCGGGTCATTATCCCGGAATCTGGGGATTGAGCCCCGCATGAGGCTCCCTGCTCAGTGGGGTGTCTGCTTCTCCTTCTGCCTCTGCCCCTTCCCCTGCTTGCGTTCTCTCTCTCTCTCTTTCTCTCTCTCAGATAAATAAAATCTTTAAAAAGAAAAAAACAAAAAAAGAAATTAAACTTTTATTGCATTCCTGTTAATGTCTCACTTTACCTTCAAGTAATACTGGTGCTATTTAATAACATTTTACATAAAGGCTATTTCTGACACTTAAGTATTATTTCAACTACAGTGATTCATGGAGAGAGACTTACAGGAAAGTTGTCAATTTTTTGGGCCCATGCTATTGAGCTACTATACATATATATATATATATGTATATATATATGTAAAAGACTAACAGATACAGACTTCCATGATGTTGTTGTCTGATATGGGATTTGTTACACAGTATAAAATTATTCTTATCACTTTTGAATTGTAGAGTCCTATTTCAATGTTATGAGTCACTGTTGTTTTAAAAATCTCATTATTCCAAAATGATAGGCATGTACAAAAGATGTCTATGATGTAAGTGGTTACTATAATTTACACATCTTAAAAGTGTGTAAATGCTCAAATTTAAGAATTATTATCAGAACCTGAATTAACATTCCTTTGAATATCTTCATAGATGACAAATCTTCATTCAATGAAGATTAATTTTACTTTTCCAAATTGCCAGGACTGGTGAATATAAAGGATGATTTAACTGGAATACTATTGGGGGCCAAAGTAAACAAATGATTAAATTATGAAACTCCTATCCTTTTGAAGAGAAGCTACAAAAGAGACTTCAAAACTGCCTCTAGGCCATTGTAGCATCCTTAGAAAAGATTCTCTTGATCATTACCTTAAAACATTACCACTCATTTGACGACATAGATTTTATGTTAGTTAAAAAGATCAGTTTCGTGACTTTACAGTTATACTATAAACTATACAACTATATAGTTGTATTTAAAGTGTTTTTAAAAATATTTGGATATGTTGATTGGCCAAAAGTATTTGATTAATAAAACATGCATTTAAATAAATCATAAGCTTAAATAAATCATATCTTTTCAAATAGCTATTGATAAGTTTTAAAGCCAAAATATATAGCAAACCATTAACTTTTAGCAAGTGAGACATACGATTTCCGTATTTCTGAATAGCATTGATTATTCATTAAAATTAATTTTTTTGAGATTTGCCATTAAATATTTTATTTCAAAGACTGAAATTTTGTACCAAGTAGATTCAGGTTTCATATGCAAATATGTTGGTTCTCTTATTTGAGGGTGGGGCAAATAGATGAGTATTTGTAATAAACTTTCTAAAAACCCATAAAATGTGTTCATTGTTTTTATTATATTAGATAAGAAACTGATCAATAAAGAACCTTTTTAAACCTTGTTACAAACCCATAATAGAAAAAAATACATGAGTAACTGCTTATTCAGGAATATAGCCGTGAAAAATTATGGGATTGGTAATTTAATTATTTGTTTTCCCAGCACTTAATCAGGTTCCCTATAAAATTTTCTATCATTTGATGAATAGTATACGCAATGAATTGTTCACAAACCCATCATACTTCATCTTCCTCATGAAATGGAAGTCTCTTGCTAATCCTAAATAAACTGATATTTCTGTTTTCAATTTTTTAAAATAAGAAAGTAAAACAATATAAATCACATGTACTTGGATACTGGTACCATGAAGCCAGACGAGAGTCCAAAATTAGTTTTGGAAAATGAGTATGAGAAGAGTAGTTGCTGATATTGGCATGGATTTTCTCATCAGTTAATCTGGAAAAATGATCAACCTCTAATAATAAAGCAGGTGTTTGGCTTTCTAAAATGCTTTTCATAATTTTGAAGAACTTAAAAATCTCCTCTTTTCAATAGTCATCCACATCCCATTAATTTGTTTAGATGCCTTCCTTGGGAAGCTGTTCCAGTGCAGTGAAAAGGGCCCTGCCCTCCAGATTAGGCATCTGCATTCCAGTCTCAGCACTGCCATTACTGAGGTGTGTCACCTGCAAGGGGTTTAATCTCGGTCTCAGTTTTCTTATCTCTAATGAAAGAATTGAACTAAAGGATCTCAGGAGCTTCCCATCTCATTGCTTTCTGGGACTTAAGTAGGATAAAGACTTGCCTATGTATATGCAAACCAATCTAGCTGTTCAGACCAGGAATTTTTTAAAAATCACAAATTTTCTATCAGAGGGCTGATGTGCGATAAAGATAGTAACGAATACATTTACTTTTCAATCTTCAGTGGATTGTGAAAATGAGTATGTGCCTTTGATTCTCCATGATGGGGATTCCTAGACCTTTAACAATTCTGATTCTTTATTGTTGTTACATTTTGTCTGAAAATAATGTTTAATTCTATTTTTTAATTAATTAAAATATATTTTATTTGAAGATGTTTCTACCAAAATCACTGCTATAAGACCGTAATCGTTGCCATCTTCATCTTTTGCCTAGATAGTTGTCACAGCCTCTTAATGGGCCTCACTTCCAGCCTTCAATGATCTCCAATCCATCTTCCTTTTCAAAAAATAGAGTGATCTTATCAAAACTCCCCTGACATTCTCTTGCATAAAACAATCAATTATATGTGACTGCCCTTAGACCAAAATCCAAACTCTTAAACTATGGATACAAGGCCTTCACTCTCAACCCATTGCTGTCTTCAGCCAGTGCCTACTCTAGCCCTCACTGAAGTGTCATTCTGTTCTTGTGTGCCCAACCCTCTCCTCTGTCCCCATGCCAGCGTCCCTCCTCGTGGCCTGTCCCACCCCCACTTCTAAAACTCCTCCACATCAAGTGCCTCTTCTGTGTCTTCAGATAAAATCTTGTGCCAACCCCTATTATCACTTCCCACATGGTAAAACTAACCCTGTTAAACCCTTCTAGACTGCTAGATGGTCTTTGAGAACCAAAAACATGACTTTATCTGTGTTTCTGGAGATTCTGAAATGATGCCCAGCAGTCAGTGAGCTCAATCACTATTTTCTGAATGAATGACCATGTGCATAAATAATTGAAGAAAACTAGGAATGACTGCAGAGCTGAGATGGGAATCACATTTCAACTTCATAATTTTCTTTATTTTCAAGAGAGGTTTGAAATGTACTGATTCTAATAAGATTTCCTTTCTCGCCATTTTTCTCACTCATGAATCATCAAGTTGGGACAACAAAAATGTATGTAAAACAGGTTAGGTGTATTTCATCCTTTGTGGTAATGCTTGTCCTTACTCTCAATTCTCTTATTTGAATGAAATGTATTTTCACATCTCAGTGGTAGGAAATACTAGCACTTAAAAGCTCATTTGGAAACATTCTGGTATTTTTTAAATATTGCTATTTCTTTTACTATCCTATTTCTCATTTTGAAATGTATAATAGTAAAAGACTGTTTTATGGAGTTTTACATTTTAGAAAACACAGTCCTATACATCGTTTCATTTGAATCCCAGGACAAATTAAATAGCATAATAATCATATAAATAATGGCTCAGTTTCTTTAGCTTGCAACTTTGTCATTTTAGAATGTTTATTTAAGATAAAAAGAGCTTAAAGAATGTTAAAAAGGCTACATAATAAAAAAAAAATGTAGGTAGTACTGCAGTGAAAAATTACCACCACTAAATGCAACTTATCACAAACCAGGATTTAGTATATTTCTTTCCTTCAAGGTATATCTATGTGTATGGAAGGACAAGGGAAAGAATTAAAGGATGAGGAAGCAGAGGATAAAGATATACTAGATATTCAGGCAATAATTTTTAGGAATAAAAACAATCCAGGCTTCCATAATTTAATCATCCTAGTTTCCTCTCCCTGTTCACCCCCAAACGGCAAAATGAGCAAAAGAAGGGACCCTTTGTTATATTTTTAAGACATTTTTGTACCTGCTCCTCAGCCTTTTTCTTTGGACTATATCTGAACTACCACCAATAGAACCTTACACTTGGATGCTTGTTAAGTAAAAGATGCCCTTGGGTGGGGCGCCTGGGTAGCTCAGTCAGTTAAGCGACTGCCTTCGGCTCAGGTCATGATCCCGGAGTCCTGGGATCGAGCCCCGCATCGGGCTCCCTGCTCTGTGGGGAGCCTGCTTCTCCCTCTCCCCCTCCCCCTGCTTGTGTTCCCTCTCTCTCTGTGTCTCTCTCTGTCAAATAAATAAATAAAATCTTTAAAAAAAAAAAAAAAAGATGCCCTTGAGTGGGGTAACATTTCAATCTATGACCAGTCATCCATTACTTTATGTGAATGAAGGACCTGAGAAGGGGATATTGAAAACTACATAAGGGACCTGAGAGTGAGGGCTTTGACCTGAGCTCCACATGAGAGTACCAAAGAGGAAGCTGGGACAGAAAAAGGGAAAATAGGAGGCTCCAAAGTCACAATCCTCACCCATCACAGCTTTGCTTTTGGACATTCTGCCCCCAAAGCTCCAGTGAAGGGGACAATGGAAAACGAATAGGGATAAACGGAGTTGAAGTCATCTAAAGACTTTTCTTCTTACCATAAAGAAAGGTTACTTATGTCTTATTGAAGGAAAAGGGCCCTGGAAGCGGGTGTGAAGGCTCTGCTACCACCATGTGCCCTAAAGACAATGCTTTTGAAAAGCAAAAGTTAAAGTAAAAACGGAACTACAACTTCTGACCATCTGTCTCTCTCCCACCTTGCCTCTCTGTGCTATTGACTGTTGCCATGTGTCTGTAGCAAAGAAAGAAGACCTTGCAGCAGTCAGAGAAATCAGAGGACACCACTTCAACAATTATCCAAAAATAGGACAGAGACACCTATCCGCCTGCACTTGGACGTGTTAGGTCACTCAGCTTGGCTGCACGGCTGGAGAAGTGGTTTTTGCCATTATAGGAAAAGGTAGGGGGGAAAATGATGAGAGAAAGGAAGAGACATGACTCAGAGTGGGAAACAGCACGTAAGCAAGGGCAAATATTTCTCCCAGACACAAATGCATCAGGAAGAGATCAGAGCAAAAGGTCATCTTTGGAGCATTCTTTTCTTTCCCTGCCTCCCAGTAGCTTGTCATCAAGCACCTGCCAGTAACAAAAGGGGAGGGAAGGGCAGTAAGCAGGACCTGCTTCTCTAGCTGAATGGCATACCGGTTCCAGCCAACTGCTGGCTCAGCTAACTGAGACAGTGAAACAAGAAGTCATTTGGAAAGTTGCAGGGGTAAACACACAATTTCCCAGTGAGGCAAGTAGCAAGGATTAACATGCTTCTTTTACTGAGGGGAAACTGGCTGGAATCCTTCATGCCTGATACCAGCAGGAGAATATCTCCGGTACAAACCCTAACATTGATATTTGGTGAGCATGTATTACCTGCTAGGCATTTACTTAATCTGCATGATAACCCTATGATATGGCTTTTATCATCATCCCCATTTTTCAGAAGAGTAAACTGTTGCCCTGCAGTTGAGGGATTTTCCCAAGATCATAATGGGAGTCAGGATTTGAGCCAAGAGAATCTGACACCGGAGTCTAGGCTCTTAACCACTACAGAGATGATTTGCTATTTCTAGCATGTGTGCATAGCTGTTCAAAAATTTGTTCTCCCTTTCAGCCAAATTCTTCTTTTTCATTCATCATTCAGTCATGTCACCTTTCCTGCCCTGAGAAGCACCTTTTTTTTCCCCTTCTCTGATCAGTGGAGTCAGTTCCAAGTCCTCAGTGGTAAGAGCTCCCCTCAAACTTGTAACTGAGTTCCCTGTACCCTCCTCACTCTGCCCCCTTCTGATCCCCGAGCCCTCCCCAAGCCTCACACCCTGCTATCCTGAGCACACCCTTTCCTTCCCTTTATGATCTGAGCTCTAGGCGCTACACTTTAGCTTAGGTCAGAAAAATATTTTTCAAATACCATTATTCCTATCTGTTGTAAATTTCATAAAATTTCACTATCTTTAACAAAGACATCTTTAATATGTATCAAAAGCACAATGATGATATTTCTCCTCAGTACTTGACAGCTTGACACGTAAAATATTAATAATTAGAGTATTAATTTTCATTTAGACTAAGCATATATTTTTCTAAACAGAGGCCTTATTTTGTATCTTTTCTCACTTGGTTGGAAATTTCTTGTCAGTTGGTAAATCTTTTAATATGTTATCTAGTCTTATTAGCAGTTGTTTAATCTTGGAAATCCCAAGGAAAACCATACATGATTTTTTTCCTCTTATAGGGTAATTTTCTCATGATAAATTTTCAAAAGCAGAAAAACTGGATTGAAGTATGCAATCATATTAATGGTGTGGTTGAATATTGTCATACTGCTTTTCAATAGGCTTATACAATTTAAAATTGCAATAGCAGTGTGTGATAGGATTTGTATGTATATATGTATATTAGTAAAAAAATTATACATATATTTGTAATTTCTACTAAGGTATTAGGTGTTATTATAGAACAACATTATAGTATTCCATTTTACACATATAAAAATGTAACAAACATTTTTCTATAGTGATAACAACTATTGTGATCCCCATACTCATTTCTCCTCCTGATTCTTCACTCACATCTAAAATAATAATGCTGTCTGTGCTTTGGAATAATAATAATAATGCTAGACCCTACCATAGGGCACAGTTATATTTCCCAGTGTTGGCAAGGGCTAGCACTGATCCATCCACTCATTCTTCTCTTCCTTTCCCCTTTCTCCTCCTCCCCTTTCCCATACAGCCCAATGAATTGAACACTTTAGCTGGCTGTGAAGGGTGAAGGTTTACAAAGTTTTCCTATGAGACAAAGAAAAACTAAATGGACCACAAATATGATCTTGATGTCTTTAGAACTTTGTCTTAAATGATCTAACAAAGTTTAATACTCTTTCTGATTAAAACTTTGTAAACTACAACGCACCCAAGTGAAGAAATCACCAAACAGATGTGTATGAAATGGCAAATACTTTTTACATACATATTTTCTCACAAAGTGACAGATAATCACTAATCAATATTAAAATAGGGACCAATATTGAAAATGAGAAGTCATGGCTCTAGAATATATAAAATGAAGCATAAGATAAACCAAACCTTCCTCTCCAGTTTAGATATGACCTACCTGAGGCTGTCACAGGAATAGCCCACATTATTTTAAGTTAAATAATATAAACCAAATGAAAATCTCCACAGAGTACTTAGCATACTCAATCAATTTCATAGGCTTGTTGTGCAGGGGCCATGTAGGGGGTGGAAGGGGATGAAAGGGGCATAGTCAAAGCACTGGAAATAAAACATCAAAAAATCATTTGTTATCATGTGGAAGAAACAGGTGAGCAATCAACTGAATTATTTACATACATTTTATTTAGATGAGAGGAAGAATCCTATCATAATTAAAAATTTGAAATAGACCCCTGAAAAAGAGCCAGTTATTGATATTATTTATTCTAAAGGTGATTGAAGGGCCACATGAAACATGAAAGATTTTGTACAAAGAAACAATTTTATTAAAACTATTTTTTTTTTCTGAGAGAGAAAGCCTAAGTGGAATTCTCTTATGTGAAAATTTTATTAGAGTAGATACACGCAATAAGACTGTGATCATAAATATATTCAAACAAAGGGAAACGACAAAAAGGAGATTATAAAATATTTTTCCTGGAAGAACTTCGGGAATGATGAGCATTAATCTCTGGGACAGATTAAATGCAGGCAGGTTCTATGCTGCATATTGAACTAGGGATTCATCTAAAGATTTTCATGATTTTATGATGCTTAGAGTTGAAGAAATATTCAGATTTGTAAAGGAAAATTTCCCCAGCCTTAAAATCTGCAGGGAAGTCTGCCCAGCATGAAACACTTCATTGTGCAAGATGGGTTTGGGCTACTTTAAGCGGTCCCTAAGAAACCACTCTGTCTTCTTATAAAGTTAATAGGCCAGTGGTGCCTCAGATCTTGCTACAGGACAATACTTTTTTGGGTGTGGCTAATGGGATAGTTTTAATATAGCTCAGGACCTTTCCTACCAAAAAAAAATAATAATAATAATCTTGGCTGCTACCCAGTTTGTAATTCTTGATTTCACATTCCAAGAAGCCTTCAGTTTATAGAAATGAAAAGAACTGCCAGTTCCCTGTAAGCAACTTGGCCAACTTAGCCTGTAGGATTCACCCTTAAATGATGGTTCCTTCACTTTGTTTACAAATATTTCTTTAATAGTATGTTTGTTTCTTCCTCTTTTGGAGTTGGGATTCCCTCTTAAGTCATCCAAGCTTCAGTTGTATTGCTCTTCCCATCATGTAAAGGCTCTTTTTGCATGTAATTGTGTGTGGGGTGGGGGAGAGGGGTTCCTCATTTATAGTTCTTACATTGGAAAGTAGTATTTGCTGGCATATACTTTTTAAATGCTTTCAGAGAATGTGCATTTTCAAGTTTCGCCTAGATCACAGCTTCTTGAAGTGTAATGTGCATACAAATAACCTGGAGATCTTGTTAAAGTGCAGATTTGGACTCAGTAAATCAGGAACTGGGCCTGACATTCTGAATTCTAACAAGCTCTCCAGTGATGTTGATGCTGTAGCTCCTTGGACCGCACTTTGAGTAACAAGGCCCTAGCAAAGCTTGAGTAAGACATGGAGAGAGAGGACAATGAAGCAGCTGCAGAAAGAGAAAACTGACAGAGGTATTTGTTTGGACCTATGAAAGGATTCTACAATCTGTCTCATAACTATAATCCCCCACACCTGCTTTTAAAACAACATTCACATTTCCTCTGAAGCTGAATTGATTGAAGGCAAAAACCAGCAGTGCAGAATTAAGCCCATCCTCTAGTATGTACAAAAGCTGATGTTGCAATCACAGATTTTCTTTGAAATTAGTGAAAAAACAAACTCATCATATCATTATAAGAAAGTAGAGTTCTCTATAAAGACCAAACCACTTAATAAATGATCAATATGGACTTATACTTTTTGAAGAGTGAAATGCTTTATGATTAAGCATCATTTCCTCAACGGAAGTGGTTGTAGAGATAAATTTCCCCCAGGTAAAAGCAACTCCTGGTAAATAGTTTATTTACTAGGGTAAGGGCCAAAAGGAAAGAGAGTTTCCTTTGTTATATAATGGAGTTCTGACTTAAAGCCAGGTGGGTTGGTTACAAAACAAAGGGCTTTTGTGGAGGGCTCCTCCCAAATATTTACATTAACTTAAGAAAAATATGGAAGTCTATATCTCCTTATAATTTTTGCTGGTATTCAGGGGATTATTTTATTCTTTATCATTTCATTATAGTTAAAATGGAATTTTTAAATTAATTATTTGTTAAAGTGAAAGACGTGATGTTCTAATATGCGGTTGATTTTATTTTCTAATATACTGTTAAAACACTCTACTAGTAGGGCGCCTGGGTGGCTCAGTTGGTTGAGCGACTGCCTTCGGCTCAGGTCATGATCCTGGAGTCCTGGGATCGAGTCCCGCATCGAGTCCCGCATCGAGTCCCGCATCGAGTCCCGCATCGAGTCTCGCATCGGGCTCCCTGCTCGGCGGGGAGTATGCTTCTCCCTCTGACCCTTTCATGCTCTATCTCATTCTCTCTCTCAAATAAATAAATAAAATCTTTAAAAAAAAAAAAAACACTCTACTAGTAAAAAAATCACTCTACTCGTATATTTTAAAATGGTAAATATTGCAGATATGTTACATTACATTATATCATATATATGATAGAGAGCATAAGCAGAGGGATAGAGAGCATATTTATTTATTTATTTGTCAGAGAGGGATAGAGAGCATAAGCAGAGGGAGAAGTAGGCTCCCTGCTGAGCAATGATTCCCAATGTGGGACTCAGTCCCAGGACCCTGGGATCATGACCAGAGCCAAGGGCAGACACTTAACTACTTAACCGACTGAGCCACCCAGGCATCTCAAGAAAGTGCGTCTTATGACCCATCTAGGCCCCTCTCGCTGAAGTCCTCTGTCAAGCATCATATGTGAGAATCTTCATACAGAAGTTGGCATTTAAGATTAAGAGATTTTTTTTGTTACCAACTATATAATGGGAAGATTTTAAATATACTATATAAAGCTTTATGAGAATTAAATAAAAGATAGCAAAAGGGTATATCTAACAAACTAGATTAAAACATGGAAAACTGAAACCAAAAACCAATCCCTAACAACTAATGCATTTAATGTAGATTTGGTAACTTCATACCTTCTTATATTCACACCCTGCCATGGACTCACCATTGACAAAATTCACTTCCCAATCCTTGACTTTGGCCTAGGTGGAGTAACTTGCCTTGGCCCACAGAATGGGGCAGTAGTAACAGTGTGTCATTTCCAGGTTTAGGCTTCTAGGAGCCTGTGACATATTTTTCCTCTTCCTTTTTTGTAGCTGCGATTTCTTGGATCATGAAAAAAATCTTCCCCAGTAGCTTGCTGGTCCACGGAGGACAGAGACATGGAGCAGAGACACCACAGACTTGCAGTGAAAAGCAAAGCTGCCCCAGCCACCCCAGCCTACATCCACCAAGCCCCAGCCCACCCAATCCATAGATCTGTGTGAACAAATGGTTGTTCTTGAGCTACTGACTTTTGTAGTAGTTTATTTATGCCAAATTATTGTAGCAATAATTGATTGATACACCCTAAAATTCAGTTTTAAAATATGCCTTGGATAGATGATGACAAAAAAAGTGTTGGTTCACATCATCTTTCACTTTTAATTAGCTATTGAGATATCACTCAGACATAGCCATAAAGCCTCATCTATGATGATTTAGTACGTACAACTATACCTTTACCAATTTTAGTTAGGACACCGAAAAGAATTGTACTTTTCTACACAGAATTTGCTATCCAAAAGTTTTCTCAAGAATTAATCTTATTTCAATCATATTAAATAACCAGTCAGATTGGTTTGGTCTTAATAACAAAATATTTGATAAGAAAATTGTAAAGTAAACCGACAGGATAGCTAAAGGCCAGATATATTATTCCACTATCAATATTTTGAGTTAATTAGAAGGATAAAAGCCTTAATGTAAGGCTATCAGTGAAATATAAATACTGGCAGAAGTTCTTCTATATTTAAAATTTGAATTTAAGGGTTTGTTATAATTTAGAAATACCAGAGAGAGCTTAAGAAAGATGTTACTAGCAAAATTTTGGCAGGATTTGGTTGAAGGGAAAAAAGAAAACTGAATGATAACACTTCTGAAATGTTAATTTATGTTCTTTTCTAGAAGCCCCTAGAGCCCTCCCCTACCCCACCCACCCCCATGCCTACAAAAGGATCATTACAGCAGAAAAGCAGAGATAAGGCTTTTCTTGACTCTAAAAGCCTGGGTGAAGGCCCTGGGGGAATTCAGGGCACAGAAAAATTGTTGGGTGATGTGCAAGCATGGCTTCCTGCTCAAGGGAGAGAAAATTGGGAAAATAAGCAAAATGATTTTTGACATATGTGTGTCTTTAGCCGAGGCCCAGATAAATTAAGAGAATCTAAAGTTGAGATATCTGTGCCTCCTGTTTCTGAGCAGGGCCTGTGGAGATTGCAACCCCCTAGAGTTTCTCTGTACCGTGGCAGGGCAATTCTTTGCTTCTCTACAGCACCTTCACCACGGTGGCCCTGTGCTGCCACATCAGGCCTGCCCACCCAAATTCATTAGATGTAACTAGAGCCCCAAGAAAAAAACAGAAGTAGCAAAAAGTGTCTGTAGCCCTAAGGGGTATATTGAATGAGCATGAAGGACAGAGTAGCACTGCCCTGAATGGACCAATGATTGAGGACAGACAGGTTGATGATGTACCTCTCAGATCCAAGATGCAGAGCTAAGGAAGAGATTCTTCCACAGACCCACCCCGAGATTCTTTGGCAATTCATAAGCCCCTGGAATTTAGGTGCAATCCCAACAAAATGGCAGAAACTAGAAATGCACTGAGCTGAAGTTTCTGCTACCTGAAGGAATGGGGGTTTGTGAAAGAAATTAAGCTCAGTTACCAAAAGAGAGAAAGTTACACCTCATGGGGGACCTCAGTAGTATACATGTTTTCCACTTTAAAAAAAATCTGAAGCAAATAAGGCAAAATGATATTATTTGATCAAGCTTCATGGTGAGAGTTCTTACACTATTTACTGCAGAGGGTTAAACTATTTTACAATAAAAATACTTTAAAGTAAATACATTTCTTTCTTTTTTTTTTTTTTTTTTTAAGATTTTATTTATTTGACAGAGAGAGACATAGCGAGAGAGGGAACACAAGCAGGGTGAGTGGGAGAGAGAGAAGCAGGCTCCCCGCTGTGGAGGGAGCCCGATGCAGGGCTCAATCCCAGGATCCTGGGATCATGACCTGAACCGAAGGCAGATGCTTAACGACTGAGCCACCCAGGCGCCCCAATACATTTATTTCAATTCTGAATCTGTAGGCTGAAATTTGTCCCTAACCCTAGCATCTGTTATGATTTAGGTAGTATCCTCTGTGCTTTAAATCACCTCATTAAATGTTCATGGCACCACTATTGGGTAGATGTCAATGTTTTCCATTTTACAAATAAGCAGAGTGACGTTAATTTAAAGAAACAGTGTGAAAAGAGTATTTTGTCATCCATTGTGATCAGGAAGATTTTTGAATGTAGAAATAGTTGTTTTTTTTTTTAAGAAAATAGAGAAAAAATCATTTAAAATACTCAAAATGGAAAGGCCCACAACAAGAAAGAGTCCAGTGGAGGCCTTCAAGCCAGAAGAGGGATGGAAAGGGATCAGATGATGAGGCAGATCTTCATCTAGATAGCTGTTTCTTTCCATATATAAAATGGAAGGTATGGAAGAAGGTAAAGCAGGTATGGGAAGGCCTGAATGGAATTCAGTGGAAGATGTGTGAGATGGTGATGCTGAAAAACAGGATAAATATTCAGCTGAACATATAGCTTGTAAAAATATTGATATTTATGCATGTAAATAGTCACCCTCTGAAATGTTCCCCCTTCCCCTTCTGACCCTCTCCTAAAGGCTCCTAACACCCCAATGAGCCAGCAACTAGCCAGCAGGACTCCAAGGCACAGCTCCAGAGCTGTGACCCAAGTTAGGAATGACTGCTGGCTAGCTCTCCCACACTGGTTATTATTCTTTTTATATCACACCTAGTGATAACCACTATTATAATCCAAACTGTAATCTCTTTTCTGAACTCACTGATTGGGCTTCTGAGTGTTGATAAATGCTGGAAACCTGCCTGCTTCTTAAAACCACTGATACTGTTGTAAGCAAAACCTTAGACTCCTACTCCTAGAGTGGAAATCAGATGAAGCCAGTTTAGTGTAAGAGGATCTAAGGTGGTGGGGACTCGGCGGGGGGGGGAGGGGTTGTTGAGAAGATAAGAGAACACAAAAGGCAACTAACTTCACAATTTTACCATGAGTAGATCCTCACCAGACTACTTAAGAATCCCTTGTCCCAGAAATTGTTAATAGGTGCTCTAGTTATTTATCAACTTTAAAATGTTCATTACCCCACAAAACTCCTTAAGAACAAATCATTTTTATGTATTTAGACTTCAATTTCCACATCTCTAAGGCTACTGATTTGGATGAATGGTGTCCCTTTTAGCTCTATATTTTTAGTAACATATAATGCGTGAGCTAACCTTTAAGACTGCTTCTTCAAAAAAAAAAAAAAAACGGCAGCAAATAAGTTGCCATTTACTCATTTTTTAGTAAATGATTTGGAGAAATTTATTAACTTGCCTCCAAGCCTAAAGTTATCTGTGGGGGATATCAAAGAAAATATATTTTGTTTTTTACATCTGTTCATTTCAAATCTTATACCTATGCTAAAAATGTTCTTCTTCTTTATTTCTTGTTAAATTGGAGCCAATTCTTCAATTCAACTATTATAACCAGAATACAATCTGTTTCTTTTTGGTTCTAGCTTCTTGTTGAGGCAGGTTAATGAAGAGTTTGTGGTTTTTCCTCTCATTAGGAATTCATTTTGGCATTGACAACGCTTCACTGATCATTATGATTCCATGCACTGCTGTTGATTTGGCTTCGCCATGGACTTCCCTCAGTTGAGTGCTAGTTAAGCATTCACTCACAGGCCTCCCCAGAAAGTCCAGTCCTTGCTGGAATGCAGGACACACTCTCTCCCTGTTCCTGTTGACTTTTTTCACAGTCAAGATTACTCATCACAGCTGAAGACTGAATAACAATAGATGGGAGCCGGTTTCCACATTTTTCCATAGATCATAACCACAACTGCTTTGCAACCAACTTATGAAGGAAGAGTTAGATGAACAGCAATCTTTCAGCAATCATTAGAGATAGACTGGGCACCACACAACACATTGACCCTGACACCACTCTTTCTTAGCATATCATGTTTGTTAACACACAATTTGTTCAAAAAATTTAGAAATGGATTTTGGCAGAAATAAAAATTTAAAAACCCAATTTTTAGAAGATCTTTAGTATTCTAATAATGACTAGCCAGCATAATTAATGCCAACATTTGCGACATCTTCCCTGCCATGTAATTGAAACTGATCTTTTTAAAAAAAATTGTATTGCTTTTTTTACTATAAACAACAGTCTGTCCTTTATAGTTCTCTTTTATATTTTCATATATTCTCTCTAACTAGATAATCAACTCCAAGTTTCCATCCTCTACTCCATTTTCTCCTCCCCCTTCTGTGCCCCCACCCCCATGTCAGACTGCCAGTATTTTTTAATGTAACCTATGCCCCTTCATGTATATTCTCAGCTTTTTTATTTCAAGTCATAATTTTACTTTTGATTGCATATGAAACCTTAGGTAAAATGTCCTTTCTGGACAGTGAATTTCTTGACTTATAAATGCCCAAATATAAAATAACTGCTTATTGTTTAATTCATCATGTGTTGCTTTATAATAAAAAAAAGCATCCCCAAATTCAGGAATAAAATATTTTAATTGCTAACAATTTTTTAAACTTCTAATCAATTAGTAGAAAAACCAGGTGTCCTCTAACTCACAGGCAAGTACATTAGAAAAAAAAAAAAACTCTATGATAAACTTGAAGCTCCAATTAAATATTTCTACGATTGTAAATATTTTACACATTTTATAAATATGGCATAACGTGTTGGCATGAATGTCCTTTGTTCCAAAAAAATCAGTAAAGTTTAACATTTTCATTTATTTCAAAGCATTGTGGAAAATTTCAGAACTGGTTGGGAAATGTTAAATTCTGCATGTTTGCTTCTCCCTGCTTCCATCTCCACCAACTAGATGTAAAGGAGTGCCACCAAAAGTCCACCACACACGCGAACCCACACAAATTCCTTCCTTGTGTTTAAGTGTGAAATGCACCTAAACGTTCTGGGTCATTTTTCATCCCTTCCTCTGTGAAACTGGGAGATAGTTGTGTCTTGGGCTGAGATGGAACGTGGGCGATGAGAACAAACGGCTTAGAGCAGAGCTGAATTCTTTCCGAAGCTTGGGTGCCCATACTGGGCATCTCTGCTTGCGCGCCGGGTCACTTCACTCCCCACCCCTGCGAGCATGATGCACTGCGAAAACATTCGCTCTCTGCAGGACGCCTCTGAGTGGTTCATAACTGGGAAAATCTTGCCCCAGGTTTAAAATATTTGCCCAAGCAACCCAGCGCTGGTGAAACGCTTTCCCATTGCTCCTTGCTCCCGGCGGGCGCTCCCCGCCCTCTGCTGCCAGAACCTTGGGGATGTGCCTAGACCCGGCGCAGCACAAGTCCCGGCCAACCGCTGCAGAACAAACCCTTGGCGGGCGGCCAGGAGGCTCCCTCCCAGCCACCGCTCCCCCCCCCCCCCCCCCCCCCCCCGCCGCCAGCGCCTTTTTCTCCCCCATACAATACAAGATCTTCCTTCCTCAGTTCCCTTAAATAACAACCCAGAGAAATCTCAGAGCCTTCATCCAGCCACCGGCCAGCATGTCTGGGGGCAAATACGTAGATTCCGAGGTAGGCTTGGGTGGGTGCGCGGCGGGCCCGGGGGAGCGCAAGGAGTGCCTCCTTCTGCTATCTCCCACTCCAAATATTCCGACTGCTTTCCCTGCCCCAGCCCTCTCTCCACTTTGGAACGCTCCTCTCGCGCTGGCATCTCTGCGGAATGGGCCTGGGCGGGGAGGTGAAGAGGTGGCAGGAATGTTTTCTATTTTCCCATTTAGAAAGGGGTCCGGGCGCCCCTAAACTAGAAGGAGGCGGAAAGGGGGCCGGGGTCCTGAAATTAGTACTGAGGACGCATTTCTAGGTGGGTCGGGGTTGCTGCTTGCTGCTTTATTGCGGGACTCCCACAGTCCAGCCCCTGCCTGCTGAGAGGCGGCGAGCTGGAACGCAGGGTGGGAAGTCATTTACCCGCAATTCTGGGGACAGTCCCCGAGACTCCCCACCAGGCGCCTGGACGGGTTGGCCGGGGCGGAGAGCATCATGTTTGCACTTTCCAAAGCTCTTGGGCCACCTCAAGAACTCTTCCAGCATCTTGGCGCCTAGTGGGGGTGTTTAGAGAGGGATGGACCTCTCCTCCCCCCAACTACCACCACCCCTTCCAACCACCCTCCTGCGCTCGGGCTCCGCCCGGGTGTGGAGACCTCGCGTTCCCAAACGCGGCAGTGGCTCAGCCACCGGCCGGCAGCCTAAGAGTGACCTGAGGGTGGGTTGAGGGAGCTGTGCAGGTGAGATATCGTTGTTCTAGGGAGTTTAGGGGGGTTGACACATGGCTTGGTCCAGAGATGGGGGCTTTCGGCACTGTGACCACCATGGGGATGGGGAGAGCAATGTAGGGACAAAGAGGGCTGACAGAGGGTGGGGGACGCGAACAGGTGCGAGAGAGATGCGACCAGAAGCAACAAAAATGGGGAGACTCCATGGGTCGGGGGTTCAAACTGGATCTGAAAGATAAGCTGGAAGAGCTTATTGAGAGAAGGAATGGGGGCCAGGGGGACGGGAAAATAAAGCAGGTGAAGCATTCGGGGCGAGGGTGGCGTGTCGGAGAGAGTGGCTGGACAGAAGTCGGAGATCGGGTCCCCTCCCCTGCTAGGGTCTCCGCAGGGTACCTTGGGCTGGGCGTGCGCCCGGCTGGGGCCTGGGCAGACCGCACCGCGGTGTTTGCCCTGACCCCTGGCGGCGGGCGGGGGAGACCGGAGCTCCCTGCCGGGTACGGAGGGGTGTGGTGTCCTCTCCTCGATCCTCTTAAAAAGCTTGCAGCGCCAAGGAGTTTACTGTGCGAGGAGCCACCGCTGCCTAAGCGGTTAGTTCGATTTTGAGCTTCGAGGTTTGCCCCGCCGCCAGGCTGACTTCTGATCGCTTGTTTTTCATTTTGAAATTTTCTTCCCATCTCCCCGGCCACCCTCCCCTTCCTGGCCGTCTGCCCTGCGCAGGGACATCTCTACACTGTTCCCATTCGGGAACAGGGCAACATCTACAAGCCCAACAACAAGGCCATGGCAGAAGAGATGAACGAGAAGCAAGTGTACGACGCGCACACCAAAGAAATCGACCTGGTCAACCGCGACCCCAGGCATCTCAACGACGATGTGGTCAAGGTAAGGTGAGGCGGCCAGCGTGCAAAGGACGCCCCCCCTCCATGCCCCCTGCCCCAGGGATGCTGTCAGGGTTGGGACAGCTCTCCTCTGGCAAGCAGTCTGTGCATCCTTCTGTACCTTTGCCACACACACCGTGTTCTGGGCTTGATAATGTGGGAGCTCCCACAGTTGTCAAAAATGTCACATATCCCCTCCCCCCTCCTGCTGGTTAGTTCAGCTGGAATTTAGCTAACTTGAGTTTCATATAACTGCACTTTTCCTTAACTGCACTTTTCTCCTGGCAAATGAACCTCCAGATCTCTGCAACAGATGGACCCCCACTCCTTGGGAGAGTAAGATGGTTGTCTTGCAGGTCACCCTCTGTCTATTCCCAGGCTTAAAGTCTAGTGAAGGGTGGTGCCCCACTGCACATAGAATTAAAGCAGTAAGGTCATTGTGTAAGGTCTTGTACCAAGATGAAAACGGGTAGGCAGGTTCTCCCAGCTCAAATCAAGATAACCTGAAGTTGTTTTCTTAAAAATAAGGTGGGTAAAATGCTTCCGACTAAGGACAAAGAATACATATATATTATATATGGAGAGAAAGAGAGAGAGTGTATTTTAACTGGAAAAAAGTGGTACTCGTGCAAAACCAAGCTAATTTACACAACCAAAAATAACATGTGCCTCTTAATTTCTCCCATAGACCCCTCTAATTAGGTATATAAAGTTGCTTCTTTAGTGACTGCCTGGGTCAGGCTTCCCTGAGTTAATGGGACACTCAAGTTGGAGTTCCTTTTTATACTTTCAGAACGTGTTTAGTGATTAAAAAAATAATAAGTCAATTGAATGAGTTATTGGCCAAACTTAGATTTGAGTCAGTGATCAGTTTTTGATTATCATTATATTATTCAACTTTGACCCTTTTAGCAAATCAAGTCAGAGAAATTTACTGTCTGAACCCATCTGTATTGGGAAATCATGGGCCTAAGCCATTCTTGGCAGAGGGTTTTCTTTGAGGGGTAGGGAGGGCCAAGGAAAATCCTGGCCTGGAAGATTACAGTGTGAAGACCCAGCTCTGAACAACTCCAGAACAGCCAATGGGGCAGATGAGCAATTTCCACCTAGCCAGTCTCCTATCTGTGGATGGGAGGAGCTATAGTTCAGAAACTGTTCACATTTATGAATAATATATTTCAAAAAGGGAAACAATTTAACCTGTAACTGGAAGGAAAATGTAACTGTCAGAATTGACTCTCTTGGCTTGCTGGTGGAGGAAAAAGGAAAATTGGAGCATTAGTGGGGTTTTCTACTAGCTAGATTATGGAATATTTAAAAGTAGCAGCAATAACAAAAGTAGCTTATAAACTGGAAATTAGAGTTACTACAAACTATTTACTAAAAGTGTTACCTTAAGGGGGGGAAGGACATTTTTGCTTTTTCCCCTCCTCATGTAGCTTTAGACAAGAAGAGAAGCCAGGAAGAGGCAGATTTCAGAAAGGGCTGGCTTCATTGGAGCCTCCCTGCTGTTCCACTGCAGTGTGAGTGGGGTTCCTGGAGCAAGCAAGCTACCCAGGATGAGTCAGAAGAGGCCAGCAGTGTGGATGTGGGTCTCACACATAGCATGACTAAGCTGAGAAAGAAAGGCTCCACTGGGAAAAGAGACTTCAACACAGATGGAAAAAAGGCATAACAGGCTTAGAGGAAATAGCAGTTAACAGAATAGCATTTCAAAGAGCAAGTGTGGGGATCCTCATATTAAAAAAAATTAAAAGGAAGAGTTAGAGCAAGCTCCTGCTGGCCTAGAGAAAGCAAACACCTCCCATTTGCTCCTATGAGCAAAACAAGACAGTCAGAAAAATCCACCTTGAGAAGAATTTGGTAGGCCCACTTACTCAGATGCCTGGTTGAGAGAGGACTTCAGAGAATGCCCTACAGAGAGACACCCAGGCTACAAGTGCAAATTCTGCCCAGAGAGTGCCATCTTCCAGTAGCCCAGGAAAGGTGGCCTAGACCCTATGGAGACTCCTATTTTAGAAGTGCTTTTTCTTTGAGTCCAAGAACAAACATAATGACAGAAACAGGGATGATCCTCTCCATGGTTACATTACATGGCAGTAAATAATAAATCTCCCTAAATTTTACTTTTGACAACATAGACTTCTTAAAATAACAAAAACATCCAAAGTTTTACTGTTAATGCATGGTAGCTTAAAACTTGATGTGATAATAAAGAAACAGTGGTCAAGGTACCAAATCAGGTATGGAAGTTTCTATTTAGAGGCAAGCAGCTCTGTAAAAGCTGCCTCTGCCAATTCTGTAGTCACTAGCCACTTATGGCTCTTTCCATTTAAATTTCAAGTAATTAACATTAAGTATAATTTAAAATTCAGTTCCTCAGTCGACACTAGCCACATTCTGAGCTCTCAACACAAGGTTACTGGCTCCTGAATTGGACAGCACAGGTATAGAATATCTCCATCATCATGGAAATTGCTTTTGGACAGCGCCAGACTAGTTCCCTACATTTTAAAAAGGCTCTTCTACCAAGTTTAGAAAAATAACTTTCGATGGAGAAGAAATGAAAGCCTGAGTACAGTGTGAGGAACAGCATGGTATATCTGCACGGCATCCTTTCAGTCTCATAAAACAGCTACTTAGGGAGGGAAAGAAAAGTCAGTAAATTAGTCTATACAATGTAGTTCCAATAAAATAGGTTTCTTATCTTATTAAAGGTTTGCTGTACTATATTACATCTGTATAGACATTTATCCCAAAATAGTAGGCTATGAATGCTTTTTAAAATTTCGTCTGATTAAAGTGGTCACAACTTCAGACCCTTCATTCTCCCTCTGAGATTTCTATGTGTTCTTTTTATGTTCACATTTTCATTTGTATGCTTACTATGTACTTATTTGAAATTTCTATATAAATAAAACTGCTTCAAATTTAGACTTCTGATTCATTAGCCACCAATCAACTAATTTATTAAACTCATCATATGTTAGACTACACACTGAGCCACATACTACAAAGGATAATTCCTAAAATAAGTCCTAGAAATCACAAGGATTAGAGTTAGAGAGACAAGATGCATGTAGATAGAAAGTTTTAAAAAATACACACACTGTATCACAATAGTAAGTCACTGCCAAATGGTAACTAATGGGTCCTTTTTTGCTTTGACTACCAGGAAACATATAGCTAGATTCTAAATTTCATTAATACATGTTACTCCTCTCTCCCATTTTTGGTTTTGTATTTTCACTTTCTTTTTTAACTGACATGCTGTTTTATGTGGTCTCTACTGTAAACCTTCTCATTATCATTTTGGAAATAGATCAAATATATCCTATAATAAATCAAAAATAAGCAGTATTGAATACTGAATAATAAAAAGGTTTTAAAAAAGTGAATGGTATTAATTATGTTGATCTTGGTAATTAAACAATGTAGATGTATATCAGATCATCACATTGTACACAATGAATACATACAATTATATTTGTCAATTATTCTTCAATAAAGTTTTTTAAAAAGTGAATGGTATTGATATTAAGTGTTAGGGAGACCCTACTGTGGACAGGACAACAGGGTGAGGGAAGATGGATTATAGATAGTTTAATAGAGAAGGGCATGAAGGAGTGCAATCTGAGTTGGATCAGGAAGGACAAACAGAATGCAAATGGCTGAGAAAAGGACAGGAGGGCATTTTAAATAAGCCTCATACAGGGCATGATGGAAGGTTTAGTGGCCCATTTTGACTGGAATTAGAGAATTCATGTGGCAGAGTGGTAGGTCATAAAAATGAACAGACTGATCATAGCCAGATGGCAGACTCGTTTATCCAGCACTCATGATAAGTTTGGACTTTATTATCTCAACAAGACTTCACGTTTAAATATGACATGATGAGGGTGGGCTTTATTTAAGATAAGCTATAGGATGTAATGAAAGGTAGTCAGTCTGGTTGAGCAGAGAACAGTAAAGATGTAATTGCTCCGTGGTCTAGACATGAAATGAGGACAGTATGCAGTGGCACTGGGGATAAAATCAGACAAGCATAAAATGACATAATCTGAGAATTGGAAGAGAACATAATGGTTACCAGCCTAACTTCCAATTCCTTAAGAGAAATTTAAGGGCTATAGAAGTTTAAAATTTTATCCATGTTATCAAACGGTTACTGTCCAAAACAGATATTTTGAAATAAGGGAAGAATAGACAAGATTATGTGATTCTTATAGACTATTGCTATGAGGAGATAAATGATTTGAGATGATTCTGAGATTAGTCCTGAGAAATATCAGAACATCCGAGAGAAGACTTTTGTCGGAAAATAAAAATACACATTTGTAACTTTCTATCCTAAAACTTGAATGTAATAATTCTTAAATATGCTCAGACACAAATTTTCTTTAGCAGTCAAAAAAAGTCATAACATGGTAATCAGATTGGTTTTGCTTTCAAAATAATGTCTTAATGCCTCCCGAATCCCTTTCAACTGGAAAGCATTCTAGAGTGATTTTTGATTAGTCTCAATATAATGGTAATTTCAAATTCTATATTTATCTGATATACATATAATCAAAGAATAAGATTTAAAAGATCAGATTGTCTCAAAGCACTCAGCACCCTGTTAATATTCTCTTCTGTTGGAATTGGTATTGGTTTTGTTTGTTTATTTGTTTAGGAGATAGCTCCACATGATGGTGATTGATATTCTTCCACATACAAGATCAGTCATGGAATTCAGAACCTCTAGCTTATAAAGGAGCATTATGTTAATTTTTGGTAGGAATTTATTCTCACATCACTGAGCGATACTAAATGGGGGATATTATTCATCCTTAAGCATCTGAAAACACTTTCAAGTTCAGCCAACAATGATATACATTTTAAATGATTATTAAAAGAAAGTCTCTTTTTCTTCTCCATCTCCCGTCATCAAAAAATAATTTAGTTTTAGCTGAATAAAATTTCATAATATTTATTAAAATTTAAGACCAGATACACCAAATATCTTTGAATTATGAAAAAACTCATGATGTGGCTTATTCTTCCAATTAATAGCAGAGCTGGCTACATTTTAAAAGGGCTTAAAGTAAGAACAGCTGCCATAGTAAGCAGCATCTGGAAAGTCCAGTAATTTGAAAAACCACCTGCTTATGTGTCCTGCCCACTCAAATCCATAAAATAACAGACATTTCCATATTTTGAATGAAACTGCTTTTTAGTTTGCCCTACTTTTCAACATAAGTTCTCTATGATGAAAGGCCCACAGAGAATTAGCCCCTACCAGAATGGGGCTGTGTGCACTGACCTGGGGGGTTCTAGGCCCTTTCACGATCCTCCTGGCTTGGTTTGTGTGGGGAAAGGGCAAGGCTTCTGTTTTCATACAAAGATGGTTTACACCAAGAAACACACACCCTTTCTTCTTCCACACTCTGGACCTTGTATATTAGCTCCTTTACAGTACCCTAAGGCCATGGAGAAAAAATTTGCATACTATACTTCTTTTAAAAGAAGTTCCTAAAAAAAGAAACCCTCAGCCCCTAGATAAATGCCTGACATACACCCTGATAGAGTGGAAAGAGTATTGTGCCAAGATAAGAAAAAATATTTTTGCAACTTTTCTAACTTTCTTCTCTAAAACTTGAATGTAATCATTCTTAAATATGCAGACACAAAATTCTTCTTCTTTAACAGTCTAGGAAAGGCATGCACATAGTAATCAGATCAGTTTTGGTTTCAGCATAATGGCCTATTGCTTTCATGATCTCTTTCAACTAGAAAGCATCTAGTCCCATTAGTGTGGGACTGGACACCAAGAAAGGAGTAAAGAATGTCAGGGCCAACAGATTTCTTTCCCTCAGTAATCCCTGAGAATTAGGCTTATAAATAGGGATCGAACTTATTTAGCTAATAAAAGCTAAAAAACACCAGCCCTAAAAATATTTTGGGCAAGCTACTTTGTTTCTATGCTTCAATTTCTCTAACTATAAAGAAAAGAATGAGAGGCATTCTCATATAATAGCATTCCCTCCAAGAGCCATCCACCTTTCAATAAATAATTATTATGCACTATGCCAGTCAGTGGCTACCATCTAGAGCTAGATATGAACACTACTCACACAGAGTTTACAGCTATTTCCTTGCCTCTGTTTATATAGTTTCCTTTGCAAACTTTTACTGGAATTCCTTTACCAAATTCTACTGTCTGTTAAAACTTTATATCCTTCAGGGCTTAGTTCAAAAAATGACTCATCTATAATATTTCTGTAAATTGTCCCTGAGCCAGTAAACAAGCATAAGCAAAATAAGGAATATATATATTTTTAAACAATTTGCCTCTGTTCTGGTCCTACACAAAATATAATTAAATTATGGAAAATATTTCTGTTCTTCTTTCATATGCTCTCTTCTTGTATTGGCTCTCAAGTTCTAATATTCATATTGAAAATTTGAAATTTGCAGCTCTTTAAAAACCCTATAGCCTCTTTACAAACCCAAGAGGGCTTTCAATGTGGCGAGGCATCAGAATCACCAGAGAATTTTTTGAAAACACAGGTGCTTGAGCTTACTATAGATCTATTAAATTAGAATATCTAGGGCTGGAGCCTAAGGATCTGTAATTTTTCAAAGTTCCCTATATAATTACATTGTGAAGTCAGGTTTAGAAAGGTGGCTTAAAGACATACACTCTGGATGTTCTATCCTAAGAAAATACAGGACTATACAGTAACACTACGTAATTCTAGATATTCTCCCTGCCAGAAGAATATTTGAAGGTCAGGCCAGTTTAAACCCTGCCAAAGAGTTTTGAAACACCATTGAAGGGCTCCCAAATCAACTTTGCTCAATGGTTCTCCATCCCTTGAGGCCAATTGGGCTTATAGCCAACCATAAGCTTAGCCTTGCAGGGTGACCTAGGAGTGGGGTAGCCATATGCTCTAGGTTGCTGCATACAGACAAGTTAATACTGATCAACCCTGAGTAACCATTAATAGTGCCCCTTCTATATTCAGAAGTGTCCTACCTTGGAAGAAAAATTATATGGTCACAGATGGATTGGCAATGGCCTATAGCTGATTCCTATAACCTGGAATACATTAGAAATCCCTACACACACTATTTTTTAGCAGAAAGGGCAAAATTTTCACATTTCCTCTCTGCTCTCCCACATGACCCTCTCCTGCCCTTCATCACAGCCATCAAGCTGCACTATAACTTGAAGGAGCTCTTAAGTGCCAATCTACTCCACCCTCAAACCTTAGTCTCTTTCCCTGCAACACAGAGTTAATGAAACTGACATCCTTCCATCACATATTGTGTCAGCTCTTCCATCAAAAATTAAATGTTTAAAATAGCTTTAACTATTTTTCAGTTATTCCAGGAAACATAAAATGGCATGCTTTCACATGAACCATTGTTTAGGACGGGGGAAGTGTTTTTAATTTTGTCTTAAAGGAAATCTGCATGATCCATGTACTGTGCAACTACCAGGGGAATTAATTGGTAGAACAGATTTACACCTGCAGGGAATACCTATTTCCTGCCTCTCATGGGAACTATGTTGATGTTTCAGATATAAAATACATCTTGTTTCCTTTATTGAACCTTAAGAAGATGTCTTGTTATTAGTCATTATTTCATGGCAGGGGAAATACATATTCCTAAAGGCACAGCCAAGCTTCCCCTTTAGTCACTGTCAGCTGTTTAGGTTATTAAGAGCCAGGCATTTTTAATTTGGAGGAGGCTTAAATAAATTGATGCTGTTTCTATGTGCTTAATTCTCTATCTTATAGCAATTTAAAAGTGAAGTTTTTAAAAACTGCATTTAATTTTCAATTCCTGAGCCCAGCAAAGACATTATAGTACCAACAGGCATTGATAGACTCTATGTAAAAAGATAAATTGTGTCTAGAGATTGCACCGCATCATCTCCTATTTGTTGCACGTATCAAACACAATTACATTTTCTCACTTATAATGAGTAACTGAAAAAGATGCTGATATCTGGACCCAAGTAGTGAGAAAGCGGAAGATTGGGAGAAACAGAGATAAAGAGAAACACAGGCCCCTTCTCCCTGTCCTGCCACCCACTCTGTGCTGGACTGAGATTTACACATGCCAACTCCAGGATTCCCACATCCATCTCTTTACACAATGCTGCCATGTCTGATGACACAGTGTGGCCAGAGCAAGGGACACAAGCAGTACCCAGATCAGCAGGGCCTCCTATGCCCAGCCAAGGCATTTGTCCCTTTATAGGCCACAGCATCACACAGGGCATTATTAGGCCAGGAAGCCAACTCAGGAGATATGGCCTTCACTAAAAGAAAGGGCTAACTTCAAGCAATGGGGCCAACCAAAGAGTGCTGGATGTGCAGGGAGAGTGAAACAGGTGATGGGATGCTTCCTCCAACATTCCTACAGGCTAGCTTGGTGGCACAGATTCCTCCTCCAATGACTATGGAGGACTATTATTATCACCATCACATTCACTTTGCAGATAAGGAAACTCAGGCTTAGCCACTTACTCAGAATTACAGAGGTAAGAAGTAGCTTTGTCAGAGTTTGAACCTAGACAGTGAGACCCTAGAGCCCAGGTTCTTAACCACAGCACTCCAGTGCCTCTCTCTCCAGCAATAGATCATAATCCAACCAACCTGCAGTATCACCATAGTGCAGAAAGAGATGGCTGTGTTCTTAGAGTGGGTGGGCAGCATTTGGCAAAGGGGATTCCAGAAGTCCTCTGAGTTGGGAGTGACAGGCTTGTAGCTCTAAGGTCTGACTCTAGATCCTGGCAGGCAGGCTGGGGCAGGAGGGGGAAGGACCAATGTGAAGACTAATGTAAAACCTCAGACCTCAAGCAATCTGGATGCTGGGTGAGTTCCCAACAAACCAGGGAGGATCAAGTCTCAAAGACCAGAACTGGGGTACAAAGTGGGGGTGTGGTCTCAGTGATTAGAAGTACAACACATGCCCAGACCAGAAAAGCTGCAATGCTGGCTTGTGCTGAATCGCCTGAGTCTTTAAAGCACCCTGACTGCCCAGGGAAGAGCCCGGGGTGTGGCTGATCCTGCCTGGATACGTGGGGAGGAGCAAGTGTGAGAGAATAAAGCAGGTCCTAACAGGCACTTTGAATTTAACAGCTTCATTTAAGGTTCTCGAGTTGCCTGTTTGATTTCCAGACATTTGTACCATTACAGTAATACATTGTGAAACATAAAACAATTGAGAAAAACCTGAGTTGTATGCTGGTGGGAGAAATGCCTCTTTAATCCTGAAAGTAGTTTCTCTGAGACTTCCTCCCTAGTAATTATGTATTTGTTCTCAAAAACAAATGCCAGAAGTAAGGAATAGACTTAATAGGGCATTTTATAAGACACCATTAATCTCTCAGAAGAACAACTGAAATGTTCCATCAATCATGGCGCACTGTTGACCTTTTCTATATGATTAGCAGTAATAATATATAGCTGGGAATGGGTATACCAAAATATGTCATGGAAATGGAACGGCATTCATTGGATTTCACCACCAATTATTTTGGTTAGGTCAACAGATCTCTTCCTCACTTGATCCTGAGCATCTTTTTAATAGGGAGAGAAATTGTTTGTCTAAAATAGTTAATAACCAGGGCTCCTGGGTGGCTCAGACAGTTAAGCATCTGCCTTCAGCTCAGGTCATGATCCCAGCGTCCTGGGATTGAGCCCCGCATCAGGCTCCCTGCTCAGCTGGAAGCCTGCTTTCCCCTCTCCTACTCCCCCTCCTTGTGTTCCCTCTCTCTATGTCAAATAAATTAAAAAAATAAAATAAATTAAAATAGTTAATAACCACCAATTCACCAAACTGTTTTGAGTAAACCCCTCCACCACTCTAGTTATAGAGCTGAGAATGAGAGTCATTCTCAGATATTATGCTCCCTTAGGAAGGCCATTCAACAAATACTTAGGAAGCACCTGCTCCACACCAGGCACAGAGCATGTCATGAGTCCTACTGCACCAGAGCTTGCCTGACAGAACTGCAGCCATCTGCCAGGGCTTACCTGAGACATGGGGGCTTCTGTTAGCCTTTGCTGACCACGCTCATAGGAACTGGTCATCTCTTCACTTTGCTTCCACCACATTTTATTTTTATCTCTATTTTGGCATATATCAAAGCCCTCTGAGTATTCCGCTTCTCTATCCCTATGCCTCTCCGCCCTCTCTTCCTTCCCATTGCATGCCTGAGTCCTTCAGGGTAGGACAGTGGCACCCTGGTGGCCCCAGGACTGTGGCTGCCCAATACCCATCTCAGGGCTCCACACTGAGTCTGCCATTAGAAAATGGATGTCCAATTGAATCTGCTGAGGAAATCTGATATTCTTCTTTAAGTAACTGAATGTCTCCTGTGAGTGAAAAGACAATAGGATTACATTACTGAATGTCTTTCTTTGCCCCTTTTCACAATGGCAGCCACATTTTAAACCTTCTAAGAAAAAGCATATCCAAATAATTAAAGAAATCCAGAAACATTCTTCTATTTACCAAAGTAAAGAAAAAACATGTTCTATGTATATATTAAGAGTTTTATTTTTATCTCCTGTTTGAGGAGGACACAGATGCATCTCTCCTGAGCCTTCAGTAAGCAGGCTATGGCACCTGGATGGTCTCCTGGGGCCTGAAGGATTAGGCTAAACTCCCAAGTATCTGTTAGGCAGGACAAGCAAATTCCCAGAACGCCAAGAGATGTCATCACTGCTGCTTTGCATTGCCCACTGGGGCAGAAATGTGAAGACTGACAAGTGGATCTCAGGCCACATGAGAAATTCCTTTCAAAGACAGGGGTGGAAGGACTCCCTGTCAGACCACCCATATGCCTCTGGACAATGGCAAACATCAGAGGAATGACTAGGTCAGGAGACAGCCCTGAAGAAAAATCCAAACCTTCCACACCTAAAGGAAACAACAGCTTTGAGAAACCCAAGCCTCTTTTTCCTTCTCTTTGGCTTTATTATTTCTAGATGTTAAGTACACAGAGATCTGAGATTTTACTAGCTGGGAGGTGGTGACCATTAATATCCACTATTCCAACAGCAAAGAAGTTTCTTTGTACCTCAGAGGTGGTCTTTCATAGATCTCAGATCCCTTCTCATAAGAAACAAGAATAGACAAAACATAGAAGTCTCTAGAAAGGATCAGACATCATTCATTTCATTATTGATGTCTGTGCCAAGTGAAACGAATGTTAGCTCCTTTTCCAGATGTGCTTCTTTCTCTCACCTCCTGTGAGAGGAGGTGGATTTACTATAACATGTATAAAAGTAAGACCTCTCGATTTGACTCCAAATAGTTTCCCTATCAACAAGCTAAGTATAGGAAATCAGGATCACTCTTCAGTTAAGAATAGACAGGACTAGGAAGTAACCATCAAAAAAGGGTGATGATGTGTAATGAGAATTTTAGGTGTGACTGGTATCTAACATGCAGCCAGGACCACAGTTCTAGCACATTTAATATTTTATCAATGACTGGAATGAACAGGTTAAGAGGACTCCCAACTTAAAAATGACACCAATTACAATGATCTTGTTAACATCTGTGATAAAAATAACATCAAAGTGACTTTGACAAATACCAAAAACCCATAAAAATAAGATAAAGACCTATATACAAAGTGAGATAATGTTAAATGACTAGAAATAACAAACATAGATATTAAATAGGAAACAAATGGGTAAATTTATGAAAAATAAGAAAATACCAGGAAAGGGTTGTCATTTCTGTGGGAGCTTATGATGTGGAAAACCAAGATTCTTGGTGAGTATAATGGATACGCTCATAATTCCACAGTCCCCAAGGGACCAAGATCTCCAAGGTGATAATCACTATTGTAAATGTGCCCTTAAATGAATCCACCGTGCTCCATTCCCCTTGGGCAATAGAGGATGCAAACTAAGTCTACCAGTTGTTCATAAACACTAAACATCTCAATAATTTAATGATAGTTTAAAGGAAGTATAATGGGGGTGCCTGGGTGGCTAAGTCAGTTAAGCGTCTGCCTTTGGCTCAGGTCATGATCTGCGGGTCCTTGGGTGGAGTCCCACATCAGGCTCCCTGCTCATCGGGGAGTCTGCTTCTCCCTCTACCCCTCCCCCCTGCTTATGCCCTCTCTCTCTCAAGCTCTCTCTCTCTCAAATAAATAAATGAAATCTTAAAAAATAAAATAAAATAAAGGAAGTATAAGGGATGGAATCAAAAGGACAATGTAATGAGAAGAAATGTCACCTACAAGATTGTCTACTTCATTTGCTATTTGTCAGACTTATTAAGAATGGGTTCCTATTTTGATCTTATGAGGGAAGTAGAGATGCTAGAAAGATCCTAAGGAAGAACAAAAGGAAGGAGATAGGGATGAAGAGAAACTCTCAGGTATGGCTGAGGAGGGACTGCTTTGTCTGAACAATCCGTTAGAAGAGCTGGAAGGGGACGTGGCATGACAGTTGCCTTTAGGTGTGCCAGGTTATTACGAGACTTACAAGAAAAATACTGCTTGGACACAATCACCATTCAGGACAAGGAAAAAGGAGGAAGGGTTGTACACTTAGTTTAAAAAAAAAAAGTATTAGGTTACCCGGGAGAAGAAATTCCAAGTAATAAGAATGGTTAATCCCAGGAATGTGTCACAGTTGTTTTAAAATGATTGTGTGTTAAATTCCTTGTCTATGTAACTTCTCAAATCTCTCTACCTCTACAATTACAATTAGGTGTATAACAACATTGACATACAGTCTCATAATTAAGCACCGGCATACTTACGAACACTTCCCTCTATTCCATCAGGATACCTGGTTTGTTTTGGGGCAAAGAGGTGTTAGTATGGCATTGTTTTAAACAGTGGTTGAGAATGCAAGTGGTAAACATCTAAAAGTAGAACACTGCAAAATGCATGCATTGTATGTACCAAAAGGTCAGTATGAAACATTATCTTTACAGCAAGCCTGCCCATCCACTCCCTCCTACACATTGCATATTCATACAATTTCTCAGCTTGTATAAACCCTTATTGTGATGTAAACTCATGAGAGAGTATGGCTTCTGCAAAGGGTGGCTGTTTTGTGACTTTCGACCAGAGGTTCTTTACCCAAGCTGTAGATCATCTGGGAAACAGTTCAAAATACTTTTGTGTCTATCCAATCCCTAGAAATTCTAACTGAACTGAACTATGATGAGGCCCAGGCCTACGTACTGTGTTTTGTTTTGTTTTTGAAAGCTCCCCAGGTGATGCGAATGTAATTGAATCTGGTTTAGACTCTCAGTTAGAATTTCTTAATAATAAAAACATGTGCTATGATAAAACCTTCAGGACCATAAGGGCCACAGCGGGGAAATTATTACTTCTTTAGGTCCTCATTTTGGGGAGTCCTTAGCATTTTTACTGGAATATGGTATTGTCTCTCAAATTCCTATTACAAAAAAATACTTTCTGGGACTCTACTGTAGCAGCTGCAAAAGACAGACTTTGTATGTGGGATAAATCTCATGTCACTTATGTAATCCAGCCCTATTGTTTCCCCTTTCTTTGCTTGTTCTTTCTATTCTCCCCAAGAGGAAGATCATCTGGTTACAGTATCATCCCTTTTCCCCCTTCTTCTACCTGGGTTCATGGCTCAGGCATACTAAGATGGAGCTAACGACATGCACTAGTTTTTCTCCTAATGGTGCAGAGGCTACAGGAAACTTCAGTGGACCTAGGGACAGGCAGGTCTCCTTCATTTCTCCAGTGCCTAGTGCAGAGAAGAGACCTCAAGTCACTAAGAAGTGCTTTACTGATGCCAATCACTCTTCAGAGCAGATGGGGAAACTGAGCCTCAGAAGAAATCTGAATTCTAGCCCTCTCTTGGACACTGACCTCAAGTGGTACCTTGGGCCTTGGAAAAATCACTTGGACCCTTGGACAGCAGTTTCTTCACCTATAGCAATCAAGAAGAGACTAGATGGTCCCTAAGTTGCTTTCATTTCTTAAAATTCTGTGATCTGTTTGACCAGTATTCATAAAAGAGTGGAAGCCTGTAAAGGTGCATGAAGTCCATGCAGAGAGAATGGTGGAAGACCCCTCATCTATACTACATTTATTACCTTCTTCCTAGATTTTACCAATGGTCATTCTCATTCTTAATATTCAGGCTGTGGGATTTAGCTAGTCATTTTTGAAATACCGAGCTATCAACAGATAGCATGCTGAGTGCAAATATACCACAAATAAATATTTGGGACTAAAAAGATCAAGAGCTGGAGTTCATTTCCCCTTCTCATCTGTGCTCAGAACTGTGTGGTCCCTTTTATTGCCCTTGCCTCAAAATTGGGCTTTTTGTGTTCCAAGATAGATCAGAAAATCAGTTCCAAAGTAGGTTACAAACTTTCAGAAATCTTTTTTTGTAACCAGTTAATCCCTCTTTAGTTCACATAACAGAGTGCATCATTACCTGCAACTTTAGTTAGAGCAATGGTCTTAAAAAGGTCTAGCTAAATAAGAATGCTCAGACTTTCCAAGGGCTGACAGTTGTCAAATTCATCGAGTTCATGTGGCCACATTTCTGAAGTTCTTTTAATAGCCCATCTGTGAGCAATTGGATCAGATGACTAAGAACTACAGAGCAGAAGCAGTATTACTTTGAGTCAGATTTTCCCATTAGCCAGCTATAGTTTATTTCTCTCTGATCCATAAAAAGTTTCAAATTTAGGGCCCTGTCTGATTTTAATCCCATCACTTAGCACCCAAACCGTATGATTCTGAAGGTAAACATGAAGCTGTTCGAATTCCAGACCAACTGAACATTCTTCAGGAACTCATCAGCTCCCTAAGCAAAGCTATGTGTACATCTGTAGGTTTGAACCCAAATTTCATGAGAAGCAAAAACTGAATTAATCTGACTTCACTGTCATTAATCACCTTTGATCACTCTTTTACCAAAATTACTGTGACTGGGTTAGAATAAATTAGTGCAATCAATAAATGCAATTACTAACCCTTGGACAGGATAATAAGACATTCAGAACTTCTTTCCTAAAGGAGATTTTATCAGGTTATTACTCTTGTAAATAGAAGAAAGAGAGAAATATAATGTAGCAAAATGGCAGCATTCACTAATTCATTCATTAATTCAGGAAATATTAACTTAGTACTTATTATATTCCAGGGAGCTTATAGTCTAGTAGCAGAAATAATCTCTCTCTCCCTCTTTCTCTCTCTCTCTCTCTGACACACACACACACACACACTCACTCAAACCATTAAATAAATAAATGTCAGATATGCTGGATGATAAAAACATCCAGGTGAATACGACCCAGCAATTGCACTACTGGGTATTTACCCCAAAGATACAAATGTAGGGATCCGAAGGGTATGTGCACCCTGATGTTTATAGCAGCAATGTCCACAATAGCCAAACTATGGAAAGAGCCAAGATGTCCATCGACAGATGAATGGATAAAGAAGAGGTGGTATATATATACAATGGAACATTATGCAGCCATCAAAAAGAATGAAATCTTGCCATTTGCAACGACGTGGATGGAACTGGAGGGTATGCTGAGCGAAATAAGTCAATCAGGAAAGACATGTATCATATGATCTCACTGATATGAGGAATTCTTAATCTCAGGAAACAAACTGAGGGTTGCTGGAGTGGTGGGGGGTGGGAGGGATGGGGTGGCTGGGTGATAGACATTGGGGAGGGTATGTGCTAGGGTATGTGTGAATTGTGTAAGACTGTTGAATCACAGACCTGTACCTCTGAAACAAATAATACGTTGTATGTTAAAAAAAATTAAAAAAGAAGATAGCAGGAAGGGAAAAATGAAGGAGGGGAAATCAGAGGGGGAGATGAACCATGAGAGACTATGGACTCTGAGAAACAAACTGAGGGTTCTAGAGGGGAGGGGGGTGGGGGGATGGGTTAGCCTGGTGATGGGTATTAAAGAGGGCACGTACTGAATGGAGCACTGAGTGTTATATGCAAACAATGAATCATGGAACACTACATCAAAAACTAATGATGTAATGTATGGTGATTAACATAATAATAAAAAAAATCCAGGTGAGAAAAGGGGTGTGGACCAGAAAGAAGTCTTTGAAGAAAGAACATTTAGGTTAACACATGACCAATAACTTAGAGTTAGCCAAGTAAAGAGTGATGGAAGGAATGTTACAAGCAAAACCAACGGCCAGGTGGGAAGGCCCTAAAGCAGGGAAGGGCTTGGACCACTGTCCTGAAAGAAATTACTCAAAATTCCAGTGTACACTCACATGATTACTAATTTGGAGAAAAGCAAGAAAATGAATTCCTCTTCCTCAACAGTTAAGGTAGTGCACCACAGAAGGACATTACCTCTCCTTGGTAATGATTCCTGAGTGAGCTTGAGCAGCCAGAGGCCATCTCTATTTCATTTGCACTACTCCCTTTCCAATGACGCATAACCAGCTCATCAACCCTATTCTGGCTCTGTTTCCTTGTTTGATTTATTCCATCCTCAAAAAAGTAGGTGCTTCATAAATATCGAATGCATAAATGAATGAATGAACACACAAGGCCACAGTACTATAGACCAAAAATTCCTGCAATAAATATATAAGCATTCTAGGCTATAAATATTTCTAAAGTTCAAGTCCTATCTCACCACATCAAATTCTGATTTTCTAGAGCAGTGGTTTTCAACCAGGGATAATTTTGCACCCCCTCCTAGGGGACATTTGGCAATGTTTGCAGTTATTTTCAGTTATCACAGTTTAGGGGGTACTACTGGCTTCTAATAGGTAAAGGACAGGGATACTGATAATCACTCTACAGTGCACAGGACAGCATGTCTACATTCACCCCAACAACAAAGGATTATCCATTTCGAAATGCCAACAGTGCTCAGAGAAACCCCATTGTAGAGGTGGGGGGCTGTGTCTTGGGAGCCACATATGAGCTATGATTATCCTTGTTTACATCTGACAAGAACTCTAGTTTAGATCCTCTTCCTCACTTGCCTAGCAATGTTCAAACCTGCAGAGATTTATTTCATCCATTTTCTATTTGTTTAATAAACAGACTCCAAGCACTGGAGGGAAAAATATTCCAGCAGTGAGGTAAGATGAAAGCTATTAGTAACCCTAGTTTGACTTGACTGAATGGTAGGAAACAACCCCTGCCATCAGGAAGTGAATTGTAGAAACTGAAAAGGAGTTAAGACTGTTTAAAAAGCTTTGGTTCAAACAAATGTCTATGCGAACCAATAGGTAGTTTGAAAATGGTGAAGACATTTCTGTTTCTTATGTCTTTGTTAGAATGGAAAGAGCTTTTATTTTCTTTACTGTGGTAATCATTCATATTTGTCCCATGACACACCCAGAAGTTTAAAAGAATAACAAACTCCAAGTGTAAACACAGAACTGAGTGAGGAAGTAAGGCTTGCTCACTAAAGTGAATGAATCCTTATAATTGCCTGTTTGGATCGAATAAGATTTCCATGCATTAACCAATGCAGGACTTTTCTATTAAGAAAGAGAACTTCCAACACTTCCAAGGGCTGAAGTTATTTCTCCTCAAGAATGGCACACACAAGTGCCCCCAAGGTATCACTCCTTCCTGTTCAAGTTCAATGCTTCAGTCTCAAAGCTCCTATCACTAGCCCTTGCATGGCCTATTTTTACACTATTCACTGTTCCAGGTCATTCATTTGGTGACACTCAATAAGTGCCACCAAATCGATACCAGAAGCCTGAAGATTTAAATAAGGAATCAAAAGATATGCAGCCTGCTTTGTACTGAGCCATCTACAACTAGGCACTTTTTGTGACCATAAAAATGTGAGGCTATGTGGACTGAAGAGAAATTTTTGGGTTCCTGAAGAAGGCTCAGAACCAGCTGGTTGCAGGCACACTGAATGTGGTTTTAGGTTTCAACCTGGGATCCCAGAAAAAAAGGGTGGACAGCCTACTCGAGGAAGTATGAAAAAGCTCTGGAACCCGGAAATCATCTCATCATGGAGGATAGTTTTTAGCAATTTTTCAAAGGGATGTATAATCATTTCCTGGGGCTACCTTAACAAGTATCACAAACTGGGTGGCTCATAGTTCTGGAGGCCAGATCCCCAAAATCAAGATGTCACCAAGGCCATGCTCCCTCTGAAACCTGTATGGGAATCCTTCTTTGTCTCTTCTTAGTTTCTGGTGGTTTGCTGGCAATCTTTGGCATTCCTTGGCTTGCAGTGCATAACCCCAATCACACGGCCTTCTCCCTGTGTGTTTTCTCATTACCAACTTCTTATAAGGATGCCAGCCATATTGGATGAAGGGCCCACCCTAGTCCAGTATGACCTCATCCTAATTACATCTGCAAGACCCTGTCTCCAAATATGGTCACATTCTGAAGTACTGGGGATTAGGATTTCAACATATCTTTTTGAGGGGGACACAATTCAATGCATAACAGGGTGTAAACCAGGAATGTAAATCTTTGTTATCAAAACAGGGAAATTTAACTTAAATTTTCAAACCGTAATACAAACCCTAGGGTAATTCATACTCTCTAAGAAGAGCAAAAGATGGAAAAACCTGTTGGCTACTTTCAAATGAATGAAAAAGAAAAAGAAGGCAAAAAGGAATTAATCTAAAGCAAAGAGAGAGTCCCATTACTTCATGTTGGTGCCACTTTCTGACAAATCCAGGAGCTCAGTCAGCTGGGGCATCTTCTTCCCCAGGGCATATTTGGTTGCCGTGTGCCTCATGTTTATAATAAACTCCAGAAGGTTGATGCACTTGATAGAGATGACCTAATCCTTCTTGTTTGCATAATGGCAGAATGCAAAATAAGCATTCACCTGCCTGAAATGATTTCAGAAATGCCAAGAGGTTCTCCTTTTCCAAAATATCTCCTCCATTTCTCCCAACGCTGTTACTGAAATCCCTGACACTTCCCCTCTTCTCCTGGTTGGAGTGCCTGGGCCAGAAGCTCCTGATGTAGCACCGGCCATTGCCCAGGCACTGTCCCAAACATTTTGCATAGGTTAAGTCATTTAGCATATAGAACAATCCTATGAAGTATTATTTTACCACCAATTTACAGGTGAGAAACTAAGACAGAGAGGCTTAGTAGCTTATGTGAGATAACAGAGCAGAGTTAAGATTCAAACCCAGCCCTGGTGCTATCAACCACGGAACAAACTGCCTCTCAAAAGTACGGAGCAACACAGTAACTAACCTACTGTTATGCCCACTCAGAAATGAGTGTCAGATTTTTCAGAGCCTCTCACCTAGCAGAGAATGAATCCTAAGGCAGTTTGTTTCTCAAAGTGTTCTCCCCAGACCACTTGCATCAAAATGGAGGGAGGGGGTACAGATACCTGGACCCTACCTTAGAACCACTGATTCAGAATCCCAAGGCCCAGGAATCTGCATTTTAACAAACATCCCCAGAAACTTCTTGAGTGTACTAATGTTGGATAACCACTGGCCCTACAGGAATGGAATAAGATATAATGGTGTGGTAAATCTGGAAAAGCCAGAGAATGATGACAAGGCAATGGGGACCCTGGTAACATAGTCAGTCAAATGACCCAGGGATCCTGGCTACAGAGGAGCTTGGCTGCTGGGGAGTGAGGGTAATGCTGAGCATGGAGGTTTGACAGCAGGAGGACAGCCACATCCTCTGGCTTGGATCACTTGCTCTGTCCTGGTGACCATCATTATTTGCTGAGTCAGGGAGGCATGTTCTATTAGTTTGGATGGGAAGCATGGGTACAGGCAAGAAAGAGCAACCAGAGCATGTGGATTCAGAAATTCCTATGTGATTCCATTTGAATGAGCAGGGTTGCATAAACAGAACGAGAATTTTGGTGTGGGGTTAAAGAGAATGGTATGATAGAGGGAGAAGTGAATGAGGATCTGAGAGACGTAAGTCCTGTATTTGGTCCAGTCACTGATTACAACCTCGCTGAGGCTCAGTCTCCTAGTCTGTAAAATAGGGAAGATAACCCCTGCCTTGCTGCTCCTCACATACATACAGGATGTGATGTGAACCCAGTGAGGCATATCGTGCTCCATAATGTAAGTTATTGCATCCCAAGGCCTCTGTAAAAGTCTGCTGCCTCTGAATAAACAGTTGACCCTTGAACTAATGGCACCAACCCTCTGTGCAGTCAAAAATCCATGTATAATTTTTGACTCCCCCAAAACTTAACTACTAAGAGCCTACTCTTGACCAGAAGCTTTACTGATAACATGAATAGTCAATTAACACATATTTTGATTATTATATGTATTACGTACTATATTCTTTAAGCTAGAGAAAAGACAATGTTATTAAGAAAATCATAAGGAAGAGAAAACACATTTACAGTACTGTATTGTATTTATCAAAAAAAAAAAAATCTGTGTATAACTGGACCCACATTGTTCAAACCCATGTTGCTCAAGGGTCAACTGTATCTACCACCCTAATGCTCTGCCTCTCTCTGTACCTCTTTCTTATACTCCCGCCAGGAAAGTAAACATAGTCACCTATATTCACTCTAAAGTACAAATTACTTGTAGGCCTCCTTTCCTGCCCTGGGAAAACACACACACACACACACACACACGCACGCACACACACACGACAGGAAAACATGGGGAGAAAAAACAAGTTTACTCCCTCCCTATCCATTCCCCACTGGGGTGTTCTGCTGATCCCCTGCTTCCTTTCCAAGACCCCACCTCACCATACTCCACTGCATGCCCCCTGCTTTTAGGCTAGGTTTACACAATTGTATTTAGATCACTGGGGGCAAAACCCAACCAAGCAAAAACATCCTTTAATCAATACTTTCTAAATCATCTTTCCTTAAAGGTGAAGACTTCTGAGCTTGAAATGCCCCTTTCCATGGTGCCCAAGTCACCTAAATGATAACCAACCCTCCACTTCATTTTGATCAGAATGTTCATTGCATCATAGGGCTATGGTAAATAAGAACATCATTTTGAATAAAATGGGATACCAAAAAAATAGATAAATAAAAGTGCACTGTGATAGCAGGCAAAGAATTAATAGGAGATAATATGGTGGTTAGTGAAATGTTATATATATGCCTATATCCTTCTGATGGACATTTATGGCTCCTTTAAAAAAGTATACATATTGAAGAAATATTTATTTGCTAATTAATGTGTGCATGGTACTACTAGGTATCATGGAAGATACCAAGATGGGTGCAACAGACCCAGACCTCCCTTTAAGTCCTGGTTTGGTCCAGTCATTTATTAGTAAAGTGACCTCTTCTTAGTGGGAAAGTAAAGGACTATTTTCCATTCTTATTATGAAGATAACCTAGAATTTCACAAGTTTGTGAAGAGAAGCAGATGAGTGAAACAGGGCACTATAAATGAGAAGTATCATTATTCTGAGGCTTCTGTAATGTCTGGAAAGCAACAAGAGGAAGGTCAGTCCAAAGGAAGAGACTCAAGGGTCCCAGCTGGGAGGCCCAGGTCAAGGACTGCAGATCTTCTCTGAATTCCTCCCCTTGTACCCCAACCCTCTCCTCTCACTCAGAGAGGTAGATAAATACCCCCATTTTACCCTCTTCCAGCTTGAAACCCTGATTAGTAATGCAGACATCTCCCCTCCTCCCCAGGAGGCAACCCCGTGTTCTTGTGCAAGGTGAAGTTGCCTAGTACCTGCCACCCCAAGGCAGCCCAAATCACATCAGTGTTCCCACCCCAGGTTTACATTTTTCTTAGGGCTGCATAGGGATCCCCTGGGAATCCAAGTAATTGCAGGCATTAACACAATCCAGGCCTCCTCCTGTTTTTAGTTGGTGCTGCAAGAACCCTGTAGCCTTTTCCCTCAGTGGCCCAGTAAACACGTGGGTATTTGCCCTTGCCCCTGAGAAAACACATGGGCATTAGGGTAAAGTTCCTGTGTTCTGGTAACATTTAATTGTGCTAGTTCTCAACCCTCTCTACGCCCACACATTCGTGCACATTTATTTTGTTGACTTCAAAGGCTGCTCAGCATGTTGGAAATATGTGTGAGAACAGTGAAGGAGCTTGCAATTAGTCTAAACCTTCTTTCTGGATGACTGGGTTTGGTACATACGTTCGAATTTTAGAAGTACATATTTGGTATTTTTAAATATACTTTTGTTTATACTGGGTTTAGAATCATGAAAATAAATCAGGATTTCTATTGCCAGTTAGTGTGTTTTTCATAATAAATAAGTCATTCATCCTCGTCCAATAATACATATTTATAGGTTTAAATTAGGAAAAGCTTTTCAAAAGGAATTTCCATTCATTATCCACCAACTTCCAGATGCCATCCAGCATATGAGGAGCTTCCAGAGAGAAGCAGGAAGCAAACTAGGGCTTCAAGGCATGGAGGGAAAAGAAAGAGTAGCAAGGACAAAAAGGAGCTGTTACCAGATCCAAAGGGGCAGGCATAACTCTGGTTTAGTCTTTTGCATGAGAAAAGAAGAGAAATCTTGTTAAAAATACAGATTCCCCAGGTCCTGCCCCAGAGAATCTGATTTGAGAATGAAATGGGGCCTGAATATTTGCATTTTAACAAGCACCCTCCCCCAGTTGATTCCTTTGCCACATGGTCCCTGCTGAGAACCCTCAGGAATTGGGAACCCCTGTGTTAGTTCGCTCACAAGTATTAAGCCTAAGAGTCCAGATTTGGTGATGGGCCTTCTATATGGAGCTGGCTCTGAGTCTTTGGTACATATCTGGTCATAAATCCAAGCCACTTTAAGTAAATGGATGATTACACCATAAATAGCCTAAAACTTTTCTAACATTCTGTTTGACGTGAATTGAAGAAAGTTGAAAATGCTCTTTCCTTTTCATATATTTCTGAATTTTGCCCCAAGAGCGAATTCCAGGATATTTATTTTGTTGTTGTTGTTGTTATCTCAGTTCAATTCATTAACATCTAATGTATTATTGGTTTCAGAGATAGAGGTCAGTGATTCATCAGTCTTATATAATACCCAGTGCCCATTACATCACGTGCTCTCCTTAATGTCCATCACCCAGTTACCCCATCCCTTCACCCCTCCCCTCAGCAACCCTCACTTTGTTTCCTATGATTAAGAGTCTCTTATAGTTTGTCTCCCTCTCCGATTTCATCTTGTTTTATTTTTCCCTCCGTTCCCCTATGATCCTGGGTGAGATCATATGATAATTGTCTTTCTCTGATTGACTTATTTCACTTAGCATAATACCCTCTAGTTCCATCCACGTCATTGCAAATGGCAAGATTTCATTCTTTTTGATGGCTGAGTAATATTCCATTGTGTATCTATACAACACCTTCTTTATCCATTCATCTGTCGATGGACATCTGGGCTCTTTCCATAGTTTGACTATTGTGGACATTGCTGCTATAAACACTGAGGTGCATGTGCCCCTTCGGATCACTACATTTGTATCTTTGGGGTAAATACCCAGTTGGGCAATTGCTGGGTCGTAGGGTAGTTCTATTTTCAACTTTTTGAGGAACCTCCATACTGTTTTCCAGAGTGGCTACACCAGTCTGCATTCTTACCAACAGTGTAATAAGAGGGTTCCCCTTTCTCCACATCCTCACCAACATCTGTCATTTCTTGACTTGTTAATTTTAGACATTCTGACCTGTGTGAGGTGGTATCTCATTATGGTTTTGATTTGTATTTCCCTGATCCTGAGTGATGTTGAGCATTTTTTCATGCATCTGTTGGCCATTTGTATGTCTTCTCTGCAGAAATGTCTGTTCATGTCTTCTGCCCATTTCTTGATTGGATTATTTGTTCTTTGGGTGTTGAGTTTGATAAGTTCTTTATAGATTTTGGATACTAGCCCTTTATCTGATAAGACATTTGGAAATATCTTCTTCCATGCTTTTGGTTGTCTTTTGGTTTTGTCAACTGTTTCTTTTGCTGTGCAAAAGCTTTTTATCTTGATGAAGTCCCAATAGTTCATTTTTGCCTTTGTTTCCCTTGCCTTTGGGACGTGTCCAGCAAGAAGTTGCTGTGGCCAAAGTCACAGAGGTTGCTGCCTGTGTTCTCCTCTAGGATTCTGATGGATTCCTATCTCACATTTAGGTCTCTCATCCATTTTGAGTCTATTTTTGTGTATGGCATAAGGAAATGGTCCAGTTTCATTCTTCTGCATGTGGCTGTCCAATTTACGCAACACCATTGGTTGAAGAAACTGTCTTTTTTCCATTGGATATTCTTTCCTGCTTTGTCAAAGATTATTTAACCATAGAGCTGAGGGTCCATTTCTGGGTTCTCTATTCTGTTCCATTGATCTATGTGTCTGTTTTTGTGCCATACTCTCTTGATGATTACAGCTTTGTAATAGAGCTTGACCAGGATATTTATTCACTGTATATAATTTTCTATAAGCATGAGAATTGAATTATGTAATAGAGAAGAGAAAGGAAATAGAATATAAGAAATGAAAAAAAAAAGAAAATTAGAAATGATAATCAAAATAAAGGTGGTTTGCTTTGGAATTGTTTTAATTATCCCTGGTGGCATAACAAATTACCCCAAAATTCAGTGTCCTATAACAACAAACATTTATTATCTTCAGAGTGTCAGGATTCCAAGCATGGCTTAGCTTAGTAGTTCTGGCTCAGGGCCTCTCAAGGCTGCAACCAAGGTATGAGGGCTGGAGTCACTTCAAGGCTCAACTGGGAAAGGACCTACTTCCAAGCTCACTCACATGGCTGATAGAATTCAGTTCCTCCCAGGCTGTTGGACTATGGGCCACAGTTTCTCAATGATTGTTGGCCAGTGTCCTCCCTCAGTTCCTTACACACAGACCTCTCCATAGGGCAATTCACAACATAGCACTGGCTTCTAGCAGGGCAGACAAGCGAGAGAGTAAAAAAGGAAACAAGACAGATGCCACACTCTTTTGTAACCTAATCTTGGAAGTGACACCCCATCACTCTTGCCATGTTTTATTATCTAAATCCACATCTCTAACTCCAGCCCACACTCAAGGAGAGGGTATTACATGGGGCATGCATACCAGGAAGTAGGGGAGAAGGAATCATTGGGAGCCATCTTAGATGCTATCACAAATATGTTAATTTGTCTCTTTCACAGTTAATTTATCATTTTATTTATGCTTTACTAGAACTAAATGTTAATGTAAAGCCAACATTTTGTGATACAGTTTAGGAGCATATTCTGGGAATAGAGTCTAGTAGTGCTAAAAAGATACATTGAGTTTAGAAATTGAACTCAGATCTCTAAATGTGGAAATATACAACTACTATGTCAACCGACAGAAAAGACTATTAGTTACTGTATCACTTAGGAATGTTTTCTGCTATAGGTAACTGAAAATCTGAATAGCTGTGGCTTAAAAATAAGTATATATATATGTGCTACCTTAGAAGTCTAGAGCTAGCCAGTTACTGGCATTGTTTTTATAGGTTAACAATGGCAAAAGCAGCATCTTTTATACTCTTAGCCTTTAAAACACACGTCACCTCATCGTCACAAGATGACTTCCCTACATCAAGGCACCACATCATACATATTCTAAGGAGGATAAAAGGGCAAAGGGCCATATCAAGCCCTGCCGTCTCTTTTCATAAGGAAGAGAAAGCTTTCCCGGAAGTCCCACCCAGCAGATTTCCACTTAGCCAGAACTGGGCCACATGTCTTCCTTAAAGCAATCTCTCACCAAGGAGACTAACACCACCCTGGCAAGTCCAAACCAACCTAACTTATCTGTGAGATCAAAGGATTATTGCTATTACCTGAATAAATCAGGATTCTGTGGATGTTGGGCAGACAACACCCAAGTCTTCAGAAACCACCTTGTTTATTGTTAATTATGTGTTCTGTATATCCAATACATTGACAATTTCCACTAACAGTCTAAAAAGATATTTCCTCATAGAAACAGAATATGCAAGCTTCATTGCTTATGAGACCCTAAATGTACTTAAAGTTTCCCTCTTGAAAATTCCTTACTCAGAAATAAAATGTCCAGATTTTAGGACAAAAAATGACCCTGTATTTTATTAATCCTGTGTACATATAAAAAATGTTTTAAATATGGCTGTGACATACTTTTAACAAGATGAAACCTTCTTAGATTTATTACATTAGTAAAGTATTATCAAAACACAAGACAGATTGCTTTTCTTGACATCTGCTGCTAGATTTTTGTTGACTTATGTTTCTGAAATTATAGCATAAGTCAATGCTGCACAAAGGAATTTAATGTCATTTATAAAAATCTAGTAATATAAACTGTTGATTCCTTATAAAGCATCTATTAAGACATAGAAATATCACTGAAACACATTTATGCTTTTGACCTTGAGGTCTGCATAATGATTCTTGCCAGAAGGGCAACTTGTTCCATAGATTACAGAACAGAAAATCAGTTCTTGGCAAAGCAGGACAACCTCACTGAGGCATCCCATTTTAAGAATATAAATGGCACCTGCATCTCTCGGTTTTTGTTTTTGTCTTAGAGCAAATCTCTAATTCCTCTTCTGCTCCAAATCTAAGTGAGCAGATGAAGTTCCAGTCTAGGCAAGACCTATCCTCATTAAGGAGTAAGATGAATAAGTCCCTGAAGAAATGGGACTCCAGAGTGATAGTTCTAATGAGGGATAAATCAACCAATGATGGATGTGAACAATGAACACATTGGGGAGTGTCAAAGAGAGGCACCATCACTCATTCAATAATAGACCCATGGGACTTCTTGAGAGGAAGATGATGTTCAAGTTCCAACACAAGCCTCGTTGTCTTTTGTACTGGCTACAGAATGTAGCAGCTAGACTGACAGGGGATGTGTAGCAGACAGTCGCAGAAGAGCCCAGGAGAGTTCCTAAGCCTGAATTCCAATCCTGTGTCTGCCATAGGTGGGAAGGTATCCTTGATCTAGTCATCTGACAGCTTTGGCCATCAATTTCTTAAATGGACTCCATTTCTTTAAGGATTCCTTTAGCTTTAAACATCTATGGAAATGCTGAGGAAACTGTGCTTTGGGTGATGGAGAATTTTGAACTAACTTTATATGGAATGACTGATTATCTAGCAGAACTTTCCTGGGTTCAGTGCATTATCAATACATATCAAAATGTGCAATGAAGATATTTTTTAGAATATTCCTTCCTGTTTTCTTCACCCTAGGTAGATATATAGAAATGTTCATGTTCATGCTGTAAAAAGGACATTTCTTCTAACTTCACATAGAAATAGCTTTCAAGTCAATGCCTTAGAAGGTAATGAGAGACTTACAGGAGACCTGGAGATATGAATGAGGTAGATGGACAAGGGATATGGTGAGAAAGATGTAAGTTCCTAGGGATATAGTGTTGAGCACAGGGCTAAACCTAGGCCTGGGGATCAGGAAGTTAAAGTTCTAATTTCAGCTTTTCCACTGATTTACTTGGGACCTTGAGAATGTCTGGCCCATTTTAATCCTTCTGTGCCTCAGTTTCCTTATCTGCCAATTAGAGTGAAAGTTCTTGGCTGGGTGCCCAGGATTGTGAGAACATACTGTGCGGGGCCAAGAAAATACAATCAGTACCAAAAATGCAAAACATTCTAGTTACTAGATGTCCTAACTTAAAATGGAAACACAATCAACAGTAATTCCTTTAATAATCAAAATGCGAATGTTTTAGGAAGCATATCTATGTGGGTCAAAATTAAGCAAGTAAGACTATTATAGGGGCTTGTAACCCCAGGTATATAAAAGCAAAAAGAGCTCACACTTGAAGTTGAACAAGTTTCAGCTTTGCCACTTAACATTTCTGTGACCTTGAGCAATTTTTTAACCACCTACACCACCCTCATCTATAAAATGGAAATAAAGGCCATGTATCTCAGAGAATTGTGGTGAAGATCGTTACAGATCGAAATTAGCTCTTTTGAGCCACTGGTGCTTTGTGGTTGATAGCTTTTATTATAACTGTCAATTAAAAAGCTTAATCACCCACAGCAAGGAATTTTTTAATGCTACTATTTATTGAGCATTTACTATATTGTAATGCTCTATACCCATGGTAAGCACTTTACATAAATTATCTCATGTACTCCTCACAAAAACCTATTACTATTACTGTTGCAGAAATGGAAGTAGAAAGAAAGTAAGCTTTATTTCTGGTTCCAATGTGTTTCCTTAACCTGCCTTACTTTTTTTTCTCAGCTGTATCTAATTGGCTATACTTTTAGTAATCTTTAGCTATCTTAAATTTTCAGGACTAAAACAGCAACTACCTAACTGAATATATTTATATAACATGTTATTTTTCTCATGTTGCTGTCCACCCCTGGAGACCTGCTCTAAATTCACTTGAAGATAAATCATGCTCACTGGCAGTTAAGAATTTCCAATATGTTTGTCGAAAAATGCATTTATAGTTATGCTTAGAAAAATAAAGTTATCAAGAAATCTTACCCACATTCATATCTCCATAGATCTTCACTAAGGACCAATTATATATATGATGTACATAACCTCATCACAACATCGTCCTCAGAGACCATGTTTTGAGAATTCTTACAGTTACCAGAAAAGTAAAATTCAGCAAACTCTTTTTTGCTAATGTGCTTTTTAACTATGAAATAGTAAAACTGCCTTGGAGAAAATTTGAAAAATATTTTTCTAAAGCAATGTGGTATTGAAGAAAGAGTCAGTATCTTTCAGACCAGATTCAAAACTCAAATCCACCTCTTATCTATCTAGAAAATATATTAACATTTCTGAACCTTGCATTTTTCCTATAAAGTAGGAATAATATATTAAGAGTTGATGTGAGTTAAATGAGAAGTGTCTGATCATAATAGCAAGTCAACAAATGTTAGTAACTATCCCTTCCCTAGGAAAAGAATCTCAAGGCAGGCATGCTTCAAGTTCTGCTCTGTAAAGAGGTGGAAGTACCCTACTCCGATAAAGTGCTCCCTGCCCTCCTTTGATAGTAGACTATCTTTACTTTTTAATAAAAGTGAGGTACCCTCTCCCATTGTACACTCAAAATGTATGTTCCCATTTCAGGGCATTCATGGACCACAATCGCTCATCTTTTGTCTGTTCTAGTGTATTACTTTTGACTTCACCAAATCTTTTTACAAAATAAGGTCATCCTTTTTAAAAAAATAAAACTATTGGGTATCTTGCAATTGGATGAAGAAAAACCACAGGTTTTTATTCTTAATAGCTTTGGGAAAATACAGTGTCAGAACAAAACCCCACAGTAGACAATTAAGTAAAGTGCACAGAAATGTCATTAAAGGATTGATGTGACTTGCCACATATTTCATGCAACCTTTTAAAACACACAACTAAATGTTTACCTCTGAGTCTAGATATAAAGAGGCAAAGAAAAAAATTGGAATGACAATAAATCTGTTTGACTTCATGTACATAATTGCAGACATACCATTTTTACATATTACATTATTAAGGCATTGGACAATAGATCATGAAACAGAATGTTCTAGAAAATAAACTTTAATTATTGGTAAGCATCATGTACTTTTTCCCAAAAAAGTTTTATTGTGTTGAATCAAAGGTGACATCTTGGCACTGAGAAGCTCCATGGAGTCACCCAAGACCTCATTCCCTAATCCTGAGCTTGCCTGGATTCCTGATGATGCTGGCAGTCATCAACTTGTTTGGATTTCAAACTACATTAGATCCCTTCATATAGCTGCCTTTGCCAAGCAGTTGAGCTGGCTCTGTCCTACTGTTCTATTGGTAATTTTTTTAATCCTATGCTTCAGTTGAGTTTATATAAATCCTTCCAGTGAGATAAAAGCTCCTGGGAATTCACTGTTTAGGTGACAGGTACTGTGGGAGAGAATGCTATTGGGAAAGGTATCAAGTTTGCATTCTGGTCCCACCATTGCTGTTTGCTTCACGTTAGCGAGTCACCTTCACCTCTCTGAACTTCTATATCTTCTTTTGTAAAGGATAACAACCCACCTTCTCAGATTGGTATGAAACCCCAGATCACATAGAGATGATGCATGTAGAAGCACTTGGTTACTGTTAAGTGCTATGTACTGTAAACTCATTTGATTACTTCCTTGTGGCCAGCAAAAACGACTACTATAGGATTCACTGGTGTGGACCACTGATATTTGCATCTGTCTTTATTCAAAACTTTACTCTGTTTAATTCAAAGGTGAAGCTGTACCTTAACATGTTTTTAACTGCCTTCCTTTCTTTCTTCTTGCTGTTAATGTCACCTTGGCTTTCCTTAGCTGGCAAATCAGAATCTCAAAGCTCAAAGCTCATCTTAGGCTTTTCTCTCTCCCTAACCTTGAAGTAACCAAATCCTGTGGGGTCTTCCTTTAAGATCCCTGAAATTCACTCTTCTATTTTCTTTTTCCTGGCCACAATTCTAGTTTGGGCCCTACCATCTCAAACCTGGGATACAACAACAGTCTCTTTGCCTTGAGTCTCTTTTCTCCAGCCTGTACACTGTTGTCAAATTCACCTTGATAAATAACCACATTGCATTCCCCCACTCCACTATCTTCAATAGACCCTCCACTGTATGTAAAATAAAATTGAGACTGGCCTCAACTTTTCTTTCTAACTGTGCCCACACAGGTCTATCTGCCGGTGACACTCATTGTACCACCCTTCCTTGTTCCTGGGATCTTGCTCACACCATTTCCAAGGTCCCTCCTTCCTTCTTCTCCAAATCATACTCCATTTTCCAAGCCCTGCCCAAGTCTCACCACCCCATGGAGACTTCTTGAGTCCTCACAGCTCACAGTGATCTAATTTGCTGAAGAAATTCTACCCATGGAGTGTTCAAAGAGTCAGCAATCAATTATGCACTAACTACCACTCAACACTGTATGTGTAGTTGTGTTGGAGTACAATTAGCTTAGGTCACGTCATTTACATTTCACTGAGCACCTTGTATACTTATCCATATTGCCAGGTTTTACTTAAAGGCAGGAAGTTTAAAGAAACATCTGGAGAACATGTTAGAAATTCTCCTGGATTCCACCCCCAGAGATGCAATAAGGCCCAGGTGGGGCCCAAATACCTGTTTCCAACAAGTTCAGAGTAATGCTGATGCTGCTGGGCACCTTCAAGCATCTCACATAGAACCTGTACATTAAAGATAATATGTATTTATGGATACTCAGTAGTGTTTTTTCCTCTTTTCTTCTATTGTAAGTTCATATTCTCACTTCTTCCTTTTAGATTGATTTTGAAGATGTGATTGCAGAACCAGAAGGAACACACAGTTTTGATGGCATCTGGAAGGCCAGCTTCACCACCTTCACTGTGACAAAATACTGGTTTTACCGCTTGCTGTCTGCCCTCTTTGGCATCCCAATGGCCCTCATCTGGGGCATTTACTTTGCCATTCTTTCTTTCCTGCACATCTGGGCAGTTGTACCGTGCATTAAGAGTTTCCTGATTGAGATTCAGTGCATCAGCCGTGTGTATTCCATCTACGTCCACACCTTCTGTGACCCGTTCTTTGAGGCTGTTGGCAAAATATTCAGCAATATTCGCATCAACATGCAGAAAGAAATATAAGTGACATTTTAAGGATAGAAGTATACCTGATTCTTTTTTTTTCCTTTTAATTTTCTTGGTGCCAATTTCAAGTTTCAGGTTGCTGGTACAGCAACAGTATATGAATGAATTTTCTTGGTTCAGAACAAAGAAATCACTCAGTTTTCATAACTATTATTTGTCTCTTCTGAGCTATTTCATCTATTTTTTTTTTGGTGGTCTCGATTTTTCAAACCCATTTAAAAATTTTTCCTTACATTCTTATTTGCATGTGGACCATTGTTTTATTGACTGAGATATGGACCTATTGTTGAGAGGTAATTTGAGAGAAATATGAAGAACTGAGGAGGAAAAAAAAAGAACAAACAACCTCAAGTGCCTATTCTAAAATGTTGATCATTTTATGGTAAGGGAAGAATTCCTGGCTATGGCCATTAAGTATACAGGTATGTGGGCAGGTTTTAAGCAAACTCTTCCCCCACCATCTGAAGTGTTAGTAGATTGTTGCTATTCACTTTAATGATCCAATTGGATCTAGTGATCTTTATCAAGTTAGAAAACATAATCTGCAGTCACATGTTCCAACTAATGCCTTACACTTCTTGAATTTTAACCTGTGATTCTTTCTGTGCCTGAATATTTGTTATATAGATAATGAGACCTAAGTGCCTTCCTGTTCTTCACATTTTCCTTTTCAAATAGGGTCCAACTCATTAACTTTCATTAGGTCAGCAGCCTTCCTGAAGACCAAAATTAGAAAATCCATTCTCCACACTTGTTTCTGACTCTCAGAAACAGAGCTGGATAAAGTTCATGTCTGCATTTGATCACGCAGCATCTTTATCCATATCAAGTATGGTCTACATCAACCCCATGAAACGAATTAAAGTGAATGAATGGGACTGAGCCCTCTCTGGGCTGGCAGGAGTGGAAGCCAACTTTCCCTGCCTCTCATCAACTGAATGAGGTCAGCATGTCTATTCAACTTCGTTTATTTTCAAGAATAATCACGCTTTCCTGACTCCAAACTAATCCATCACTGGGGTGGTTTAGTGGCTGAACATTGTGTTCCCTTTTCAGCTGATCAGTGGGCCTCTGGGGAAGGGCTCGTAAAATGGAGGCCATTGTGTGAGACTGTCAGAATTGTTGCAAATGTGACCCCCTTCAAAGTAAAGCACTTGTAACCGTCTGTTACGCTGTGACACACAGCCCCTCCCCCTTCCAGGAGCTTTGGACCTAATCCAAGCATCACTTTGCTCAGAAAGAAGATGGGGAAGGAGGCAGTAATGAAAGATTGAGGTAATTTTGCTGGAATAAATTCAAATTCTTCTGAACTCAAACTGAGGAATTTCACCTGTAAACCTGAGTCATACAGAAAGCTGACTGGTACATTTAAAAGCTTTTTATTCCTCCTGCTCATATTAAGAGGCTGACCTTGGGGACATTATTTTTAACCTTCAGTTATATGCTTTTATTTTTATTTTCATATACCTATTTGGAACTCTGCTTGATTTTATTTTTCATCTCTTCTAGTTTTCCTGACACTTTAATTATCAACCTGTTACCTACGTTTAAGTTTTGCATTTTAAAACAGACACTGGCATGGACATAGTTTTACTTTTAAACTGTGTACATAACTGAAAATGTAGTATATTGCATACTTTTTAAGTGTAAAGATATTTTTATCTTTATGTGAGGAAAATCACTTGGGGAATTGCTTTGTGATTCAATCTGTAAACTGTGTATCCCAAGACATGTCTGTTCTAGTCCGTCATGCAAATCAATTGCTGGTCCAAAAGATTGCTGAAATTTTATATGCTTACTGATATATTTTACACTTTTTTATCTTGCATGTCCTGTAAAGGTTAAAAGCCTGCACAATAAAAATGTTTAACAGTTCAACAGTCAGCTTCACTATTTTTCCCCAAAACAGGTATGTATGTCAGTGTCTGTGTGGTGAGCGTGTACATAGTGTGTGTACATATTTGTAGTATGTTTGTGGGAGGTAATGGTCTTCCACTTGTCAATTATTGCAAAGTGGGATTAGGTGGGATCATTGTTCTAAGGCCATCACCATGCATAACTTACCTCAGATAAAAGTTATAATTAATAACAATTTATTTAGCAGTTTACCCAATGCTTTATTTAAGTTTTTATTTAAATTCCAGTTAGTTAATATACAGTGTAGTATTAGTTTCAGGTGTATGATACAGTGATTCAACACTTCCATAGAACACCCAGTGCTCATCACAAGTGCACTCCTTAATCTCCATCACCTGTGTAACCCATCTCCCCAACCACCCTATGTGTCATCTAATTTGAGCCCCCAACAACTTCGTGTGATGGATATTAATATTCTCATTTGGTAAAGGACACTTCCAGGAGGCTGATGCTTTGAAATTTGCCATGTCTTAACTGGGACTTTTTTTAAGAGGCATATTTCAGTCACAATTTATTTTTGGCCTTGGCTAAATTTACATTCAGAGCTTTTGTATTATTCAGGGTTCTGCAGAGAAGCAGAACCAATAAGAAATATATTGATTCTTCATATTCACAAATATATTGGTATATATAAAGAATAATATACAAAGCTATATAAAGACATATACACAAAGATAGATAGAGATTTATTTTAAGAAATTGGTTCACAAGATTTATGGAATCTAACAAGTCTCACTCCTCTATCTGTGCTGTATGGTTTCTGAGCCCTAACCCTTCCTCTTCTTCATGGTTTCCTGTTCCTACTGGCCTGCAGAATCATTTCATACACCCTTAAATATATAATAAGCAAGTAATATGAGCAGAGTCAGAGTAAACTTTAGCAATAGTTAAGTATAGTAGTTAAGACTTATAATAATCTCTGCATGTCAAACATTGCTCTAGACACTTTAAATATATTAATTCACTTAATCCCCCCAATAACCCTATGTGGTATGTACTATCATTACTATCTCAATTTTACAGATTAGGAAATTTAAGCACAGAGGAGTCAAGTAACTTGCTCGAGGTCACAAAGCCAGTAAGTGATACAGAGTCTGGCTCCAGAGTCTGGAACCTGAACCATGGCACCAAACCATAGAATTAATGATAATGCAAAAACCCAGAAAAGCAAGTTGTGCCTCTACCGAGAACAAACAATGGTCAACGATATGAATGGCAATTAAAATGTAATTAAAACATTTTACATCTAAAGTATAAAATTAAAATTACTCTCACAGATTTACCAAATCTTTGATTAAAAAACTTAAATATAAGTTTTTACAACATAAAAAATGTTTTGCAATAGTGTATATTTTGTGACCTTATAGTTTAGTGACTTTCAAGACCATAAGATGACTAGTGACAAATTAAGGTACAGACTCCAGGACAGAGATTTCAATGATGGAAAGAAACATACAAACTTTTTGAAATGAATCATAATATTTATATTTATTCAGAAAATTCAATAACATACTGGAATCTGATTGGATATAAATAACTGACAGAACCATTTTACCATTAAGATTTAAAACACTTCTATTTTTTTGTCTCTAGGAATCCTTTCATTTACTTGACTTTCATGTGCATTCTCAGATCTGCCAGTTGCTTGAGCAATAATGAATTTCTCTAGGTGTTATTCATCACCCAACTTACTAGAACTATCAAAGCAAATTCTCTCCTCTTCCCACAATGGACAACAAATCTACTTATATTTGCTCCCATTTTCTTTTCTTTTCCTTCTGCTAAAATGGAGAAATGACAAAAAGCCATTCCTTCCACTTGTGTCCTGAATTTCATTCCTTCTTATTTTCCCAAGACCTTTGCTCCTTGATTATCAGCTCCATTCATTTACCATCAATCTCTCCCTTTCTGTATTCTGGATTGTTTCCGTCAGCCTACAAACATGACCCATATCCTTCTCACTAAAACAAAACAAACAAAACTCCATCCCTTGAAATCAGATCCTCCTCCAATCATCAACAATTTTCTCTTTCTTTTACAGCCAAACTTATGAAAAGAATATCTGTAGAGATCAAACATTATCAAATTATCCTAACTATAACTGTATTTTTAAGCCAAATAGGTTTTTAAAATAATTTGTTACTTCAGGTACCCAGATGTACCATAGGCATAACCATAGGCCAATGTCATCATTGGTGTTGTGTGGCTCTCTTTATTTGATTTTATTTATTTTGTTGTTTAGTCATCATTAATTACCATCTGTGAATTCATCACCTAATCAAAGGACAAGACCACCTGGGTGGCTCAGTTGGTTAAGCATCTGCCTTCCACTCAGGTCATGACTTCAGGGTCCTGGGATCAAGCCCCAGGAAGGGCTCCCACTCAGCAGGGAGTCTGCTTCTCTCTCTGCGCCTCCCCTTGCTCCCCCTACTCGTGCTCCCCCGTTCATGCTCTCTCTGCTCTCTTGATCTCTCTCTCAAATAAATAAATAAATAAAATCTTTTAAAAAAAAGAACAAGGACAGTAAAAAATAAAAACAAAAAAACCTCACAATCACACATTTGTTTCTTCTCTTTCCCATTCACCTGTCCCCTTCCATCCATATGAAGTAATCATTCTCCTAAATTTTGTATTTATCATTCCATTGCCTTAAATAAAAAGTTTTACACATAAACAATCTCCCAAGCAGAAAATTACTTAGCTTTAGCTATTTTTATGTTTTTTCTTAAAAAAAAAAAAAGAGTATCATGTGGAATGGAATATTCTGACACTTGATTTTTTTCATTTAACTTTATTTTAAGAATCATCTGTATTATTGAATATAATTCTAGTTCATTCATTTTCACTGCTATATATTAGCTCAGGCTGTGAACATTCCACTATTTATCCAGTTGCCTCCTGATGGGCCCTTGGGATGCCAATGGTGCTGCTATAAACATACTTGTACATTTCTCTTGAGGAGGCTCATGGACGTAAGTTCCTCTAGGGGTTATCATTAAGACTGAATTGTTCAATCCTGATATTTGACATATCCCCAATTTTTCTACATAATGACAAATGGTCTTTCAATCATTAGCATCAGAGAACAATGCACACTCAAACCAGCATTTGGAACTGGCATACTTCTTAAATTTTGCTAACTAAATGGGTATAAAATGGTACCTTATTTTAGTCTTGATTTATAACCCTCTGACTACCAATGAGGTTGAGCATCTCTTCATACGTGTATTGGTCATGTGGCTTTCCACCTCTATGAAATGACTTCCCATGTCTTAGGATGGTTTCTCTTTCATCATTGTTTCATAGAATTTTCTCAGTTCTATCTTGACTATGTATCTTTCTTTTTTTTTTTTTTTTAAAGATTTTATTTATTTATTTGACAGAGAGAGAGACAGCGAGAGCAGGAACACAAGCAGGGGGAGTGGGAGAGGGAAAAGCAGGCTTCCCGCGGAGCAGGGAGCCCGATGCGGGGCTCGATCCCAGGACCCTGGGATCATGACCTGAGCCGAAGGCAGACGCTTAACGACTGAGCCACCCAGGCGCCCCACTATGTATCTTTCTTTTGAACTCTTGCCTTATCTCCACTGTCACTACCTCAGTGTGAGCAATCATCATTTAAATCCTGGTATACCCTAGCTAGTCTTTCTGTTTCCACTCTTGTTCCCCATCTAACTCATTTGGCCATTTTGCTATGTGGCAACACATACACATACACATACACACACATACATATACATGCACACACAGCCAAAACCTCCAGTGACTTCTCACTGTATTCAGTATAAAATCTAGTCCCTTTATCAAGGCCTACAAAGTCTTACATGACCCAACCCTACCTCTCTCTCTCACCTTATCTAATACCACCACCTCCTCACTATCTGTGCTCCCGACACACTGGTCATTCAGTTCCAAGAACATGTTAAGCCCTATCAGATCACAGGACTTTGCACAGCTCTTCCCTCTGACCAAATGCTCTTACACCCTCCTCTCTACTTTGCTGCCTCCTTCTTATCCTTTGGATCTCAGTCTCAGTGACTCCTAAGAGAGATGTCTTCCATCTCTTCCCTACCTGAAGCAAGTTCTCCCTATTAATCTCCATCTTAACCTCTTGCCTTTTCCCTTCACAGCCCACATCACATTGAGTAATCATTTTATTTTTCTTTTTACAATTTTTTATTCTTTATCCCTCTTAGGATGTAAACTCCATGAAGCAGAGATTTCACCATAATAGACACTCAATTATTTGTTAGATGCATAAATGGATGAATGGACAGTCAGACCTCCTGGAGACTATAGAGGGCATGAGGTGCCAAGTTTCTGCTTTACCATTAATAGTGTCATGAAAGGTGTGCCTGGGTGGCTCAGTCAGTTAAGTGTCTGCCTTCAGCTCAGGTCATGATCCCAGGGTCCTGGGATTGAGTCCCGCATCAGGGTCCTGCTCAGTAGGGAGTCTGCTTCTCTCTCTGCCCCTCTCCCCTGCTTGTGCTCTCTCTCTCTTTCTCTCTTTCTCAAAAATAAATAAATAAAATCTTTTAAAAAAATAGTGTCAAGAAGAAAGTCACTGAACACATTCTGATATAAATTATAGCATTACCAACAACATGTGTCATTTGTTCTTCTCTTCCACTTTACTTTATTTCTCCATGATTTTGTTCCCCCATCAAAACTTTCTCTACTGTACCCATTTATACATTTTGATATGTCAAAATATGAGTTTCACCAATGAAAATTTTAGCAAAAACTACCATGGGTATTTGATATATGTATTTTTCTTAATTGAATAATAGCAAACACATGTTGATACAGTTACTAAGGAAAAAGTTGACTTTCCAGCAGCTGTTGACTTCATCAATTCCACTATGTGATGAGTCACACAAAATTCCACAGAGCTAGAAAGCTACAAGTGAGGAAGAGGGATTTTTTTTTTATTGCGATGAGAGGGCAGTGGGGAGAGTGAGACACGGGGAAGCAAATAAAATTAAGTGTAATGAGGGATCTAATGCTACAGAATGTTGAATCATTTACTGTATACCTAACTGGTACTTTAATAGAACAACTGAAAAACATATGAAAACTAGCATAAAGTATGGGGTGCTTGCAATAGGAAGAAGGCAATAAAAAAAAAAAAAAGACAACAGCTGCCCACCTGAGCCACTCTATGAATGGGCAAACCCGTTTTGGAGCGAAACCTATTCTTCTTCATTTTTATTAATATGATGCCAACTATTAATGAGATAATAACTATTCCAGGCATTAGTCAAAGTCCTTTTTGAGAAGATATTTCTTAAACCCTTCATCACATTGCATAACCTCTTAGAAAAGGTGAGATTTAGTTACCTGCCAACTCTGAACAGAAAGTTCTGTCAACTCTCTAACACAAGTAAGCACTGTGAAATGTACAGCACAATGCTCACATTGATAGATGTAATTTGGCTTGACACTGACTTTACATTTTCACAGTGATTTTGTTCTTTGCTTCATTGTTTCTTATATTGCCCTCAAAATAAAAATAGCTTCCATATATTGAACATATAACACATGCCAAGCAATGTGCTAAGCATTTCACAAATAGTACTCCTACAATAGCCATATGGCTTATGTGCTACTATCTACTATTTACTACTACCATAGGTCAAGAGGACACCATTGCTCTGTCTTTGAGATCAGAAAATAGAAGCTCATGGGAGTTAAATAATTTACTCAAGGTTACCCAGCAAGTTTAACACCCATGATATTAGTTCCAAAACTCTTCTTTATAGAGAAATTCACTCTATTCTTGGGAGAAATTCCTGAAGTGTAGTACCATTTGGCAGTATTACAATAGCATTGTGTGTTATTAAGGGGAAAGAAAAAAAAAGAACACTAAATGGTTAAAAGTCATGCAGATAATGTGTTCCCTAGTCCAAGGTTCTGTTCACATAATAGTTCACTTCGTTCCTTCAATAGGCATTTATGGAGCAACTATTTGGTGAAGCAGGGAATAGAAATATAAGACAAAGATGGGTGAGATGAAGGCCTTTGTCTTCAAGGAAGCTCAGTAAAAGCATCAATGAAGGCAACTCCAAGATGGAATTAATATTTTGCCATTTTTCTACTAAGAAAATAGCTTTTTGTAAAATAAAAATTATTGACAATAAATTTAATGGTTTAATATGATGGCTTTGAAATTGTGCTCTACAGAATCTAGAAGTATTGACTAGGTTCCCTAAGATGACAAAGGTTAGGGGTAGAAATGAGAGGAATAACATCCACCACTGCCTTCAGACAGACAAGCTCCATTGTCATTTCTTTTCATATCAGTTTTCAGCATGATATTTTGTTTGATTAAATAATCCCATCACTAAGAAGATTTGAAAACCATTGAATGACTTGTTGATGAAATAATATATTCTTTTATACAAACTTAGATCTTAAACGAAATGTTGATGCTTGCTTTTGTGATTATCACTAAATATGTTCTAATAATGTTTTTTGAAGATGCAAGCTCAACTGAGGAGATGACCAAAGTCAGAAAATATCTACCAAAACCATGAGTACATACCAATTAAAATATATGATCGCCTTGCAAACTCTTACACTCTGGTTCTAACAGAAACGAGTAATGATTTGAGTGGGATGACTAGGAAAAAGGCAGTAGTATCATCTATATTCTGGAGGAGGAAATAAATTTAGCAGTGAGGTTTTTGGCATCAGGACACATATCCAAGATGATGTCAAATATTGTCCAGGCAATTTATAAATAAAATATCAGTCTTCAGTATCTACACTGGACTAGAACAATTTCTTTAGATCTCCTTATTTCAACCTTAAACAATAATGAACGCAAATAATAAGCCATTCCTGCAACAGAAAAAAACTTTGAACTTAGAAGCAAGAGCCTATAATCAAATCTTCAACCAACCTCAGAACCAGCTGTGAGCATGGATAAGTCTTATAACTGACTAAGCTCTCTTGAACTGGAAGCTACTTCATTAGATTCCTACTTCATTAGATTGTGGTGCAAATAAAAATGTGAAATGCTTAAAACAGAGCCAGATCTTATGGAAATTAGAAAGTTTCAGAGAGCCCCTCATTCCATCACCCAATTTCATTCTTTCTAGTGCCTCAGGGTCACTTACCCGCTTTTCTTAACACATTCAAGCCATTCTTTTGCCTGTCTTCAGACCATATCTCTTCTTGTGCTCATCAATATGGACTGAGTCAAAATGCCCAAAATCTACCTGACCATTTACTTCAAGGATCCATCATCATCTGACTTCCATTTCTGCGTCTCCATATTAAGAGACTCAAGAGGGGCATCTGATTGGCTCAGACTAGATAATACATTGGCTCCTCCTACACTTGATGTCCACTCTGGTCCAGTCACGGGTAGCTTGGTTTCAAAGGATGCCCATTCAAGGAATTGTGGAAGGAAGGAGAAGCCAATTAGCAATAAGGATGTGACTGGCAAACTAGCAAACATGTCCATTACAATCTCAATCTCCATAAAACTCTAATCTTCCAAACTCTTTCACATCTCTGTCCTCCTGTATTCCCATGAAATAGGAAGAGAAGTGTACCATAACCACATTTTATATATGGAAAGAATAAAACACCAAGGATAAATGATTTACCTAGGGTCACTTAGTGAGTGACTGGTGGAGCAAGAAATAAATCCAGATTTTCTGAAAGTTCAGGCTGCCAGGTCTCTCTTCAGCAATTAAGATTGCAAAGATTTCAAAACAAACAGCAAGGACAACAGAAGCTGTATCAGTATCAATTGTAGAGGCAGAAACACAGGCACAGATAAAAAGAAGTAACTACCCAAGGTCACTAAAATAAGGGAATAAACCAGCTTGAAATAGACTTCTGTCTTCACAGCAACATGCTTCCACTCCCTTGGCAACTTCCTCTCTATAAAGTAACATTAATGCCAGTGAGAAAAAAACCTGAGGGTTAAATCCTTTGCACCAGTCCTAGATGGCAATGAAGAACTCCCCTTCACCCCCCCTCCAGAATTCAGCCAATGAATAGTGCCTCTTTCATTTGAGTCTTGGAAAATACAATTAATATTCAACCACTGCCCACAAATTAAATGCGGAGTTATCTTACTGTAAATGACATAACTATTTCATTATTTATGCAATTTAAATGAGACATAATAAAGGGAAAAGAGACACAAAACAGCTGTTGCCAGAAGTTTCAATAAAAGATCACTGTTGACCACTTAGAACTGTGAGACTATTATTAAATACAAATATCTGTTGCACCTGACCCATGGTGGTAGGGAGAGGACAGGAGGGAGGCTCTCTCTGCTTTAAGTAGGAGAGGGCAAGAAGAACTATCATTGGCATGAGGTCTAACTGCCTGTATTATGAATAATGTTGCCAAGCAAATTTGGGAGTTGTCATGGTTCCTACCGTATGGTCCAGGCTCATTTGTAAAATAGAGCAAAGGGAGTTCAGTGCTTTGGAATGTCAATGCAAAATTATAATAATTGCTTATTATATAATACAGTTACTAGAGTATTTTCTGTGTTATTTATGTACATGGATAAGAGAAGACAGAAGAAATGGGCACAACTGTGTTTTCCTCTCATAACTTTCCCAAGCAGAGAAAACTGTCCTGGTCCTCAAGGACTTGAGGTATTTTATTCATATCTTCATTTAACTATAAAATACTATGGGACAGAGACCAATTTTTAGCCACCATTGTGTCCACAGAGTTTAGCATAGTGACTGGCACAATAAATATCTGCTAAACTGAACTGATAACTCTGTTGTAGAACATGCTGTGATATATTCTAAGTTCTGCTACAGGCATATAATAATTATAAGTTCTTAAAAAGAGGGGCCAAGGGGCGCCTGGGTGGCTCAGTCAGTTAAGTGTCTGCCTTCAGCTCAGGTCATGATCCCAGGGTCCTGGGATCAAGCCCCGCATCAGGCTCCCTGCTCCGCGGGAAGCCTGCTTCTCCCTCTCCCACTCCCCCTGCTTGTGTTCCCTCTCTGGCTGTCTTTCTCTCTGTCAAATAAATAAAAAGAAAAAAAAAAAAAAGAGGGGCCAAGTCTGATCCCTTTATATCTTTGTAACTATGAAGCAGTGCTGTCCAATAGAGCCTTCTTTGATTACAGAAATGCTCTATTTCTATTATAATAAATGGAAAGCTCTTAAAAGAATGTTATTCCTTTAAGAAACTGTATCTGCGCTGTCCAATAGTAGCCACCAGCCATAAGTGGCTATTTTGAAATGTGGCTAGTGTGACCAGGATCAAAAATTTTTAATTACATTTAATTTCAATTTAAACCACCACTTGTGGTTCATGGCTACTGTATTGGACAGAGCAGCACTTGGAGTCTAGGATGATGCTTGGCACATAGTAGCTACTATTTAAATATTTCTAAATGAAACACACCTAACTAAACCTTCCATAAACCTACATTCCTCCAAAAGCTCTCATCTTCAGAATTACAGGAGCATTCAATACCTACTCATTTTCTTGCCTCAGCTGGAGTTAAATATGTGGTGTAAAGGAAGAGAGAATTTAACCATTCACTGGATAGTGTGAGGAAAGCCTTTTGTGGTTAATTCAAAACATGTACTTCATAGTCACTGATTCACACAATACTTCCCAAAGCAATCTACAGATTTAATGCAATCCCTATCAAAATACCAACAGCATTTTTCAAAGAACTAGAACAAATAATCCTAAATTTGTTTGGAACCACAAAAGACCTCAAATAGCCAAATCAATCTTGAAAAAGAACAAAACTGGAGGTATCACAAACCCTGATTTCAAGATATACTACAAAGCTGTAGTAATCAAACTGTGTAGTACTAGCACAAAAACAAACATGTAAATCAGTAGAGTAGAAGAGAGAGCCAAGAAATAAACCCAAATTACCTGGCCAATTAATCTCTGACAAAGGAGGCAAGAATATGCAACGGGAAAAGACAGTCTCTTCAACAAATGATGTTGGAAAAACTGGACAGTTACATGCAAAAAAAAAAAAAAGAAGAAGAAGAAACTGGACCACTTTCTTACACCATACACAAAAATAAACTCAAAATGGATTAAAGACCTAAATGTGGGACCTGAAACCATTAAAAAAAAAAAAATCCTAGAAGAGAGCACAGGCAGTAATTTCTCTGACATCAGCCACAGCAAAATTTTTTCTAGATATGTCTCCTGAGGTAAGGGAAACAAAAGCAAAAATAACTATTGGTATTACATCAAAATTAAAAGCTTCTTAACAGCAAAGGAAACAACAAAACAAAAAGGCAACCTACTGGATGGGAGAATATATTTGCAAATGATATATCTGATAAAGGGTTAATATTCAAAATATATAAAGAACCTATACAACTCAACCAAAAAAAACCCAAATAATCCAATTTAAAAATGGGCAGAAGACATGAATAGACATTTCTCCAAAGAAGACATACAGATGGCCAACAGACACATGAATAGATGCTTGACATCACTCATCATCAGGGAAACGCAAATCAAAACCATGATGAGATATCACTTCATACCTGTCAGAATGGCAAAAATAAAAAACACAAGAAACAACAATCCTTGGCAAGGATGTAGAGAAAAAGGAATTCTCATGCACTGTTGGTAGGAATGCAAACTGTTGCAGTCACTGTGGAAAACAGTATGGAGGCTCCTCAAAAAAATAAAAATATAATTACCATATGATCCAATAATTGCACTACTGGGTATTTACCCAAAGAATATGAAAACACTAATTCAAAAAGATACATGCACCTCTATGTTTATTGTAGCATTTTTTATAACAGCCAAAATATGGAAGCAACTCAAGGGTCCATTTTTATGATGAATGGATAAAGAAGATGTATATACATATACAATGGAATATTACTGAGCTATGAATAAGTCATCGATAAACCATATTTTTACTCCCAGTCTTATAGCTTAGGGCAGAGTGCTTAAGTAGAAAAGCAATCTACCTATGTTCTAGTCCCACTCAACTATCTACCAGCTGACTGACTTTGGACTCAAGTACCATGGAAACCACTTGACTTTTCTTAGCTGCAAAAGGGGGAATTCCTATCTGTTGTGTCCCCTTCCCAGGATGTGGTCAACAGCAAATGAGATCACACGCATGAAAATATATAATGCTAAGCAAATGTAGATTATTAAAATATGTTATTCATCTTGAATTAAGTAATACTTTTAAATAATTACTGTCATAGTTATGATGCTTGTGTTATTAGCAAATAATTAAATATACATTTCCTTGCACAGTAAAGATATACATGTGCCCCCCCAAAAAAAGTAAAAAATTGATTTCTTCCACTTTTGTTTCCATTTTTTCTCTGCTGTTTGATATCTTATAAGGTTACATCCTGCTTGCTGGGTTGCTTGGAGTGACAACTCTGCAGTTACTCCTCTCACCCATCTCTCAACATTATTGGATGTGGCAGTCAGCACAATAGGGTTACATTGTAGGATCTGTGTTTGTAGGAAAAACCCTATACTGGCATACTGTTTCCCAGCCATTCTTCCAAGAAGGAGATTTCACATTGCGTTTCTAAAGGTCCCTTAAAAAGTAACTCTTTGGGATCCTCTCAGAAATAAAAGGAATGGAAGGAGTTAGACCAAAAGGTGATTTGGGGAGTGTCCTTCAAGACTGGGGAGACAGCACAGAGGTGTGTGGGCTCCACAAGCACTAGAAGCCTCTACCCTGACTCCATGCAGTGGCCCAAAATGTGACAAGACCTCAGAAGGGAATGGCTACTTAGGGTTCCTAAGGAGGCTGGGTCCTGGGTACTGGTCTCCTAGGTTTGGCAATGACCCCAGTGCCCCAGGAGAGTCCCCATCCTTGAGGAATAGTATTTCTCTGAACACTACTACATCAACTATGATCTTTGGGGACCAAATACAAGAGACCTTTTGGGCATTCACATGATATCAAGAAGCATTCCATCATGACAGAGCTTGGCCTTTCCACCAGTCAGGCCAAATGGGGGACTGGAGCATATTAAAATTTATTTAGAGGAAGGAAAGAAATGTAATATTACTCACATCCTGTGTTTTGAAGAAAAATCATACTGCTACCCACTTTATGACTAGGCCTCAAAGAAGCAGGGCTGCCTTCCATTCCACATTTTTTATAGGGGCCATAGTGAGGTGGCTTTTGGATTCATCCTTTGTCACAGCCCTATATCCATAGAACTATGAAGGCTGAGCTGGAGACAAATCCAGTGACACTTACCAGGCTGTGTTCAAAAACCAATGTTTTGGGTGCCTGGGTGGCTCAGTTGGTTAAGCGACTGCCTTCGGCTCAGGTCATGATCCTGGAGTCCCTGGATCGAGTCCCGCATGGGGCTCCCTGCTCGGCAGGGAGTCTGCTTCTCCCTCTGACCCTCCCCCCTCTCATGTGCTCTCTCTCTCCTCTCATCCTCTCTCTCAAATAAATAAATAAAATCTTTAAAAAAAAAAACAATGTTTTTCTCTAACCCTCAAACAAGCTTCTTAGATCAAATGAGTGTATCCAGGGAACTGACTTAAGCTAATTTGGTTGCTCATGAGTTTAAGATTATTCTGGCAGGTATCAGTCACTTCCAGTAACTATAAACAAGTGAGAATTGTAATTCTTCCCCGCCCCCTCATTACCAAGTGTTTTATTGAAAGCACATTTCAAACAAAAGAAGCCATGTGTTCAAATACTCATTACAAAACAACTAGATAACCTGAGACAATAAGTACAATGAAGTCCTAAGCAACACCAGATATAAAAGGGTCACTCAAGCATGTATCAATGTTCTGGTGAAGAATTCATCTGAATTTGTAGTCAGAAGTCAGGCCACAGGATCCTCTGTTGAGATGTTAAGCAAAGCCTGGGTAAAGCCCTGGTCCAAGAAGACCTCTGTGAAGGGGGTAGACAGCAGGGCTCTCTCTAGAATCTTACTCCCTATTGTTCATGAAAGGACAGTGGTGCCTGTACAATATTTCTAGCTAATCCACATAACTCGATCACCACTCATTTCACTAGTGAAAAAATATTCTAGCATCCCTTATGCTAGCTAGCAAACTTTCTTGTGCTCATTGGAGATTAAGTTTGAATAGTATCGCTGGTTATATTCTTTTTTTTTTTTTAAAGATTTTATTTATTTATTTGACAGAGAGATAGAGAGAACAAGTAGGCAGAGAGGCAGGCAGAGGGAGCAGGGAGCCCGATGCAGGGCTTGATCCCAGGACCCTGGGATCATGACCTGAGCCGAAGGCAGTCGCTTAACCGACTGAGCCACCCAGGTGCCCCTCGCTGGTTATATTCTTTCAAGTGCTAGCTGAGCATTCACAGAGGATGAATTTCTCAGCCCAGTATTTCAAAAGTTAACTATCCATTGCTAAGGTAAAAATACACACACACACACACACACACTTCTGTCTGTGCTAAAGAATTATAATTTACAGAGAATATAACAGTATTGTTCTCCCTTCAGAGTTCTCCCCCTGAACGGCTGAGAGGTTTGAACTCTTCCTTCTCTCAGTCATAGGGCTCAACGCTGGAGTTCAGTGTTTCTCCTCATTGTCTTTCTTCTAAGTCCCCATACAAATAAGCCCCTGGTAAGCCCATGGAGCTAGTTAGAGATAACCACACATGTATAAGATCATAGTGAGCACACGGCTTGTGTGTGCCCAGCTGCTGGTTATTCCAGCCAGTCAACATACTACAGCTATTCTTTTTTTTTTTTTTTTTTGAGAAAGAGAGAGAGAGAGAGAGAAACAGCATGAGAGGGGATAGGGTCAGAAGGAGAAGCAGGCTCCCTGCCGAGCCGGGAGCCCGATGTGGGACTCGATCCCAGGACTCTGGGATCATGACCTGAGCCGAAGGCAGTCGCTTAACCAACTGAGCCACCCAGGCACCCCTAGAGCTATTCTTAAAAGTAAGTGCAAACCCAGTAGTGCTGTTCCAAACCTTCAGGAGCTTCCCAATTTCCTCCCAATATCCAATTGATACTTCCTCCCAAATATCTATTTGTTCCATTTGAAACATGGAACTCACTGAACGGGGGTTATCTGAAAAAATTCCCACCTCGTGCCAAACAGCCTGGTACCTACAATTTATTATTTTTTTCTTTCTTCTAGGAATAGAGGATGTTAATAAATTGTGGGTTCTAATAACAAAGGTGACTACATAGCTACCATAAAGGACAATGAATAATACTGTGTAAATCCCCTTCTTGAACTTTCCTCCTTTAAGAATACTGTTTTGTTGGTCTCTGTTTTGAAATGTATGTCTCCTTCAGCCAGTGTTTCTCAAACTGTGAGTGCTGACCTAATACAAAATTATAAAATTGATTTAGTGGGTAATAACTTTCATTTTTAATGAAAATAGAATAAAATGGGATGGGATAGAATGGGATGGGATGGGTGAGGATAGGATAGGATAGAAATATTAAAGTAGATCACAGCAAAGGTAACAGGATGAATTTAGTAAGACTTGTTTTACTTTTATGAGAATATGTGCAGTGAGTTGCAATATAGAGCACATTTCTTACTGAGGATAATACCAAAAAAAGTTTAGGCCACTACTGTAATTTATGCAGAGATAAATTTTCTTTGGATCTCAAAAAAGTAAAAGAGAATTCTAATGGGAATCACCATGTGTCAATCAAGATTACCTAAGGGGGAAGTTTGGGACTAAATTCCATCATGATCCCAAAGTATCTGCCTGGGGAAACATTATTTTGAAGTATCAGAATAACCCCTGCATGCAGCCCAGGCTATTTTCTGGAAACGTAGAGTTTCTGCGTTCTCCCAAAAGCAGACCCTGAGACAAAGATTCACATGTAAATAATTTATTTGAAAAGAACACGAAACACCAGTTGGGAGCTAGGAAAGTGATACAGGGACGGAAAGGCAGCTATAAGAGTTAGCTACTGTGGTTAGCTTTGTGCACAGAAAACTCAGAGAAACAATGCACAACGCACGCCTCACAATTATCCCACCCAAAGGCCAAGAGAGAAGGCATTTATATCCAATTCCCAAGTGGACTGAAGCCTGCTGCCAGGGCTCAGGGTGGAGGTGGCAGGTGTCAATTCCCTGGTACTTCTAGCCTTCCCTACTCCTGGGCATAGTGAGGCAAAGAAGTTTCCCTTCCCTGCCCTCCAAAAAAGCCCTTGGACCCTGAGATGCAGATCCTGAAAGGTCCAAGGATTATGGGTAGAGTGCTGCTAACAACATCTGCTCAGGTGGCCTGATCCTACAGAGACTCACCTGAAAGGCTATGGCATCCTCTCCATCTTTTCTACTACACCCACTTGGGGGCAAAGCTAGTCCTGAGCTGACCACCCTGGTGTAACTTAGGGTGGAAAGCAGTATAAGTAATGTCAAGTACTGTTTTGGCTCTAGTGTCTGTTAGCAAATGAAGTGTAAGTAAAACCTTTTTGGTTGTCCTAAAATTTCTACCACTTTTGTGATGAGAACAAAGCATGCAGAGACCTAAAAGGAAAGCCCTAGTTCTAGCAGATTTTAAGCCACTCATGCTAGCTTCCGTGGCTCTCAACCATTAGCGACATACTCCAACTTTGCCTGCTGCAAATCCATCCCTCCAAAAATTAGTATGCAATCTGAAATTCTGGGCCATGAACTCCTCCATGGTTTCTGAAGTAGCCCACTCTTCTGGCCTCAGTGTCTCCAGCCACCTGTTGGGAGGGTGGTAGGCAACTATAGTCCTCAGCCTCTTAGCCCCTCCCTCCCACATTTTGCCTTAGGACTGGCGCCCTACTTGTAACAGTTCTTCCTGGCCCCTGGCACCATGAGTGGGCGGGGGATTTGCAAAGATTCCATAGTCCCTCAGATTCACTGAGCTGAAATGGACAGATCCAAGGCATCTCCACATCCTCCTGTGTTGGGAAATGCCCCAACTGAGAGAGGTGTTACTCATAGGTGCAGAGTGGGTCCAGAGGGCTATCAAAGGGGCTGGTAATTTCATACTTTCTCATCAATTATACAACTGCAGATTCTCATGGGGGTTCTTGGCTCTGCCAAGCTACCTGGCCAGGAAAATGAACGAAATAACCAAGATGAGTTTAGAGCCGTAGTGAAATAGATCTTGGAGCCTCAACCACAATTTCCACCAGATTCAAAGAAAGAGAGAAAGGGTGTGTGTAACTACATTCCTCAACCCCAACCAACTGAAGAAACACAAGACCTTTACCCTACTCACCTCCAGGGTTCATTCTTCTGAGTCTGGCGGAGCTCTAGAGACCCCTCTCAACCAGGTGGTATAGTCTAGAATTTTACTTTCCATATCATGCTCAGTACATTTGTCTCAGACCCTGAGCACCCACCCAGAGCCCAGGCTACAACTTCTCCTATTTTGTTGCATTGGCCAAGGAATCATGACTAAGTTTCCAAGTAGGGTTTCCTGGAGATCATTCTGACTTCTCCCAGAATTGAAGCCTATTTAGGCCCAGGTCATTTGGCTATGATCTTCCACCCTGCAATCCTGCTTGCTTCTTCCAAGTCTTCTCTTCCCATCTCCAAGGGGACTAAACCAAATTCTCCATATCTCTGCCACTGGCCTCTTCAAACTAAGCAGACTCTCTTAGATGCTGGTACAACTTATCATCTGACTTCAAGACCCTAGCATCAATACCAGCCATGCTGGGAAGTAGACTTTGGCCTCTGTGACAGAGACTGGTTAGTTGTGCACAAAACTGTTTTACCTTTCTTCCTGGGCACACAGCTAAACTACATTTCCCAGACCTTTTTGCATGGCCATGTGACCCAGATCTGGCACTGGATTGGGGGCAGAAATTATGTGCTCTGTTTCTAGGCCTGAGCCATAAAAACCTCCCACGTGTCCTTCCATCTGTTGGCTGGATGTCCAGATCAAGGGCATCTATGAAAACCATGTGTTGAAATGGCAGAACATCTCTTCTCTTGGGTCCTCCAAAGACTACATAGAGGAAAATGCCATCCCCCACCCCACCCCTCCTTCCAGCACTAATGGGTTCTTACATGAGTAAAAGCTGAACTGCTGAGATTTCAGGGTTTATCTGTTACAGCAGCTGCACCCAGATTAACCAACAGACACCCATGACAAAGGCTAGGCTCACAGCCAAGCTGGTTACCGCAGCTGTCTGCAGCTTGTTCCCCTTTCCCTCAGTTGTGGAGGTCCCAGCTTTCTTTGCTTCTCAAGGAGGCGGTGTTAGACATACAGGGTGTGTGGATGGTGAGCAGACACTGTCAAGGAGATGTTTCTCAAGGGAGCACTTTGCTGTTACATGTTTTGTAATCAGAATTTTCCATGGTCACTCACTGAGTCAGAGGCCAAGCAAGGATTCAGGTTCTCCCTCTGCTGGGGTATCTCTCCTCCCGCAGGATGGGGTTTAGGTTCTGTGCCCAGGAACATGGGGAATCAATCACAAGAAGGGTCATGAAATCAGGATCCTACCTTCTGACATAGACCGTTAAGAAGATTTAAGCCAGCCAGTCTCAGACAAGTGAGGAAGTTTAAAATCAGCTGGACAATTCCTTTTTGGTTTAAATATAGTACCGCTCACTCCCTCTCCCAAGTGACTCTATCCCATTACTATTTTCATGTCGTTAAAAATGCACATTCCCATTGTTTAATCTGTAAACCACACTTTCCGATTCATTTGTACAAAGAAGCAAATTGAAATCCACACTTAGCTAAGTGCTGCCCTTCAAATGCATAGCAAATTAGCTTAAGAACTGGGAAGAAAACACGCTCCAACAGGGTATCTTGAGGCTCCCGACCCTATGCCTGGTCACCATAACCAGCTTGCTTCCTCCAGGAAAAAGTTCATGCAGGTCCCTGAAGTTTCGTGTATCCTCAGGAAATTTAGGAACCTTTCATCAGCCCTACCCTGAGGAGAAAGATGCCTCAGAGAGGTGCAAAAGACACAGGGCAGAGAGAGGGGGAGGACGCTTATGACATGTAGCAGGCCTCCGTCTACAGCGAAATGGCTTGGACTGAGAGTGCCTTGCTGAGCCTATATTTAGTTCATTCAGTGACATCTTTGCACCTCATTGCCATCTCTCACGCTAGCAAAGGCCTGTGAGACCAAAAGTTTTTCTCATTGTAGCAGGGTTCTGACTCATGAGTATAAAAAATATGAGAACAATAAGACCCAAGGGGACAAGAGAGTTCCAAAAAATAATAATAATAATAATAAAAGAAATAGTCAAGCATTCTTGTAGGCTGAATAAAAAATGATGGTCCTGGAAAACTTTTCCAAGCAGCCTCCAAAAAGTTTTTTTTTTTTTTTTTTTTTTGTTAGAACACAAATCCAAATTGCACCAAACACTAGTTTATAATTTCCAATGAGTTCTGAAAAACACAAGCCTCTTTTTATAATGAGTGTTTGCAAAATGAAAAACTGTTAGCACCAACTATAGACCAGCCTTGCAGGGCTGACTCCAAACTGCAGAAGTACCAGATTTAAGCCAAGTGGTGGCCTGTTTTGGTTTGGTCTTGACCAAAGAGGTTAGAGACAAAGTGAATATTTTCAACCAACTCTCCTCTAAATCTGTGAATAACTTACTGCAAAATTTTTCTGGACCAGGTAGTAAGTATTTTTAAGCTTTGCAGGACATATGATCTTTGACACAACTAGTCAGCTTTGCCATTCCACACTTGGGCTGTGTTCCATAAAACTCCATCTCACCGGACAAAAATAGGAGCCAGGCTGAACTTGTCCTGTGGCCATAGTTTGCTGATTCCTGACTTAATGGTCAGAGCCAGCTCTCAACCACGACCCAGGGCTTCACCCTTTCCTCCACCCTCAGCCCAGCAGGCCGTTTCAAAAACCCTCTCTGAACCAAGGAAGACCAAGCAAGGGAGGGTGAATCTATCCCGATGTTTCTATCAGCCCCACGGGATTATCAACTCAAACTCTAACTTTGTAGGAAACAGAAGGTTATGGGAAATCTGAAAACGACTGCATATTCTTTTAGGTCTGAACCTGAAGGGAAAATGAAGTTTCTGGAAACAGTTGCATCCACCAAGAGGAATCGGTCTCTTAGCCAACTTATCTGAGGTTGGGCTTTTGGAAGACCTGGCTTTTGTGATTATATATTAACCATGTTCTGGGACCATTATACAAGATTTGGTATTCAGAAAGTACGAACACCCAGAGCTGTGTGAATAGTGTTTATGAGGCTAGGGGCCCGGTAGACTCAATTGGTTCATGTCTAAGCACCAATATTAATGGGTATCCACCCAAACTATGAACATTTCTGATTTCATAGTACCTGGTTGAGGTTCTCTAGAAAAATAACAAAAGGATGGGGGAGGAAGAAAAATAACAAAAAGAAGCACCTACCTTTTAATGGTATGCAGGCTTATAAATAACTCATTCAGGCATGTATAACTAATACATTTGTCCCATAGAAATGGTAAACTCTTACCATACCAAGTGAAATCTCAAAATCTATCTCCTGGTTATATCTCTTTCCCCAGGCAAAAATCATGGCCTTGGATGAGAAATGAGGAGGGTCCTTTTTTTTTTCTTAAAGTCAGGATAACTTTTTTAAGACATGAATTCTGGAAGAGACTAGAGCCTCATTTTGATCCAGCCAGTTGTGAAGGGCATGTACTGAGCTGGGCACACCCAGCCTCAAGTGCAAGAAGGACATGACATCAGGGTAAGATGTCAAGAGGCAATAAACAGGCCTGTGGCACTTGTCTTCACCACCCGTGTCTAAGCCTGTCTGATTCACATTTGGCAGGAGCCAGTAGAAGGAAGCAACAGCATGTGGCTACATCCATGGTGCCCACCTGAGAACCTTTCTCATTGCTTCATCCTAGCTCTCAGTCCAACTTCCCCAGCTCTGCCCACCTTCTGAAACCACACCTTCATGAAAGGTAGAACTGAGTAGCTATTAGAATACTGGGCTTTAGTGCAGTTGTTCTAAACCCTGGATGCACATTAAAACCCCTGGGCAGCTTGTAAAAACCCCAGTGCTGAAGCCATGCCTCAGACCAACTAAATGAGGATTTCTAGGTGTAAAGCCTGGTATCAGTCTGTTTTAAAGCTCCCTAGCAACTGGTTTAAAATCAGATGGCCTGAGTTCAAAGTCCAGTAAAACCAATTACACATTATTCTAAGTCTTAGTTTCCTCATCTGTAAAATGATAATAACCAGATTATTATAGTCTGATTTATAAGGTTGTAAGGATTAAATGAGTTGATTTGTGTCAAAATCTCAGCACCATTCTGAAACATTAGCTCTTAGCACTAAATTTCCTCTTCTTGGCTTCCCAGTTTTGAACTTCAGTGCCTTCCAAATATTTAGCTATTCCTCATCCTCTGTATCCTCTCGTATCAGGTCATTTTAGGTATGACTCTAACCCCGGTATGTGTAGTTGGCCCCCAGGCCAGGTTCACCCATACCAACACCAAGGGCCACTGGACAAGCATTGGAGGGTCCAACACTGAAGAACACATCAACAGAGGACAGTTACAGGTAGAGTGAACACCTGTTCTAGTTTGCTTAGGATGGAGGAATTTTCCAGGACCAAGGAATTTCAGTGCTAAAACCAGGACAGTCCTGGGCAACTCCTCAACAGGAGTCATCTTTAAGGAATTCAGTTAGCAGGAAATCAGAGTCTCAGTGTTAGGCTCCACTCCTGGACAAGAACGAGGTTTCAGAAGAGAAGGAACTACAACAGAGCAAGGCAGGACCCCAGCCCTAGAGACATCGATAGACCAGTACAGGGATGCAAGGACCCAGTTCACAAAACCGGAATGCAAGAAGGCAAAATTATAAGGCCAAGGCCCAAGTAGACCATAAGTGGCATGAGTGTTGAGCTAAAAATGCTTAAATTCCTAAGATTTGAACAAGCCTATACCTGGAGATTTTGGAGGAATCTCCAAAGGAAAAGACAGATGTAGATGCTGGCTGAAGCACTCTGCCCTGAACCATCTACTCTTGACCTCTTCGCTTTGTTTTGTTTTGTTTTTTCTTTTTAACATATTTTTAATTCTGGTAAAATACACATCATATAAAATTTACCTTCTCCAGCATTAAGTATATTCATATTGCTGTGCAACCAATCTCTAGAACTTTTTGACCTCGTAAAACCGAAACTCTATACCCACTAAACAACAACAACTCATTTCCCCCTCCACCAGCCCTGGCAACCACCTTTCTACTTTCTGTTTCTTTGAGTTTGACTACTCTAGATATCTCATGTAAGTGGAATCATACAGTGTCTTTTTGCAACTGGCTCATTTCACTTACACAATGTCCTCAAGGTTCATCCATGTTGCAGCATGTGTCAGAATTTCCTTCCTTTCTAAGGCTGAATAATAGTCTATTGTTTGTATATAACGCATGTTGTTTATCCGTTCATGCATCAGTGGACATTTGGATTACTTCTACTTTTTGGCTATTATGAATACTGCTGCTATGAACATAAGTGTACAAATCTCTCTTTACAACCTGCTTTCGATTCTTTTGGATAAATACCCAGAAGTAGAATTGTCTTGAGCTCTTCTTAAGCTCTCATCCTGACCTTCATATCTCCTTACAGTGGACACAGAGATTCCGTGGCTTTTCTCAGGGTGGCAAGAACTTGCTGCCCTTCCCCCAGAAGGGCTCTCCCCGGCCACTTGCCACCACCAGCATGGCAGCAGTTGCTGCCTCTTTAGTACCTTCCATCTCTTAGGCTTAGAATATTTACTTCCATTCATTTACTGAAGAAACATCTGTACGAGGCTAAGACGTGAAGAATGAGAAGATGATGGCCTGGTGAAAAGCAAACTCTGAAATTTGCTTCAGAATCAGGCAAATGGCACATTGAAGGCTTATGCTTAGTTCATCTCCTCTCGCCGTGCCTGATTTTCTCACTACATGCTCTTTCTTCCACATTAGGCCACACGTCCCTTGGCTTCGAACAGTCAGTGACCTCACCTGGCACACTCCTGATCCTCTGACCAGGAAAGGTCTCTCCTTGACCTTCCTCTGACCTTGACAGCCCCACCACCAGCCCCAGCCACCTCCCCACCTCCAGCAGCCTCACACTTGCCTATTCCTGACAAACTCACAATAACTGCTCTGAATGCACGGACTCCTGGAAATAATTATTTTTCCTCTCTGCTCTCCAGTGGAGTGGGATAAGTTCTTTATCCTGCCCAAGTCTTTTGAGGTAGACAAGAGCAACCACTGGGGCAAAGGTCCCCTTGGAAACTCCTGTCCCTTAGGGGAGAACTTTCCATTATAATTTTCTATCTCTTTTATCCCTCCCAAAATTTCCCCTTTGAAAAATCAGACTGGCAGCCTGTATAACAGCCACTTTGCAGTATTTAACATTAATAAAAATTTCTACAATTACCCATAATTTGCATCTTTCAACAGATAGAAGAAACTTTGTAGAAGAACAAGGCATCATGGGATATGTTGCCAGTCACATTTATAGGGCAGCATCTTGGCCAAGAATCACATCTCCCAGTCCGTTCCTCTTTAAAAAATTAAGAAAACTTACTGAAAATTAGCTTATTGACTTTATTATTCTTCCAGTGCTTATAGATATAAATTAATGAATAATTTGTTTTATTATGCCAAATTTTTTTCAAGCAAAATGAAACAAAAAGCAAATATATGCTCTATTTATACCCTTTAAAGCTAAAAATAAAGATATAGCTTGAAATTGACTTTCAACCTCATGTATGAAACTTCAGCTTCCAAAATGCAGGTTTAAAAAAAAAAAAAAAAGCGCTGTCTTGAAGTTTCAGACGATGGTCTGTGAATCCAAGTGCATAGACTGCCATCTACTGGACATTTGTGATATTTAAGATTAGTTAAACTGCTCTAGAACCAAATGCATTTAATAAATGAAGCAGGATCTGGAGAAGAAAAATACATTACAAATGTTAATTCTTATAAGCAAGGTAAGTATCTGGATTGCTACATGGAATAACTAAGGAGAATATGCAGTCACAGCAATATTCTGTGTGGAAATACTGATTACTAAGGAATTTTCATTTCTACCTACATTGTAATATTTGTTTGCCACTCTTGTGAACACAGAATCACTGCATTCATGATAATAAAATGATTTTCAAATTATGGTTCCTTGAAATGGCCACAGAGCAGAGGTAACTCATACTATGCTTCATGTGGTAGAGTAAAAGTAGGTATGTGGAAATTTCCTTTTTTCTAAAATTATTGCAGCATAGGACATTCTGTCTAATCACCCATTCTGAAAATACATGTTATAAGTGCATGTACAAGTATGTACATTTAAAGCAGACCAATTTTTAAGGAATTGAACTAGATTACATTCACAATGCTGACCTTCCCATAAAGATCAATCTTCATTTCAGAAGGCAGTTCAGGGTTTTGTAGTACCTTGTGGTCATTATTGAAAAACATCAATTATTTTTGTATAATATTGTAAAAAATACACTTAGTTGAGCTTTGACCTGTTGTTACTTTGGGTAGGTAAATGCTATCCTTTGATTGGATGGCAAAAAAAAATACATGGGTTTTGCATTTTAAAATGTACAAATAACTAGTTTGGAATACTTGACATATATATGGGAATTGTAAGGATTTTTTTTCATAGTAAATTTATTATAAGGAAAAAATTGGGGGCAGGGAAAGCTTAGGTGTGGAAAAGACAAAAATCATTATAGATATTACAACCAATCCTTATAAGTCACATGTCATTTTTCTATTAATTTTAGTCCAGACCTCCCACACATATGCACCTTGTTAGCAAGGCTCTTTCAACAACACTATAATAAATTGCTCCCAGTCACTATAAATCTGAAAAGACGTATGTGTGTTTGTGTGTGTGAATCTGTATGTGTACAAGGGTGCGAATATGTATTCGTAATTTATGTCTATGTGTATGTGTTTGTGTATGCTGTTGTTGGAGGAGTTGTTTGGCAATAGGGGTTAAAGTTTGTCTTCTATGATGCTAATAACAGAAATCAAGACCGATGACAGTTGAACCTTGCATGACGCAGGCACTTAGGGGCACCAACTCCCTGCACAGTTGAGAATCCACATATAACTTTTAATTCCCCCAAAACTTAACTACTAATCGCCTGCTGTTGACAGGAAACCGTACCAAGAACATAGTCAATTCACAAATATTTTGCATATGTAATAAATACTGTATTCTTACAATAAAGTAAGTTAGAGAAAAGAAAATGTTAAGAAAATCATAAGGAAAAGAAAATACATTTACAGTGCTGTACTATATGTATCAAAAACAATCCACGTATAAGTGGATGCACATAGTTCAAACCCATGTTGCTCAAGGGTCAACTGTATATGCTAATGAAATGGTTAGAAGAGTAGGTTCAGTTTTAACTGTAAGAGCACAAATGAAAGTATAACCTAATGATAAATAATTTGCAATGAGTAAGAATGGGATAAAGTTTCTTTTCAAAATCCTTGAGTGTTTGCAGGGTAGATTTTAAGAAAGTCTAGATTTTTTCAGGGGTGCCTGGGTGGCTCAGTCGTTAAGCATCTGCCTTCGGCTCAGGTCATGATCCCAGGGTCCTGGGATCGAGTCCCGCATCGGGCTCTCTGCTCAGCAGGAAGCCTGCTTCTCCCTCTCCCACTCCCCCTGCTTGTGTTCCTGCTCTTGCTCTCGCTCTCTCTCTGTCAAATAAATAAATAAAATCTAAAAAAAAAAAAGTCTAGATTTTTTCAAAAGGTAAAATTAAAGTTAAATAAAAATTTTAAAAACTAAGTATCTATTTTTAGAGATATAATAAATAGAAAATAATAAATAGAATAATAGAAAATAATATATTTTGATATCTCAAGATACTGCTAGCTTTTTTTTAACTTGAATTCTCAAATGCAGGTAATTAGCTTAGAAAAATAACTGTAGGGTTAGGCTTTGAAACTTACCCTTACTAAGCATTACAAAGTGATTCTCCATGTTCTTGTATGTTTTAATCCTTTATGAACCAGAAAAAATCTTTGTTTTACCTAAACTCAATTAAACCAGAGCTACATAGCTGAAACCAAGAGAGAAAACACAATTATGGAATAAATCCTAAAGCACTTGTATGGTAAATTCTCATGAATGTGGAATAGTAAGAGTAATATAGAGCCAATCAGCATAGAAAGCAAACTAAGTACATTGGTGAGTGAGTACAACCCCAAATTCATCAAGAAATCCCCATGTTTCCATACTCCATAAATCTGTATTGTTCAAGATGGTAGCCACAGGTCACATGTGGCTATTTAAATTTAAATCAATATTACATCAAATAAAATTAAAACTTATTTCCTTAGAGGCGCCTCTGTCAGTTAAGCCTCTGCCTTTGGCTTAAATCATGATCTCGGTCTTGCCATTTGCAACGACGTGGATGGAACTGGAGGGTATTATGTTGAGTGAAATAAGTCAAAAAGAGAAAGACATGTATCATATGATCTCACTGATATGAGGAATTCTTAATCGCAGGAATCAAACTGAGGGTTGTTGGAGTGGGGGGTGGGGTGGGAGAGATGGGGTGACTGGGTGATAGACATTGGGGAGGGTATGTGCTCTGGTAAGCGCTGTGAATTGTGCAAGACTGTTGAATCTCAGATCTGTACCTCTGAAACAAATAATGCAATATATGTTAAGAAAAAAAAAAGAAGAAGAAGAAGGTAGCGGGAGGAGAAGAATGAAGTGGGGGAAATCGGAGGGGTAGATGAACCATGAGAGACGATGGACTCTGAAAAACAAACAGGGCTCTAGAGGGGAGGGGGGTGGGAGGATGGGTTAGCCTGGTGGTGGGTATTGAGGAGGGCACATTCTGCATGGAGCACTGGGTGTTGTGCACAAACAATGAATCATGGAACACTTCATCTGAAACTGATGATGTAATGTATGGGGATTAACATAAGAATAAAAAAAAAAAGAACAGGAAAAAAAAATAATAAATAAATAAATAAATCATGATCTCGGGGTCCTGGGGTCCTGGGGTCCTGGGGTCCTGGGATCGAGCCCTGCAGTGGGCTCCCTGCTCAGTGCGAACTCTGTTTCTCCCTCTCCCCTTGCCCTGTTTGTGCTCTCTCTCTCTCTTTCTCTCTCTCTAATAAATAAATAAAATCTTTTAAAAATAAATAAATAAATAAATAAATAAAATTTAGTTTCTTAGTCTTACTAGCTACATTTCAAGTGCCACAGTACTGGACCATGTAGATATAGAACATTTCCATCATCACAGAAGCTCCCCTACACAGTGGTACTATAAATCATTAAAATCCTATTTTAGTTCTTTGTTATAAGATTTTTTTTAACAAAAGAATAACTATACTCCTCCAATTAACAACTGTTTTATTTGCTAGTTTACTGAGTGAACATATTCTAAGCTTCAAAAAAAGAGTTGGCATTCATATCCATTGCTTTAAAAAGATCTCATAAGGTGCTAGAGTTAGAAAGAAGCTAGAGATAAATAAGATATTCTATCACTCTCATTGTACCAATAAGGGCACTCAGACAGACTCAAAGAGGAAAATTACTTGCACAAGGTCACAGGGGCTAGTCAGCTCCAAGACTAGAACCCAGCTTCATGACTTCAAGTCCTATTTTACAGTTTGAATACCAAAGAGTAAACTCTATCTACCCTGCAACTGTATGGTAACATGAATAAATCTTAAAAGGTACATAAAGAAACTGAATATACTTGTGAAATATTTAGCAGTACTCAAAATTAACACTAGGTGTCAGATCATCAGATTTGAAAAGGTAAACCTGGTGAACAGAATTTTTATGCATTTGATCAAAAATTATCTATCTTCCCAAATTCATTACAAAATTCTATAGCATGATAAAATAGCTTTGCTTGATTTGATTGTCCCTACAGATTGGAGCAATACAGTCAGTCAGTCCCTACTTCTGATCTTTGTTCTAAGAAGAGAATAATACTTACCTTTCGTAAGTCTAAAATGCTTTTTGTTAATTATTCAAGTACATTTTTAATTGCTATTCTCTGCATTTGAGAAGAAACCAGAATATTCAATGCTTAAAGAGACTTAAAGTGGCATTATACTTCATCTTATGATATGTACTTAATACCTGAAAGGTAACGTAGCTCCAGTGCAAATGTAAAAGTCTTTGCTTCAGATAATTTAAGAAAAAGACACAAATGTAAGGCAAGAAACAGAGAGTTAATCCCATCTGACAGAAGACAGTATAGCAGGTTGAAGACTGGGGACCTAAGGGAAGGCTCTCGGCAGAGGAAGGGGAGAGTTCATGGCAGTGCAGATTAGGAGGTGGGTTCTAACATGAGGGGCATGTGGCAGAAAAGGCTCTGAGTCTAAAGCCAGCTCGGGGAGTGAAGGGCAGAGTAAAGAAGGAAGTTTGGCAAGAGAAGAGAACAGGAAGGAGTGTGGGTAGAGATAAGGCCTACAATCTAGCTAGCCATGACTCTGCTCCTCCCTCTGAAGATAACTTGATATAGGGGAAACCAGGGGACAATGTGGAGGAAAGAAGTGATAGAATTAGAAGACCTTGGAAGGAAAGCGAACCCACTGTAATTCTGGGGAAAATGGGAAGGGTGAGATTAAAGAAATCAGAGTTCAGAGCATAAGAGAAATTCGAGTGAAAATATTTACCCCAAAATTTGTGCATATGACCTCACTTTAGCATGTGAAAAGAAAAGGATTCCACAATCAGTGATAAAGTCGGTTTGGTTTGGTAAATTTTGTGGCAGATCATGTGGTTCATGCTCCTATTCTCTGGTTTATGGACTCCTTAGAAACATCAGGGTTACCTCAAGCATGTCCCACAAGATGCCTGGACTTCTGTTCCAGGTACCTGACAGCCTACGTGATCCTCCTAAGGCCATTTTCAGGTACCGCAGGGAATAGGCCACACAGCCCAAAAGAATAAGTGGACAAAACTTGCCCTTGAGGAGTTATTCTTTTAAAGCCTGCTCACATTTTTTAGGAGCCCACCCAATGATCTGTTGATCATTTAAACCTGCCTTTCCATAGCTTCTACCCTCCACAGATTACAACATTCCACCGAATCTTATTCCTCAGAGTATCAAGTCTAACAAAGAAAAAAAAGGTTTATATGCTAATGGAAAGGTTTGGGGTGCCTTACAACATGTAAAACTTATGAATACATATAGGGCTGGGCATGTATCCCAAAAGAAAATTCACAGTTCCATTAAGAACATTTACAAAGTAAGGAAACTCACTATTTCCTATGTTCACTTCTTGTGTTTATAGGAATCACATTTCCAATGTTCTCAAACTGATCCCTTTGGCACTGCATTTTAAAAACAATCTCATAAAACTGAGGGAAACCCTGCTGTGGCAGATCACATGGTTCATGCTCCTATTTGGTTTATGTCTGTATTTTAGATCGAGGAAAAGGAAAATAATGGTTAAAAGAATATAGTCATAGCATGGGCAGAAAGGATTATTTTCCAGAGCTTTTTAAAGCCCATGGAGTTATAGGGTGCCACAGAGGTGCCATAGAATCTTTTATGGGGGAAGGACATGCTCTGACAAGGGGAAAAGCTAGGTGGATGTGGCTTAAGGCCCCATTCCCCTAGCTTCATTCTTCTTTTATCTATGTTATATACTGGAGTTCATATTTTTTTAAAAAAATTTTTTAATGGTTCTACTGGTAAATGTTTAACAACCAACTCTCCAGAGTGTGCAAAAAGCCCTTACTTGTAGTGTTTGCCCCTTGCATAAGTACTCCCACTATGGCCAATTTCAAACTGCCAACATGAAGTCTCTGAATACAAAAACTGGGAAGAAATGCACACAGTCACCTCTCACAAGCTGGTGTGAGCTGGTTCCAGCACACTTCTGCACAGCTCATTAGCGGCTAGACCAAAACTGGACCTCAGGACCATCACATCAAAATACAATCCCACCACACATTTCAAACTACCAACAAGCTTGGGTTAAATTACCCAGATTAGTGTTTAAATCTCACATGCAAAAAATCTGAGTTTGGACCCTTCTTTATTGATGATTCAAATGCTTCATAACAAACGAATGTTCTAATTAGACATGGAAATGTTAGAATCACATATTCAGGATTTCTAGCTTCAGTAGGAGCTTAGAGGTTATTAGTCCAACCATGCTTCCTATGCCTAAATCCCTACTGTAATTGATCTTCCAGCTTATTAGTAAATGCCCCCAATGACAGAATTTACTACCTCTCAGATCACCCATTACATCTTTAGTTATGAAACACCCTTTCTTAAAGTAAACCAACTATGTATCACCTTGACACTATATCCATTTTTCATCATCAACCACATGAAGCCAAGCAGAATAAGTCAAACTAAACTCATATTAACAGCCTCTTGGATGGGACACTAACATCTCCATGAGTCTTCTCTTTCCAGTCCAAACACTCCTAGCTTTCTGGACTATTCTCATGATATGATTTCAAGCCTGATCACCATCCTAGTCCCTCTCTTCTGAGCCTGCTTCAACTTGCTTGTCTTTCTACTTCTCCAGGCTTGTGATGAGTGTCCTAGGCATCATGTGACTAATTCAGAGTAAATCAGGAACAACCTCCTCTGTTTACTTACTTTCTATATGGCTGCTACACTGTCAACCTTTTGACCCAAAAGACTTTCTCACACATGCCACTGTTAAGACATGTCTGCCTGAAATAATCCCCTTTGAGTCAAAGGGGATTCTTGAACCCAAGCATAGATATTTTATATTTATAGCTACATATATTTATGGGATGGAAATATTCTCCTCTAATCTTGTGAAATTATTCCTTTCCTTCAGTACCTTTTTGAGTCTTGATTCTCTCATCCAATGTATCCCTATGTATTTTCTTGAGATCCAGGCAAAAGACCAAATCATGTGGTACCACCTAAAAAACTTTTCTTCCAGGTGTTATCAACATCATTTGGGTATCATTATTCCAATTCCCCCTTTGGAAAGTTAAAACTTACAATTCAATTTAGTCCTCACTGTGGGCTCCTAAATGACCTTCAGGTGATCATTATTACTAGCACCTGAGTGATCCAGACTAAGCCACAAAGGGGTCTGACCTCAAAGCATGTGCCTCTGTCTCAGTGAGACCCTCTTCCTGCATTCCTAGTGTCAGAAAAAGAATGGACTGTGAAGAGTGGACAGGTTTCCTGCTGCCTGGTCTTTGTTTAAGGTTGTATGTATGTGTGTATATGTTTGTAAACTGTTCTTTCTGGTACTTGAGCTCTACAATTTAAGAGAATCCTTAGATAATAGCCCCAAATAATGAAATCGTCTATTCACAATGCAAAGCAGTGTCTATCATACCCATGTCATTCTAACACATTTCCTGCACCACAACCTTTCAATGGAATACTTAAAAGAGTAACTGTTAGGATAAGTCAGCAATTTGTACTATCTCGGGGTGTCACACCTGGACAGGAGCTAGAACTTCCCATTAGTATCAGTCACATGCTATCTAACAAATCTGGTCCAACGATAAGGCACCTATGGAAGCTCTACAACTACCTATTTTCAGAGCGAGAATTCAAAAGTCTGAGTGGATTTCTACTACTATGAGGCACTGATTCTGGAGTGGAGTTGTTTTTACTTCATTCCAGAAAACCCATGGAAACCCCTGCGTGCCAGGGTTAGAGCCAGATAAACTCTAAGGCTGGTTCCAAGTGCTTTGATCATAGTGAGGCCTTCAGCTCCTCGTCGCCCAGTATAGTAACTGCGGCATATGCTGAGAACCTGGGGGCTCCTTGTGGGACTCCTAACTGTGTTAGTGTCCCCAAAGGTAACAATACTTTGCCATCTAAGTGAGGGAAATGACAACAAAAGTAAAAACAAAAAGCCCTGCAAGCTTAACCTGAGGGCCTAACTCCTTTAAGGTGGAAGTTGGATGATGAACATGAAGGCCTCAAAGGGACATAGTCCAGAGTTTACAGGAGGTGACCTTGCTCCTAGATAAAGAAAGGAAGTGAGCATGGCCCCGAGGGTGTTCAGTCAGGGAGATTTGGGGAAATTCAGTTTAGGAAACTCGGGTGGTCCCAAAGAAATTCTTGTCAAGGCCAGTGCCAATCAGGAAAGGTAGAGAGGAATGCATTTGAAATTCCCCTGGAAGTTGGAGCTATAAAATAGCCATGAATTTTTGTTGAGTGTGTAGTAAAGAGGAGATAAGAGAAAGATTTGGAAATGGGATGGAAATATAATTTTATTCAGTATTCATAACTTTATTTTAATTTTAATAAACTTGTGAAATAATTATGTTTGAACCTTTTTACTAATGACAAAACTAAATCTCAGGTTAAGAGACTAGCCCAAGATCACAGCTAGCAAATAAAGGAGTCAAAATTCAAAAATCAAGTTTGTCTGATGCCCAAATCTATGTTTTCCCTTCATGAGGAAGAAGAGAGAAAATAGAGAAGGATAAGAATGAGAAGAAAAACATGTTGAGTTTCTAACATGGACCAAGTACTATGCTAGGCACTTTATATATTTATTTTTGCCTATCTGTCTTATTTATTTAAGATTTTATTTATTATTTACTTGACAGAGAGAAATAGCGAGAGCAGGAACACAAGCAGGGGGGAGTGGGAGAGGGAGAAGCAGGCTTCCCGCCGAGCAGGGAGCCCGATGTGGGACTCGATCCCAGGACCCTGAGCCGAAGGCAGACGCTTAATAACTGAGCCACCCAGGCGCCCCTGTCTTATTTATTTTTATATATGTATTTATTTTTATTTTATGTAGTCTTTAAAACAATAGATATAGTTGCTATTTTTGTTCTACTTTACATCCGTAACTGTGATTTCTTATGTGACTTTGAGGGTCCCACAGCACATTTAATCCCCACCTATCACTTTTCACCTATCCCATACTCTTTGCTGATATGTTCAAGGTTTTGGGCCAATATATAAAATATTCAAAGGCCCAGACCTATTGATGTCTCTGGAGCTACAACTCAAAAGAGACATGTTAAGGCTGAGGAATCTCATAACTGATATCTGAAGCATATTGCTCTGAAGTATACCAGTGCTCGCCTCAAAACTGGGAAGCCACAGTATAAATGAGCAGCCTGAAGAGCTTCTCCTCTACCACTAGAGGACATCATTCCTATTTCGTCCAGGGTTGATTTCTGCCACCACCGTGCTCCACATCCCTGAGCTCTGCCAAGTAAGAGAAAGTATCTGCCCTCCTCTGTCCTAGTGCAAAGTTCAGACACTGGGACTCCAAGCCAAAGTAGCCCAGGCTGACCTTGCAGCCCTTTCAAGGGGTTCACACAGAAATATCATTAAAGCAAAAGCAAGTTCTCCTTCACTTCTCCCAACCAGTGATTGTGACCAGCCCGGTGGTCCTCTCTTTTTACACTCATCATTATTTCATTTCAGGAGTTGTATCACCTATCCCTGTCCTTGGTTCTTGCTCAAGGCAATCCCAGTCCACTCTGATAGGTTTGCTGACTTGAATCACAGAAAGATTGGAATTAAAGGGGCAAGTGAGTAGTCTTGGTCCCTTCCCTCCCAGAAGTCTTTTGGGCTCCTTATGCAAAATTACAAAATTACCAACTCTACTCCCAAATAGTTAACTATTCATCTCACAGGGGAAGAAAAAAGATTTGTCTCCCACCTTGCTAGACTCTCCCTACACAGATAAAGAAACTAAATCTCAGAAACATTATAACAAAGAAAGAAGATGAGAAAGGAGAAAACACGCCTAAGTTCTTTCAGCTAGTTAGTGAGATAGTAAAGATTCAAACCCATGTCTAACTCCATGATGCTATGTGCCTCAAAGAAAACTGACTGTGATTCAAAATGTGGAACATTCATTCTTGGGTGCTCCCCCTGGGAACCCAGTCACCACGCTGCGAGAAGCCAATGCTTCTCACATGCTGCACGGAGAAGCCACTGGTAGATGCTGTAGTCCATAATCCCAGCTGAGCCCAGCCCCTCTGTCATCCCAACCCAGGTACCTGCATGGACCCTCTACAGGATTCCAACCCCAACCATTCCAGTCACCCTCAGCTGCTTGAGTCTTCCAAGCTGAGGTCCCAAACATGAAAGAACAAAGACGCCATCCTCCTTGTGCCCTGGCTGAATTCCTGACCACAGAATCGGGAGCAGAATAAGAAAGTCGTTTCACCTCCTGAGGCTTGGTGTGACTTGTTGTGCAGGAACAGATAATTCTAGAAATTCCTCAAGAAGGCTAAGAGATCAAATACCTTAAAAGCAAGGTTTTTTGGTCATCCTAGACAAACAGCGTCAATTGCTGGGAAGTGCACTCTGTCACACAAGTCATCCAAATGCATGTCTCTCACATAATGATCTTTGGCTGAGGGACTCAATATACACATCACTAGGTTATTGTTAACCAAGTATTGCTCGTGTTGGGCCAGGAAAACCTTTACTGGCAACAGTGGAACATTTGGATGTGGAATTCACTGCCATGGAAAATATAAAAAACATTCTTTAGTGAAAAACACTGATCATCTGGAAAAAGCTTTATCAGTATTTTACTGATGCTTTTCATTTTCTTATGAGGCAAAAACAGTTTCTCCTAGGTCTAGGTTATGTTCAGAACTTTTAATAAATAGTCCCCTAGTCCCTATTATGTAGATAATAGCACACAAGAAATGAGAAATTGTCTAAATTGTGGAAAATATTAGAGAAATCTATGAAGTATAAGACAAAGACTCATAAATATGAGGTTTTCATATTTCTTTAATATGTACGGTGTGTCATATACCATATATGTGTTGTGTTGTGTGTGTGTGTTTATTTATGGCCATGAAACAACAAAATAAACAAACTTCCAGTAAATCTCTTGGTTGTGTGGAACTAAAACAAGGATAAAATTTTTGATAGCCCTATTTTCATCATTTTTCTATCATAGTAGCAAGCAGTTAAAGTTAAGCAGAACATATAACCCTATACATGTATTTACAGACTTGTAACCGTATACAGTTAACCCTTGAACAATACAGGGTTAGGGACACCAACCCTCCGTGCAGCCAAAAATCTGTGTATATATTTTGATTCCCAAAAAACTTACTAATAGCCTATTGTTGACTGGAAACCTTATCGATAACAATAATAGTCAATTCACATATATTTTGTATGTATATATATGTATTATATACTATATTTTTACAATAAATCTAGAAAAAGGGAAATGTTATTAAGAGAATCATAAGGGAAATTCATTTAGAGTAATGTACTGTATTTATTAAAAAAAAAAAAACAGGTATAAGTGTCCTGGCACAGTTCAAACCCATGCTGTTTGAAGATCAACTATACATTTATTTATAAACTTAGTTCATTTGGGGTGGTACAGCAATACCATAGACTGGGTAGCTTATAACAACAGAAATTATTTCTCAGTTCTGGAGGCTGGGAAGTCCAAGATCAAGGCCCCAACAGATTTGGTATCTGGTGAGAGCCCACTTCCCAGTTCATAGATGGCCATCTTCTCATCGTGTCCTCTCATGATCTAAGAAGCAAGGGAGTCTGGGGTCTCTTTTATAAGGGCACTAATCCCACCCCTGAGGGTTCCACTCTAATGATCTAATTAGATTCCCCAAAGGCCCCAATTCCAAATAGCTTCACACTGGGGATTGGGTTTCATCATATGAATTTGGGGGGTATACATTTAGTCTATAGCATAAACTGTCTACTGCCCATAGTCAAACATTTATTCATGTATTTATTTATTGAAAAAATATATACTGAACACCAACCATGTGTCAGGCATGGTTCTAGGTACTGGAAATAGCAATGGTGGAAAAAAGAAACAAGACCCCTCCCCTCATTAAATTTACATTCTGTGGAGGGGGAGAGTTAAATGTTAAACAAGTAAATAAATAACAAGATCTATGGTCTCTGAGGATTCAAGGAAAAAACAGGTTTGACACAAAGAACTTTTGAAACATGGGCTTACAAAGCAAAGAAGTAGAAGTTTGTTCTTCATTTGTCCAAAATATTATACCTCCCTTTCCTTGAGCAGCTTGGTCTCCCTTTAAGTGAAACCTCTTGATAAAGGTACTAACCACCTTCCCATTATGGAAACCAAGGAATAAGAACCTCCCTTTTCTCACCCTGCTATAGTGGGAGATGGGCGTATGATTGAGATGTGACCAAACAGGACTTTGATTCTTGACTGGCAGATTCTTCACAGCTCTCAATGGTGGCAGGCTAACTGGCCTATCTACAAAGAGGATCTTGCCATGTATAATGGTTAATTTATAGGTCAACTTGGTTAGGCTATGGTAACCAGATATTGGGCCAAACATTATTTTAGATGTTTTTGTAAAGGTATTTTAAGAGGACATTAATATTTAAATTAGTAGATGGAGTAAAGCTGATTACCCTCCAAAATATGGATGTGCCTCGTCCAGTCAGTGGAAGGCCTTAAGAAAAAAGACTGACCTCCCCCTAAGAGGGAATTCTGCCAGCAAACTGCCTTTAGACTCAAGCTGCAGCATCAACTTCTCCTAGATCAATCACACAGATTAGCATCATAAAAACACATATTAAATTTTACAAATCTACCCATTTCAACCTATACAGCAGTCCAACAAACTTCCTTTTGCTCATAATGGACAGAGGAGTCTGCAATCATGCATGCTAGCAGACACAGGAAAGCTGTAGTTTTTGAAACCTGTGGTATCTCCAATATCTTTTGCCTAATATCTTTTGCCTTTTCTTCCTTGTAACTTGTCCCAGTCTCTTCCTGCCTCCAGTAAATCACATACCTACTGAGGACATTTTTGGCATCCTCACATTAATTCTGGTTTGATTTATGTGTTATAATTAAAGCTTTCCTTATCTCCCCAGCTAGGTCCTTCAGAGCAGAAATCACGCTTCACACTCTGTCCCACCATCCACAGTGATCCTTTAGGGCCCTGCCTGTGACGGCTGCTGGGTGTTGGAAGTACAATGCCTTAGTGAAAGACCAACTTTCAGTTTGAGAATTTTGTTACCTGTAGTAGTAGTGACTAATTTGATTTATAGAGCATCTTTCTCCCAATGAGTAGTAAACATTTGAGCACATTATTTCATGCATGCAAGATAATTTTTTTTAAGATTTTATTTATTTGAGAGAGAGAAATCGTGGAGCAGGGGGGAGGGATGGAGGTAGAGGGAGAGGGAGAAGCAGACTCCCCACTGAGCAGGGAGCCTGACCCAGGGCTCGATCTAGGACCTGAGGATCATGACCTGAGCCAAAGGCAGATGCTTAACAGACTGAGCCACCCAAGTACCCCCACAAGATAATTTTTTGACAATTATTTACAAATAGAAGACCAATAAAGACAAAACATTACTGATTTTTCTACAGACAGTCAGTTGAAGGTAATCTGAGAAAAAGGCTACAACTGTCCTTATTTTCAGTAAGTTGTGTTTTTATGATGTTAGTCTGTGTGGTTGATCTATAGCCTTTTTTCTCTAATCGAAACTATCATTTGTCAATATTTGAGGTGAGACTGGAATGTCTGCCCACATATCCCAGACTGACAGGGGAAGGATAAAGAGAGGGGAATGAGTAGAGATGGTGGGCAGGGCATTTGAAGCGATTCATATCTGTACGGGTCAGGAGCCAGAATCAAGGCAGCCAGAAGGAGACTGAGTGCATCACTCCAGCTCCTGTATTGCTGTGCATTAAAGAAATTAGGCAAAGGCCTGAGGTACTGGGTAAAAGTTTATGGGCTAAACACAGCTAAGATGTGACATTTAGCCCATTAATAAGGAAGACCTCTTTTTCAATTCCTCTTAAGCAGAATGGTAGCTTTAAAGCATTTCTAGTCAGGCAAAAATGTTTCTAAGGCAGCTCCCACTTTTCAGTACTTCCCATGAGCTTGAAAGTAAGTTTAAAAATCACAAGATCAGAGGTTGCAGATGAGTGTCTCTCTTAACTTGAATTCCTATATTTTGAAGCTTTACAAGTTAATAAGGGGAAGTAGCAACAAAATAAGAAAAAAAGCTTACAGACTTCAAATTCTTATGTGTAAATTGCTATCTGCTATCAGCCCACAATTGAAATTTTAATTAATAAATTATTAATTATATGGCCAGAAAGATCATGTTGAAAACTGCTAGGACAGAGCCTAAGTGATAATGGCATGATGGTCTTATGTAGACACAAAAAAGGAAAATTCAGCCCCTATTGTTTTAAACTCTCTTTTTTGAATTCACTACAGAGACTGTAACTACCAAGCTCAGATGCAAAAGGCAATGAGACAATAAAGTTAAATTTAAGGCAGCTGAAAGGGAACTTGGATTCCAGTGTAACTTTCCCATTAAATTACTATCATCACAGACTCATTTCCACCACAGTCCAAGTTACTGGCTTTTACGATGAGAATCTAATAGGCAATGCAGGAAAATTCTTGTTCCACTACAGAGCTCCAAACATGGTGATTACGCTATTTCAATGGCTCATACACACCAAGAGGAGTCATAAAACCCCATTATGAACAGCTCTCTGCATGTGGTGCCTAGTAAATGCTATACAGCGTAAGTTTCTGTGGCTGTTTGAATATGGCCAAAATGAGGCCCTCAAGTGAAATTCAGCTCTTAAAAGAGCCACTTCCAATTCTTACCTAGGAAGTAGAGTTTATACCTGGGCTTCAGGTACAGAAGGGCCACAGGGGCCTGGCATAAATCACTTAACTTCTGAGCTTCAGTGTTCTCATGTGCAAAGTAAGGACAAGGATGATGCTAATAACAACAAAAAAGATAATAATAGCCAACACTTCAACAGCCTTCACTACCTACCAGGTACTATTCTCAGCAATTCACATGTATAACTCATTAATAATTAGGGCAATCCTATGAGACAGGTACATGTATCAACTGCCCTCCCCTCTGTGGCCTTAGATCTCAGGCCAGTTTAACCTCACCTCTTATAAATTGTGGAACTGATCTCAAGTGGTGCCAGCTAAGGGAACAGGCCTTAAAAATCTAAGACCAAAAACAGCACCAGGATACCACAAGCAGGATGTGTATCTGTGACATTAAACAAACAAACAAACAAAAACACCACAGCATATAATTTTGAGTTTGCCCCTGGTTTCTGGCAAAGCTCCCAAAACCCTTGGAATTTCCTAAGTGATGGGAGTGTCTTTTGTTATTCATAGCCCAGTCCCTTTCTACCATACCTGAGTTGGTAATAGGGTGACTCATCATGAGGCCCTTAGAGGAAGTCCAAACCAGGATTAGAGGGTTGAAACTCTCAGCCTCACCACTCAACCTCTGGGGAAGGGACAGGGGTCTGGGGATTGAGTACAATTACCATGGCCAACGATTTAATCCATCATGTTTACACAGTGAAACTTCATTTAAAAACTCTTGCACAATGAGCTGTGGGGAGCTTCCGGAGTGGCGAACACGTCAAGGTGCTGAGAGGGTGGTACCAAAGAGGGTGTGGGAGCTCTCCCCATATCCCTTGCCCTAGGCATCTCTTCCATTTGTTCCTGAGTTGTAGCTTTGAAACAGAACTGCATTTGTAAGTATAGCATTTTCCTGAGTTCCATGAGTAGTTCTAGCAAACTACTGAACCTGAGGGGGAATTGTGAGAACCTCTGACTATGCAGTTGACCAGGCAGAAACGTGGGTTGTCTGGTGACCTCATCTGCAGCTGGTGTCTGAAGTAAGGGCAGTCTTGTGGGACTGAGCCCTTAAGTTTTGGGGTCTGCATTAACTTCACATAGAGTAAAAACTGAATTGAATTCCAGGACACCCAGGTGGCATTAGGGAATTGGAGAATTGGTTGTTGTTGGGGAAAAAAAAGAATACCCCCAATGGCTAATTAATTGGCTAAATGAAGCTCAGGGGCAGAGATGGATAATTCTAAAATGGAGTGGTATAATTTACTCTGTGAATTGTGAACCTGTATTTCTAGCAATTAGAAAAAAGAAACACGGAAAATTCTTACTTATTACATAATTTAGAAATTTCCCCAATCACCAAGGTCATCTGACCCTACTTTGAATGGGAAGATAGATTTATTATAAAAGCCATATCTGAAATTTTCCATGAGGAATCTGTACCTTTTGAAGCTTACTTAAAGACTCTTTCCTCAGGAGAAAACAGAGATATATATATTGGGGGTAGGTGGATTATAAAAGATTTCATGTAACCATAAAAATTTATTATAATATCTCTTTTTAAAGTGCCCACTGCAATATTTAGCATTCTAAATATCTAGTGAAAGATAAGGAATATTTGGCCTAAAGTCACTACTTCTGTAATCTAAAACACTGGCAAAAGTGGGAAATAGATGAAGGAATGGAGAAAAGAAGACAGGGACAGAAGAAAGGTGGGAGAGGGGCAGGGAAAGAAGGGGAGGAGAAAGTCTGCCTTTCCCCACACTTATCTGTAGTCATTCTTTTTGTCAGGTATTAATGTGATCTAATGAAACATCAACCTCTATCTTGATCTGTTGCTGCTGCAGCACCCTCAATTTATTAGGTACTTGCTTGCATTTCAAAATACAACAATGCTTTGAAGGATGATTGGCCTCCTCTGATCAAAGCAAATTTCATTAGCAGAAATAGCTTGACTTCTAACTGGCCTATAATACAGAATTGGAAAAAAATTTTAATGTCTCTATAAAAATACCTGCCAAAGACCTTTCAATAATGTTTATTTTTCTTCAAAAGACAAAAGGAAGATTATGTAGCTAAATAATTTCTTACCTAATTGAAAAACCTAGTGCCCAGAAACCATTCAAAAAATTTTCATATAAATTAAAATTAAAAACCTTTGAAATGCTATCACATGAACTGTAAAATCTTACTTAACAGAACTGAAAATGATTTAGAAAAGCTAGGAGACTACACAGTTAATTCTTTTAAAGCTCCTGATTGATAGGATTTAAATGCACCCAATTCTTGATGATTTAGAAACTGATAATCCAAATCATAGCTTTTTATGGACCCTCTTTTTTTATTATTTTTTATTGTTATGTTAATCACCATACATTACATCATTAGCTTTTGATGTAGTGTTCCATGATTCATTGTTTGTGCATAACACCCAGTGCTCCATGCAGAACGTGCCCTCTTTAATACCTATCACCAGACTAACCCATCCTCCCACCCCCCTCCCCTCTAGAACCCTCAGTTTGTTTTTCAGAGTCGATCTCTCCCATGGTTCGTCTCCCCCTCGGATTTCCCCCCCTCATTCTTTCCCTCCTGCTATCTTCTTTTTCTTTTTTTTTTTTCTTAACATATATTACATTATTTGTTTCAGAGGTACAGATCTAAGATTCAACAGTCTTGCACAATTCACAGCGCTTACCAGAACACATACCCTCCCCAGTGTCTATCACCCAGTCACCCCATTTCTCCCACCCCACCCCCCACTCCAGCAACCCTCAGTTTGTTTCCTGAGATTAAGAATTCCTCATATCACTGATGGACCCTCTTTTTCTAGAATCTTCTTTCTCTGGCTGCATTTTGGGCATTTAACTGCTTTCAATCTCAACCACTGAGTTTGGAAAGGAGTGAAAGAGAAGATCTAGCCCAAATTTCCAACCCAGTCTTTATATGATAACTTGGTTACTTGACCGGAAAATTCCAAACCATGGATTAACATGGGTTTCCAGATTCTCTGTCTTTATTTTATATTATTTTACTATTCTTCTGTTACTGTTTGTTAAGAAAAAAATGTTAAATTATTTGTAATAATTTTACAATGGAAAATCTTAGATATTTTCCTACTTAGGCAAAATGAACAAAAGTACCTTTCAAATAAATAGTCAGTCAGGTTAAGTTAAAAAGAAACACATTCATCAATACAAATGCTATTCTACCTTAAATATTCTAGTACTTGCGTTTTTCTGTAATTTTGTCTAAGTTCTATAGTTTATTTTACCCATGTAAATACAACATCCACTGTAAAACTTTTTAGGGTTTTTCTCATTTTTAATAACTTTTGCTACATGCACTATAAATTATCAATAATTGGGAAAGTCAGATGACATTCACATTCAAGCCACTTAGTATAATTGTATAAAGAGCAAATTTGGGAATTTATCACTGGGTAAATTCATTTAAAGATTTCCCACTGCTCTCAATAATTAAATTTAACTCAAATTTTAGACCATTAAGAACTCTGAGACTAAAGAAGAAAAAATTCTGTCCATGGACTTCGGCAACAGCTCCTGCCTGATAATTTCCAGCCTGCTCTTCCTGATGGTCTGCCCTACTGATTTGGGACTTGCTCAGCCAGGCCCCACAATTGCATTAGGTCAATTCCTTGTGATAAACAAGAATATATATCTCCTACTTCTGTGTCTCTGAGGATTGAACCCTGACTGAAACAATCTCCAACACTCTTGCCAGCCTCCCCAGGAGCTACCCCTTCTCCTCTCTGAAAAGACTTGCCTTACGTCCCAACCACCTGTCTTTCCTGGCACCATAAAAGTAGACATATCAGGGCGCCTGGGTGGCTCAGTCGTTAAGCGTCTGCCTTTGGCTCGGGTCATGATCTCAGGGTCCTGGGATCGAGCCCCACATCGGGCTCCCTGCTCCGCGGGAAGCCTGCTTCTCCCTCTCCCCTCCCCCTGCTTGTGTCTCTCTCTGTCAAATAAATAAATAAAATCTTTAAAAAAAAAAAAAGTAGACATATCATAGAGAGAGAGAGAAATCCACTACTAACAAGGAACTATAAACCATAAGGCATTCTAAACTTTTCTACCTGTCTTCCTCCCACCCAACATTTCATTATAAAAAATTTTAAAGTACAGAAAATTTGAAAATTTTTATAGTAAACACTGTACGACCTAGATTCTGCCATTAACTTTTTATTATACTTACTTCATATGTTATTTATCCATCCATGTAGCTCTCTACTCATCCATCAAATAAGCTGCAGACATTAATACCCTTCTTCCCAAGTGCTTCAGCATGTATATCATTAATTAGAATTTAATATTTGTTCAAAACTCTTTTTTTAAGGAAAATTTCATACAATGAAATGCCCAAATCTTAAGTGTACCATTCCATAAGGTTTTGTTTTGTTGTTGTTGTTGCTATTGTTGCTTCTTAAGACTTCATTTTTTAGAGCAGTTTTAGGTCATAGCAAAATGGAGAGAAAGGTAAGAGATTTCCCATACACCCCCTGCCCTCACACATGCATAGCCTCCCCCATTACCAACCTCCCTCACCAGAATGGTGTATTTGTTACAATTGATGAATTTACATTAACACATCATAATCACCCAAATTCAACGGTTACATTATGGTTCAGTCTTGGTGTTGTGCATTCTGTGGGTCCAGACAAATGTTTAATGACTTGCATCCATCATTACAGTATCATACATGGTATTATCACTGCCTTAAAATCTTCTCTGCCCTGCCTCTTAATCTCTTCCCCCTCCCCAACCCATGGAAACCACTGATCTTTTTACTGTCTCTACAGGTTTGTCTTCCATTCAATGAGTTTTGAAAAATGCATCCAACCATGAGACCCAAAATTTATCAACAGAACATTTACGTTACCTAGAGTTCCCCTATGTTCCTTTCCAGTCAATCTTTATCTCATCCCACCAGAAGCAACCACCGATAAGATTTATTTTCCTCCAAAAATTAGTTTTGCTTGTTCAAGAAATTCATAAATATGGAATCATAGAGTATGTACTCTTTTGTATATGGCTTTTTTTTTCCCATCATGTTTTTGAGATTCATTCATGTTGTTGGGCATATCGCTTGTTCTGTTTTGCTATTAAGAAGCATTTAATTGTATGAAAAAACCATAGTCTGTTTATGCATTCTCCTACTGATGGGTATCTGGGTTGCTTTCAGCTATTATAAATAAAGCTGCTTGGGACGCCTGGGTGGCTCAGTCGGTTAAGCGTCTGCCTTCGGCTCAGGTCATGATCCCAGGGTCCTGGGATCGAGTCCCGCATCGGGCTCCCTGCTCCGTGGGGAGCCTGCTTCTCCCTCTGCTTCTGTCTCTCTCTCTGTCTCTCATGAATAAATAAATAAAATCTTTAAAAAAATCAAAAAATAAAAAAAATAAAGCTGCTGTGGACATTCTTATATTAAAAATCAATTAAACCATCAATAAAAAGAAATCCAAGACTATATTGCAAGTTCTATTCTTCACATGATCAAATATTTATTGTATAACTACTATATGCAAAGCACTATTTTAAGCACTGATGTCGAGAAGCTTAAAACCCAATAGTAGAACAAAACATGTATGTAAATTATTACCATAAAAAGTAGAGGTGCTGCAAGAATAATGTGAAATGTATTTGGAGTGTATTTGGAGAGGTTTCAGGAGAGAGTATCAGTGTATAAGTCTACAAAAATGTGTTTGGACTATGTTTCAGAGAGTCTTTAATGGGAGGAGAGTTCTACTGACTTCAGCAAATAATGAAAGGGAAATCGCTGAAGGGTTTTGAGCAGGAATGTGATGGTCAGAATTCCGTTTTAGCTCGATCCTTCCAGAGTTTGTGGCAGATTGAAGAGAGGCTAGCCTGGAATTAAGATTCCAATTAGAAGGCCATTATATCCAAGGGAGGTTATGGAGAACCTGCCCAAAGGTGGGGGCAGTGAGAGTAAAAGGAGGGAATAGGTTTGTTACAAATGGACCTATAGAATTTGGCTACCAACTACTTTTTTTTATGCACCCTCTGATTACTTTGTAATTCAACATAGACACATATGCATAAATAACTGAAACAGAAGTTTCAGAAAAATATGCCCTTACTATGTGTAATGCACAATAATATATTCTATTGTTTATTCTCTTTCTTTTTTTATTTAAAAGCTGGAGTAAACCACTAAACCGATTCCGTAATCTGTTGGGTTGTGAACTATGGTTGAAAAAACACTAGACTAGATAATGGTAATAAAGGTGACTCAGATTCAAATACAGGAAGATTCAAACAGGCAGTTAGGAGAAGGGTGGTTTCGTGCATTTGAAAATGCTTTATTGAGAAGTCTCAACTTGTTGGAGAATAAACATAAGACAACTTAATTTTTTCCAGTAATTGCCTTCAGCTATGCTCCATCACTCACCTTATCCCCACCTGGCTTCATAACTTTTCTATTTATTTTTTTAATGGACTTTAGGACTACAACATTGGGTGAAGCATAATACTTTTCTCATTACATACTACCATCATTCATGGTCCTCTTTTTATTTATGTATTAAGTACTTATTAATTATATAATCAATACGCACAAATCACTCACCCAACTGGAGAATTAGAACAATGACAAAAACTTACATCTAACTATGTTCACCTCCCTATTCTATCTTTTGCCTCTTCTTATCTAATATGACTCTTATACCAAATTATGTTTATCATTTTTTAGATTTTTATTTAAGATTTTATTTATTTATTTGAGAGAGAGAGAGAGAGAGAGCATGAGCAGGGGGGAGAGGCAGAGGGAGAGGGAGAAGCAGACTACCCACTGAGCAGGGAGCCTGATGTTGGGCTCAACCCCAGGACCCTAGGATCATGACCTGAGCTGAAGGCAGACACTTAACTGACTGAGCAACCCAGGTGCCCCTCATTCCCCTGATGTTTTAAAAATAATTTGCTATAAATGCTGGGTTAGAACAAAGTGATAAAGCTCTATAATCTTGGAGGGCTGGCTATTTTGGTTTTTTTTTTCACTGAACATTATATTATTAGTATTCATCCCCATTTTTGGATAGAGCTATAATTTATTTTAACTCCTGTATAATATTCCATTGTGTGAACAACTGCCATTTATCTTTTGTTAATGCTTTTTTTGTTTTTGCCATGAACATTTTGGTTATCCAAAGATTTTTGTCTGTTTCTGCTACTACAATCAGTGGTGCTATGTTTTTTTTAAGTAGGCTCCACACCCAACACAGGGCTTGAACTCACAACTCTGAGATCAAGACCTGAGCTGAGATCAAGAGTCAGATGCTTGGGGTGCCTGTGTGGCTCAGTTGGTTAAGTGTCTGCCTTCGGCTCAGGTCGTAATCCCAGGGTCCTGGGATTGAGCCCCGTGTCTGTCTCCCTGCTTGGCGAGGAGCCTGCTTTTCCCTCTCTCTCTCCTGCTCCCCCTGCTTGTGTTTTCTCTTTCTCTCTCTCTCTCTGTGTCAGATAAATGAATAAAATCTTTAAAAAAAAAGAGTCAGATGCTTAACCAAGTGAGTCACCCAGGCACCCCACTACAAATATTTTTGTATCTGTGTCCTGGTGCACATATTCATGAGTTTATCTTTGAGACATACCTGGGAGTAGAATTACTGGGTCATAGGGTATTCATATCTTCAACATCGTAAGATAATTCCTAAGTCGTTTGTCAACTTATCTCCCTCTAGTTAAGATACTGGAGATATTGTTGCTTCATATTCTAGCACTTGGTATCAGACTTTTTTCCTACACTTTTTATTCTACCTCTCTAAATTAAGTCCTGGTAACTTAGAAACCTCAATATCACATGGATTTATAGCTCTTTTTTGAACATTCCTTTCCCACCATGCCATGTTAGTTAGACCTGCAGCTCGGGGTGGAGGTTGGGGCATGGAGTCTCATACACATCCCTCACCCCATCCCCCCATTGCCCATGCTTCTCCTCTGGTCTTAGTGTAGGGAGAAAGGACAGAGTATCCTTAATTGATAGCTCCAGACCAAATTTTACAATTCCCTACTGCTGCTAGGGGAAGGATGGAGAAAGAGGTTGGAGAGAGATGGAGGCAGGTAAAATACTGAGGAGTCAGAGAGGTTTAGGTACACAACAGACTCTGAAAAAAACATTCATCAAGCACTGAGGGAAAGTGCCAGTATACTCTCTGCATTTAGAATGCAGACTATTTAGAATCTTATATTTCCAGCTTTGGGCCTTAATCACGGTTTTAAACTAAGTCCCACTCAACATCTAAAACCACTTATTACAAAGAAGTAGCAGTGGGTTGAAGGGAGATAATATTCACCATCAGAACATTTTGAGTTTAAATTGCTAGTGAGATATCCAACTAGACATTCCTAGTAAGCAGTTGGTAACAGGGTTCTGGACCTCAGGAGGATTCTGTGAACTAGAGATGAGAATTTGGAAATTAGCCACACTGCTAAAGTCATTAAAAGATAGATATTATAATCCATTTTTACTAATAAAAAAAAAAAAAACCCTGAAGCTCAATTGATATAAATAATATACCCAAGATCTTATAGCTGGCCAGAAGCTAAATCTCCCAACTAGCAGAGAGCACATCCATCTCTGAAATTTCATACTACAAAATCTATGCTCCTTTGACCACACAATAACATCCCAAGAGGGACTGAAAAAAGAAAGAAGGGAAGGAGGCACCTAAGACAATCATTATTTCCTTTGGAAATCATAGAATTAAGATTGCAAATGAGAATTATATAAATTGAATCAATGATCCTTTATACAATCTGCTTTTAATAACTCAGAGGATAAAGGGATTCCCATATCTGTTAAGATATGACTGTACTCTAAAAGAAAGACCATTCATAAAGAACAACAAGGGTGAGGGAATATGTACAAGTTGTGAGGAGAACATAAAGTGGGACATGGTATGATGAAAATTATCTAATGAAGCAGAGATGAAAGAGAAGCATAGAGCAGTGCTCATCCCAACTCCAAGTCCTACCCACAGGGAGAAAGAACACTGATCCATGAACTCATCCTTTCCAAATCCAGACCAAGAATATCCCCATTGTGAAGATCAATTACATAATCTACTCCTCATTTTCCTCCCCTAGGCTCATTGTGCAACCCTGCTGATAGTAACTTGTCTTCCTCACACTTTGCTTAAAAAGAGAATGCACTGACCAGAAGACAGGAGTATCCAGCCCCTCAGCCCTTCCATACCTCACTGTAGCTTAATTTAATCGAGTTTATAAGCATCAACTTCTGGTGACATTTTCTATGGAGATAAGGTTTGCTAAGTCAATTTTAGAAGCTGGTATCAGATTTCTAATGCCACAGGGCTCTGGCAATGGTCACTCCACCACTGTAAGGATTTGGTAAGGCTCCATGGCCATCCCATGCCTTCCACCCCACTGCCCAACTCTGCTCTGGGCTTCTGCAACAAGAAAGTAAGCACTGCAGATAGCCAAAATGCTTTTATAAAGGAAGAGTAAGTACAGAGCTAAGAACGGTATGGCCACAAGACAGAGAATGTCATAGTTAAATGAGCAGAGGGTAAATGTCCACTGTGTCAAATGCTACCAAGGCAGTAGGAGCCAAGCAAGGAGAAAAGACTTGAACCATTTTCTATATGTAAGTACACTGCAGTGACTAAAAGACAATATCGAAGATAAAAAGCTAGGGGCCAGCAATTGAAGAACTGCTTCTGCATGAAGATGTTAAGTGTAGTAGGTAATTTAGGAAAAAAATATTTATAAGCTTTGAAAGAAAGAGAAAAAAGAAGTAATATTAAGTGCTTCGACTTTTTCCAAGTATAGGTTATTAATTCATTCAGTTATACACAGCCTGGGCTTGCACATTTAAGAATATCAACATGAAATCAGTTCTACAAAAGGAAGAGACTGAGATGCTCTCCTGAATGTTTTCTGTGTAGAAACCCTTCATGTTAAATCATGATATTCTTGATAAAATTGCACACACTGATCACAAATGTGAATGGCTAGAGGGAAAATAATTTTTATTCTCAAATTACTGATTTCAGAGTCACAAAACACTTTCCCCTAAATACCTGTTAAAAAGAAAGAAAAGCCTGCCCTTCTTTGCAGCTTCAAATTTTTCAGAATAATTAGTATCTCAAAAGCAACTAAAAGCATAAGCCAGAAGACCCCTGATAAATAATAATGCATCTGATGGGACAGATGCCATCATTCCTTCTGTGTCCAGTAATTGAGTTCATGTTCAAATTATTTTAAGGTTTGGATGAGAATTAAACTTTCAACCCTGGTTTCCCTTCCCACTATACTTGTGATTCCCTCAGATTATCTTTATTTAGAGTGGTGACAAGAATATGAAAAAGGATTATCTAAGAGTCCCAATTAAGAAAATCATAGGGGTGCCTGTGTGGCTCAGTCGGTTAAGAGCCTGCCTTTGGCTCAGGTCATGGTCTCGGGGATCCTGGGGTTGAGCCCCACATCACATCAGGCTCCCTGCTCAGTTGGGAGTCTGCTTCTCCCTTTCCCTCTGCCCTTCCCCCCACTAGTGTGCACGTGTGCTCTCTCTCTCTCAAATAAATAAAATCTTAAAAAAAAAAAAAAAGAAAGAAAATTGTATAAAGCCATATTTCATTTGCCTAAACATGTGGCTTAGACCTATCACATTGCCCAGGCTTCATGGCAAAGCTGTGAATCCTTGGCTGCCAGTTAGTAACAAATGAACTGGAAAAGGCTATCTTCCTCTCCCCAGCTGAGGTTGCAGGTATACAAGCCCCTCACTAAGGGCACCCAGGGAGTAGAATAGCAAGAGAGTGTCCTTTGTGAGCCCAGTGTTCCCTTTGCACCCAGACAGGACTGTTAGGGGTCTCCTCTATGATCTCAGGATAGACTAAGGGAAAATATATATATTTAAATATTGAAGGTAGTGTCAAAGATTTTAGCTTATTAATAATTGGGGAGAATTCAATTCTGGACCTAATAAATGCACGGACATTTCATTTAAAGAGGATGCATGTGTATATTAAAAAGAAATCTCTGTGATGTCATGTTCCCTGGTGTCTGAGACCTACACAACAGACAAGTCAAAATGTCGGCAACCTCAGTAGTGTTTCTTTAATTTGATTTAAATGCTGTACTCTCAATAATGACGTCTGTACTTTATCTTGACTTTCTTTTATTGGCATGGCCTTCCCAAGGACCTGGTTGTCTAGGTGATGAATACTGCACACCATAATAAAATAAAGTACTTTTGAAGTGAACAGTAATTAATGCATTCGCTCTGTAAGTTTAACCTTTCCCCTAATGGGGGAATGGGGGTAGGGACACCTTCCTTGTCAATAGTCATGAGGTTTGGTATTAATTCACCCATGTGCTTGTTCATCCTTGATGGGCTGCAATTCATCCACATTATGAAAATACTTTTAGTAAGCTCAATTTGAAAAAAAGAAAAGAATGCTACATCATCTCTTGCCAATCGTTGTATCATGTATAAACTATTATTTCTTTACAATTCTTTTCATAACTTACTGAATTCACATTCCAAGAATTTCCTGGAAGTATATATGCAGTTAGGCTTCATTTTCAGCACAAGTTTTGGTCTTGCCCCAACCTGAGCCCTGACATACCAGTCCCCAATTATCAGCAATTCCATCAAGTTCACATAAAGGGCTCTCTCAGTTATAGCTCAGTGATTCAGTGACAAGCAGCGGCCTGAGTGAGGGGGGAATGCACAGCAATGCATTGGCTAATTCTTTTATACTTTTAGGGAAAATAATGAAACTAAAGAGAAACAAAAATCATCCATAAAAGAAGGAAAGTGAGAACAGGATATAAACAGCTCATTAGGCTAGCATGGTAGGTTTTCACATTTGGGGAAATAGGATTTCAAGACCTAGGAATAAATGAAAAGGAATTGTTTTGAATGTTCATGCTATTATTCATTTAGAAGACCATCCCCACACATACCATACAGAGACACATACACATCCACACTCACACATCCACACCTGTGTACACACCTGAAAACTTAGTAAATGGGTGTGCTGTGCCCAGGAAAGGACTGGGTAGGAGCAGCAGGAACAGGTTTGTTGGCAGAGCTGCACAACACAAGACAAGTATACACAGCATGCAGTATGTGTGCTTGGCTCAAGTCTGTGCAATTAGTACTGCTATTTACAGCAACTTCCTTGTACCAGCACTTTAAAAGTAAATGACAACTAGATTGAAACTGTTTAATCAGAATGTAAAATTGAACCACCGTAGGTTCCAAAGCTGATTAACTAGCTCACTTTTTTTTTTTTTCCTCTGCTAATTGCTAAGTACATTTGCTGGTTCCTGGCATTGATTTGCTGGATTCTAATTCAGGGTATGAGTTTAAAATATTAATCCACAAACTTTTCATTTTCTTTATTGGTCAATACAACTCATGACAAATTGTACTCCATAAATTCTTCATCTTAATGCTTCCATTTTGATTTTTTTTCCCTGATTCTTCCATTTCATATATTTGTCCCCATCCCTCCCCCGACAGACTACATTTTTATTCTTTCCTCTGCTAAATTTCCTTAGACAAGAGCAACATCAGTCAGAAAAATGAGAATACAAGTAACAGAGATTAATAGATACCACTTAGAGCCCAGGGGCTCAATACAATGGGTGTTCTATCCTAAAGAATGGAAACATATTAGAAACCTAGAGAGACTATACCCAAAGGTAGATGTGGGCTGATTCCTTCCTTTCTATGAATGTTTCCAAATACCTTATTTAGGAAACACGAGGTCTTACATTAATCAACATATTTTCTTTTGGAGTTTGTGACTAATCTAATTTTGCAAAGATGCCAAATTTCTCTATTTGTTGAGGAGAATGATATTGGTGCTCCTAAGAGGATGGGTTACCCCAGCAAACATATAATGCCTGATTCTGCAGTCTGTTCTTTACAGACAGGGAATAAATAAATTCTGTACCACTGTGAGGGGACTCACAGTGATGATTCTTCCAACAGATAATGGTGTGAAAACCTCTGTATTCCATAGTCCCTCTTGAGAAGACTTATTGTTCCTCAAAGGATCTACCATTTTAATCACAATTCCATTTATACTACATCAGAAAAAATTAAATTCACCTTTGCCAACAAGGCAAAATCACTACAGGAGGTTGTACTTCCTTATTTCTAAAACAAATATTTCCCATACAGAGAACATGAACCAATTAAAAATTTCTTTAAAAAAGTAATCAACCTTTAAAAGGTATTATTGATGCAACTATAATAACAGATTTTTAATGCTATCATTTTATTTAAAAAATTTCTCCAAGTATTCACATCACTTACAATTCAGAGAAATAAAGTCAGAGGAGTTTTGAGAAATAAGAAATGAAGGGAACAATACCTTTTTTAAACCACTTATATGCAAGGTGATTTACATATATCATTTTACTAAATGCTCAGAACAAGCCTGTAAGGTCCATAGGATTATCCTATGGACTTTTACCTGTTACAGGTAAAAAACTGAGACTCTGAGAGACCAAGTATATTGTCCCAGATTACATTGATACTAAGTTGTATATTCAGGATTCAAACCCAGGATATCTGTCCTAACAGCCACCACAATCTTTCCACACATTATATCATTCCCTACATTTCTCTTTCTTCTTTTTCTCTTTTTTTCCAAAAGCAAATTTCTTATATCACAATGACTAGGGGTATATATTGAAGAATATATCACTTAAATTTGTAAAGATGTTCTTATGGATAAATCAAATTAATTTTTAAGTGAACAAGGGTGGGTTTTTTTTTTTGCTATAAAATCTTTGTCAAATAATTTTAGTAATGTGTAGTTTAAATTATTAAATCCTCTTACACTTAAGGTGCATGTCCTAATTGGGACTTCAGTATAACAAATTTAAGCATGGCACATAATAATTATGAGCCATTCTTCATATGTAACATAAATGACACCAGTGACCAGCCATAAGTAGGTAATATTATTCAAGGTGTTTTTCCAGCAGTGGTGATAGATTTGCACGGATTCATTCTTTCTCCTTTTTTTTGCTGGTTTCCTTGGGACCACGTGTATGTATGTGCATTTGCTATAAAGTCTGTTTAAGATTGAGAGCATGAAAATAGTGCAAAGTGAACTGGCCCACAAGGGGACTAAACCTATGACCTTGGCCTCATTAGTATCATGCTCAAGTCAACTGAGTTAACCAGCTGTGTTTTCTTAAGTCCAAGCACATATTTATTTGGTAAATACAGGAGTTTGAACTTCTTCAAGCCCCTTGGGGACCATTAAGTGGACTGCAACATTCATTCATTGAGCAGATACTAATTGAATACTTGCATTGAACAAATCTTGTTCTTAGCAATCTGAGAGCCATTGAGCAGTGCAAGATGTGGCTCATGGTCACCAGGAATTACAAGTTAGTTAATTAAGAGGAGGAGACATATGCACAAGTAGAGTCTTATGTAATATTTAAGAGTCTAGACCTGGAGACAAAGAAACTTGACCTTGAAACCTATATTAAACACCCAGTAGGTTGTAGTTAGTATGTTAAAGACTAGAAAGATGTGAATCAAAATTTTCTAATCTCCTAAGATTATTCAATTTGTCCAGAACTAAAGCTCCTCTCAACCCAAACTACCCATATTTTTCTTCTCCATTTCCACTAATGGTGTAACCTTCCCCAAAACAATCTCTATAAGCTCTAGTATCCTTTCTACTTCCCCTCAATTAGATTCCAACATCTCAACACTATTTCTTGTCACTTCTTTCACAAATTCCTTTAGTTCCCTGCAGAGCCATCTCCTCACTCCTTCCTAAGTAAAGCTTCTGAGCTGGGCTAGTCCCTTGCCAACCTCAGTAGCCCTCTGATTTGATATATTTCTTTCTAGTTTATCATTCATCCAAACAGTCCTCCATGCATTTGTCCCTAGTAATCCTACTAAGCACAGTGCTGGTCAAGTCCTGACTTACTTTTGTTGGCTTTTCATTGCCTACCGAGTACTCATTAAATGGTCAACAGCTATATAAAAATTCCTCTCCATGTTACTCCATTTCTTGTAGTATCCTCAATATTTACCATTAAACGTATCACACAGAGGTCAAACTTCATGGTCTTCCTACCTGTCTTGCATCTTTCCACTTTAGTGTCTTTGCTTATTCTAATCTCTGCCTCCTGAAACTCTGCCTATCCTGCAAAAAAGCCCAACTTAAGTGCATCTTCCTTCAAATTAAGCCTGCTCTGATCCTCTCAGCATGAGACAGGCTCTCCCTCCCTTGTGTTCTAGTTACACTTCATTTGTTGTTTCATACAACATTCACTGCAGTGCATCTTCTACTGGGATTATTTATACATGCCTCTCCTCCTTTTCTAAAGTAAATCCCTGAAAACAGTCATGGCATCTTATACATCTCCCCACCTTACAACATTCTAGCAAATGACTTGTTCAACCTGCATGGTCCAAATCCCTATTATTCACTTTTAATACTTATACTATATATGATAAAGAACTGTACAAGATCTCCTAGCTCCTAAATCCTATTGACATATTTCAGTTCTTATTTTTACTTGGCCTCTTTGCAGTATTTGGCATTATTCATCCCTCCTTTCTTTCTTTAAATCTCTCTTATCTGTTGGCTTCCATAACAACCCCCCCAATTTTACCTCCTATAACATTTCTTCTTCTCAGCTTCTTTCATAAGGGTCTCTCCCTCATTTAACCTTAAAGTACTGGTATTCTCATGTTTCAATTATTAGTCATGTCACCTTTTCATTCTACACACAATCTTTTTGACTCATTAAGTTTGACCATCAATTCCCCCCCCAACCTCCTATTCCTTCCTTATTGAAAAAACATCAACATAAACTCAATCACTTAAGCTAAAAGTCATCTTAGAGTGCTCCCCAACCTCATGCCAGCTATCAATGTATTATCTCAGAGCTCCAAATCCACCCTCCATTGCCCTGCTTGTGATATTGAAGCTGGACCCTGTAAACATTTTTCCTTTGTCAGAGGGCTCCCTGCTCAGTGGGGAGCCTGCTTCTCCCTCTCTGCAGCTTCCCATGCTTGTGCACTCTCTCTCTCTCCGTCAAATAAATAGATAAAATCTAAAAAAAAAATTCTTTATATGAAACTTTCCCTGTTCAAATCACTGTGTGGTTTCTGTCTCCAGACTGGAACCTGATTGATACTCCTTCTCTTCTCACTTCCATCTCCTGAGCATCTTTCAGATCTATCAACTTCTCTCCAGTCATGAAGTCCCTGCCTAAGTTTAGATCCTTGGTAGTTTGGTTTTAAGTATAAGTCTCCTAAGCCATTGCCTTCTTCCAGTTTTGATGTTTTCCGGTACTTCTTCCCCAACACCAGAGAAATCATTCTATAATGTGCACTGAGTGTGAATTTCAATCCACCAACTCAAGTGTGGATGTCAAATTATTTTTCCTAAACCTAATTAAATCTAACTTTGAGCAGAAAATCTTATTCTTAGTTTTTATTGAGTTTCTTCTAATCTCCTCCACTCTATTCCTCCAGGATTGTATAGGGATCCCAAGAGTCTTACGGAGATTAAAATATGATCCCTTGAAGGTAGGTGGCACAGCTAATTCTCCCAAAGGATAGGAATCTTTGCTGAAGCTGGTAGAGCCATTACCATGAATTCAGCCTTCTAAGGGTACCCCATCCTATTCCCTTCCTAAAGTCTGTCAGCTTCCTGGGACACAACAAGGGAATGAAGCACAGGTCTGCAAGGGCCCTGAAGACCTTCACCCTTTCCAGGTTAACGGACTTCTTGCCTCTCCTCTTCCTCCTCTTAACAAGGTGAGGTTTCTCTCAATAAGATTCTTCTGGAAACTCTGCTTTTAGACACTAAAACTCAAAACTCCTCCAGGCCAAGAAACACAAAATCCAGGCCACCTTCTAGAAATGGAAAAGGAGAGAGGAATACATGAAGAACAAGACAGAGGTTAATATCTCACATAGGGTCAGAATCTTTTTAGTCTAGAAAAAATATTCAGCCCTTTATGTTTCTGGCCAAGACATCTTAAATATATGTTGTATCCTCTCAAACTCCTTTTACTTTTTCCGCAAATCTTTTAAAACTTCCAATAAAAAGTTTAGGTTTCAGAGACACAATTTCTCAGACTTTTGGTACTTTATTTCCTGCTACAATTCTAAGGCAATGAGCGTAAGACTAGCAGTCTGAATTTGTCAAGTCAAGGCAGGCAAACAGTAGAGAAAGGGGGCAATACAAGGAGAAAATAAAACATCAGCTAATCTCTCAAAATATTATCTCACCAGACATTCAATAAACCATCCTTCCACAAACGCAAATTTAACTTGTCCCTCCCTGCTTATCATCATTATTTCTCAATTATTTCTAGAACAAAAAATCAGTCTCCCTGCATTTGGGCTTGTTCTCCTCAATGTGACTCTTTTTTTTTTTTTTTTAAAGATTTATTTATTTATTTGAGAGAGAGAGAGCATGAGAGGGGGAGAGTCAGAGGGAGAAGCAGACTCCCCGCTGAGCAGGGAGCCCAATGCGGGACTCGATCCCAGGACTCCAGGATCATGACCTGAGCTGAAGGCAGTTGCTTAACCAACTGAGCCACCCAGGCGCCCTCTCAATGTGACTCTTTTTTTTTTTTTAAACATCTTTTTTTTTTTTTTTTTAAGATTTTATTTATTTATTTGACAGAGAGAGACACAGCGAGAGAGGGAACACAAGCAGGGGGAATGGGAGAGGGAGAAGCAGGCTTCCCGCGGAGCAGGGAGCCCGATGCGGGGCTCGATCCCAGGACCCTGGGATCATGACCCGAGCCGAAAACAGACGCTTAACGACTGAGCCACCCAGGCACCCTCAATGTGACTCTTGATGACTTCTCCAGGCTCATGTCCTTTACAGGCTTTGCTCCAGGCATACCTAAGTACTGGCATTTTCCTGGGACTTTCCTCCCTCTTGCCTCATACTTTTTACTAATTAGTCCATCTTAGAAACATCTAGATTGTCTTTCAAAACTTAGTTCAGGTGACAACTCCACCAAGAAACTTGTAGGCCTGTTCCCTACTACATCAGCCACTCCTTCACAGTGCTTCGCATACCCTGTGAATTCCACAGTCATAGCACCTGCATTGTGGTTTATTATGATCTGGATTTTCATTTCTGTTTGTTTTCTTTTCTGCTATCCTGTTTAGATTATGAGTTATTTCAGAGACAGGCAGCATACCTCTCATCTCCTTATCCCAGAGCTAAGAGCAAAGATTGTTCTTGAATGTTTCCACGTTTGTTAAATCATTTTACTAATTCCTTTCAGTTGCTACAAATAAATCTGAAGACAGGAGTGTCCTGAAAGATACATTGTTCCATGAGATGTCAGAACTGAGTTGTCAGGTATTCTTTCATCTTTCTAAGAACTAGTTGTAAATAAATAAATAAAATCTTTAAAAAAAAAAAAAAAACAAATACTACTTATAGCATTTGCTGTAATACAGTCCTTGGAAACTTCTAAATATGGAAAAGCATGGAAACCTCTCATTCTCCACATTTTTGGAAGTCAGGTGTGTGTTTTAGAATATGATACATTAAAAGGGGTATGTATGTCTTTCTGATGACCAGTAATGAAATTGCATATGATTTGCATTTTTAGGCTTCTAGAATTTTGATTACTGAATTTTCAGAAAGGGGAGATACTTTTCCCTTAAAAATGAAATGTTAATTTTTTATGTTGTTTGTGTATTTTGGCAATCTCAAGAAACGCCATCTGGATTAACAAAAAGAGGTATATTCTTAAGGGTTGGAAAATAGCTCACAATTTATAAAATGTTAGTGCAGAAAGTGTAAGTTTTTTTAAAAAACAATAACAACTAAAGCTATTAAGTTAATTCAGCATGTAGCAAAATTATGGTAGGGGCTTAATATAATTCGTTCAATACTTGGCTGTCCCAAAGTGAGGTTATCCAAGTGCATTTCATTGTGCATATAGACCAACTTTCTTTTGTGATTATTAGGTAAATTGATTTCACATTTTTGTAAAGCAACAATTCTGCTTGGTTCAAAACTTGGTTCTGCCACTTTCTGGCTATGTAACCTTCACAAATTATTTAACTACTCTGTTACTCAGTTTTCTCATCTGTAAACTGGATACAATAATAGTACCTACCTCAGATAATTGTGGTGATAATTTAATAAATAACATCACTCAAAAAATATTTGTTTGCCTTCTGTGGATCAAGTGCCACGCTAGGCTCTTGAGATACAGCAGTGAACAAAACAGCCAAAAATCTCTGTCCTCATGGAGCTTATATTGTAATTAAAATGCTTTAAACAGTGGCTTGCACATGAATCATGGAGAAAGTTATCATCACTATTATTATTTTTTTTTTAAGATTTATTTATTTGACAGAGAGAGACAGCGAGAGAGGGAACACAAGCAGGGGGAGTGGGAGAGGGAGAAGCAGGCTTCCCGCGGAGCAGGGAGCCCAATGCAGGGCTCGATCCCAGGACCCTGGAATCATGACCTGAGCTGAAGGCAGACGCTTAAGGACTGAGCCACCCAGGCGCCCCATCATCACTATTATTATTATTATGCTATTATTAATACTATGACCAGTAGGTGAGTATGTGCTGACTAGTAAGTAAATGCTGACAGTCTTCTTTTTTTTTTTTTTAAGATTTTATTTATTTATTTGTCAGAGAGAGAGAGAACACAAGCAGGGGGAGTGGCAGGCAGAGGGAGAAGCAGGCTATCCGCTGAGCAAGGAGCCCGATGCGGGACTCGATCCTAGGACCCTGGGATCATGACCTAAGCCAAAGGCAGCCAGCTTAACCGACTAAGCCACCCAGGTGCCCTAAATGCTGACAGTCCTTAAGCAATTGTCCAGGATCTCAAGTCATTTCTCTGTAGCCTGTTACACCCAAGGCTTCTGGATAAAAGGTTGCAGACCACTGCCCAACAAGGCCAGGGCCTGGTCAGGGGAGGAGGAGGAATAATTGAGAGGGGGAGGGTTTCATCCATCTCAAGATGCTTAATATTAGGAAGACTAATAGAGTATCATGGGATGTATTTTTTCCCCTTTGCAAAAGCCTAGGGAAGATAGGATGGAAACATGAAACAAAACCAACTCAAGGCACAAAGAATGAACCAATCTTAAGAGATTCTACTTTAGCCAACAGCATTTCTGGGAACAGTCTGAAGATGTTGAAACATGTGGCACATAAATCTGAAAGGCAGTGCACGTGTGTAGGGAGGGGTATGGAAGCTTTGGGAGTAAACAGATCTGCCCTGATACTGTCCATTTCCTCCAGAGCTTTGTACCAACTTGAATATCACATAAAGTACTTTTTCACAGAGAATGACAAATACAGGTAGCCTGCAATTTGCTTACAACTGTCTTAGCTTTATCCTGATTTTTCCAGTATTTTGTCTTTCCCTTCACAGCTTTTATCTTTCTCTTCCTCCTTCCCAACCCTTGCTTTATTGACTCTCCCCTACACTCTTAATTATTTATTAGATCATAATTTGGGGAAAACTTATTAAAATGATGTTGTAAGATTCTTCTAAACCTATTTGAAGACAGGCACAAGTAAAGAAAGCATAAGCAATGGTGGTCTTTTCAGATTGAACTTTACTACATCAGCAAGATTTAGATATGATTTGGTGAGCTCACATCTGAATCCTGAACACTGTCCTGGAGGACTCTCACTGCCTCCAAGTGCCTTGTCACATGAGGCCAGATAGATGAGGCCACCAACCAGTCTCTGTGCCTACACAATCCAGCCAGACCTTGGCTGACCTCTAAAAAGGTGGGGGGTCTCCCAAATGAGAACAGATATCCCTCAGAAATGCAGTTCAATTGCCCTCCCAGTGACTCAGAAGGACCTGAGTCTCATATTTCTGCAAACCTTAGTCACCTTCCAAGATACATGACCCCCCTTTACCATTTGTCTGCCCCAGGACACTTATCCCCCAAATACTCTTTATTTCCTCTCCACTGAGCCAACTTTCCACTGTTCTTCTCCCTCCCACACCTTCCATGGGTGCCCTTGGAACTCCTTTCATTGGTTAGCAAACTTCACCAGCCTCCTCACTAAACGTTCCTTCTACCTCCTTGCCTGCAAAAGAATGATGTTTTCTCTACACCCTCTCAAGCTGAGTTGGGAGGTGGAGTCATTGTCCTCAGGAAACTTCCTGCTCCTTTGAGGCTTATGCCATTTTGCTATCTCTCCTGGTTTCTATCATCTACCAGCCTCTAGTCCTTCCTTCTTTCTACCAAAGTCTTAGGTACCCTGTCTTCATCCACACTAAGAATCATAATTCTGGGAAAAATCAATGCCCATAAAAGCTACCTAATCAGTGCTTCAGCCACCCAACATGTGAATAGAGTCATCAACCGAGTAAATCCATCCTTTTAAATTACAGATGTGGTTGTATAATAACCTGAACCTCCTCAATCATAGCACTTATCACCCTGTTGGCTTTCTTCCCAGTTAGACTATAAGCTCCATGAGGGCAGGGATTTTGTCTAATTTACTGCGATTTTCCCGACCTCTACCACAGTGCTTGACACAGAGTAAATTTCAAATAAATACTTGTTACATGAATAAACAATGCCCTTTGTTTGTCTCAATGGACGAAACGGCTCCCAGAGGCAATACAGCTTGAGAAATTCATGAAATCTATGGAAGTTGAGCTACTTTGCATTCAGTAATGTGGCAGCAGTGGATGCCAAGCCACCCATGTATTAGCTGTCTTTGCAACAAACAGTTAAAAACTACTGACCAAAAAGAGCAAGAGGACCATTTGCTTGACTAATGAAAAATTTATCTCAAAGGGAGTTTCCAATAAAGCTTTCCTGATGGTGTTTATGGCCATTTGTTATTTTTTTATCTACATGTAAACTGTTCTGATTGGTAAAGAAATCACTTTCTTTTGGACTAAGATAAGACTGATCCTGTTGGAAAAGGCCTTCCTGGAGACTGTCCTGGCTACATGCTAGATATCTCCTGGACTCAAACCAACCACACTTCACTTGTAAGACAAGCAGGAAAGACAACTATTTACCAAAATAAATGAATTTGGCAAGTATTCTTTGGGTTTGATTAGCCGAGTTGTGATACCACAAAGGAAAAAAATAATGAGGTCAGCATTGATATTCCTTGAAACTGATTATTTAATCTTATAGATTCATTAGAATAGTTTTATTAATTAGGATATATTTTTAATGGTGATTTAATTTAATTATAATTTTTAAAATTATAATCACAGTCCAGAGCATTGATGAAAGGTCATGCAAACTTGTTACAGAAGTAAACTGAAATCCAAGGTTCCTGGGATTCCAGTGCTGACTTCACAATAGTAGGCAAATATTTGGGAAAAGATCTCTCATGCAGAAAAAACATGAGCCTTCTTCTGGGCCCTCCTATGCAGTCTTCAGGAACTCCACAGAGATCCTCTAAAATTAATACTTACCCACATAGCACAAATACACAGTAACACTTCAGCTACCCACTGGGACCAAGAAATAGGTATTCTATTTAAAAAGCTTTTTGAAAATAACCTGTTTTTATTATAGACTAGATCTAGGTAAGACTATTTCTACAGAAGATTTATAAAACAGTGCTCAGAACAATTCTCTTAAATGCTTAGAGTGATATTAGTGCAATCCCCCCATAAGGTGTCTTGAGAAATACAGAATTTTACCAACTACAGACCTTCAGTCTTATAACCAGACTTCTAAATTTCAATGTAAAAATAATCTCAATGAATTTTCACAAAAATGCATAGGGTTTTTAAGCCAAATAAAATCAAATTATGACAACAGCTACCATTTACTGAACACTTATTAGGTGTCAGGCTCTGTGTTCAGCTCTTTTACATGCATAATCTTTCCCTAATGTAGAAAGCTTGAGAAGTCCATGAAAAATGACAGGCATCTAAAAGAGAAAATTTGATTATGGAATATAAGCATGGAGTGCTGGCTCTGAAAAAGAGTGGCATATGGGAGGTATTATTAAGGTAATAAGTCTTTAAAGATACAATCATAAAAGTGTAAATGTAGAAGTTAAATCAATTCTTCCCTGAAGATCAAAACTGCAGTCTTTGTAGGTTGAGAGCACAGAACGCTTGAGGAGCACTTGGGAAACGTCAGGGCAGGCTACCCAACTTCATCCCTGGACTCTCCCTCTAATAGATTTCTCTGCATCTTTGGTAGAGGTACCAGTGTGCCTTCGAGCGCAGGGTAAATCTGGAGTAACTGAAATATTATTATGTTAAGTACTATTATTATCAAACAGATGCCAAGAAAGAAAATAATAAAAAGCAAAAATGAAGTATAAATCAAGTGACTTTTGAAGATCTCAGCAAAAAAATAAATACAACTTTTAAAAATACTTATTAAATTAAAAACTTAAAAACTTGGATGTGAAGTAATTCCATGATTATGCATGTACCAAATCAGTACAACCAACCTACACAATTATCAACCACGAAATAACTGTAATGATATTTTAAAAGGATAAACAAAAAATAATTTATTTTCATCACAATAAAGACCATTGCAAATTTAAATGGATCAATGTATGATGTGAAAAGTGGAACAAAACACATTTCACTGTTTGTAGTACTAAAAGGAAATAAGGGTAATTAAGGAAAAATTAATGTAGAACATACCTGGTAATTACCACAGCTAAAGTGATAAAATATGAACTGTGATTAGAAAAAATCACACCACTACAGAGATTACCTAAAGCTAAATGTAGAGATGATGAGAAATGTAAGTAAAAGAACTTAATTCCAACTGTAAATAGTTCAGGCGCTTTTTAAACTATTTCTACTTAAGTGATATGAACCAAACCAGACCAGTGATCAAAGCTTATTTCTAACTATGAATTAGCCGGGCACACATTAACTTCCTTAGCACCACACTGTGAGCACCAACCCAATGAATGTCTGGACAGTCCTGTTTAGGTTTTCCAGAAAAAAAGCTTTTATAAGAATAGCAAAAAGCGCAAAGATTTATGAAAACTGTTTGGCATTGATTTTTCTCTAAAAGTTATCTGGGAATAGAGATTGTCCTTTGTCAAAGACAGAAAGAGGAAGAACTTATCCACTGCTCACCTTAGACTCTGCCTCTTTAGCACAAGAATAGCATAGATATTCTTAGCATAGCAATGGTAGCCTCATACTTTAACATGGGGGTTGGCAAACTTTCTCTGGAAAGGGCCATATAGTTAATATTTTAGCCTTTGTGAGACAAGAAGCAAAATAAAGGATAGCATGTTGATACTTATATACTAGGAAGAAAGCATATTTCCAAAAAAATTTTTATTGGCAAAATTCAAAATATAGTGATAATAATTGAGTACAATTTTTTTGTAATACAGGTCTAAGAGTAAATTCTCGGGGCACCTGGGTGGCTCAGTCAGTTAAGTGTCTAACTCTTGATTTCAGCTCAGGTCATGATCTCAGAGTCATGAGATCAAGCCCCGTGCTGGGCATGGAGCCTGCTTAAGATTCTTTCTCTCTTCCTCTCCCTCTGTCCCTCCCCACCCCTCTCTCAAAAATAAATAAAGACTTTTCTAATTAAAAAAAAAAAAAAAAAAGTGAAATCCTTTTCCACGGTAATAATTCACTTAATGGGGGGATAAAAGTTAGAGTGTTCTATCATCAAATCAATTGCAAATATTCATCCGTAAAAATCATTATTAGGTCACAGGTCATACAAAATCAGATGACCAGATTTGGTCTGCAGACCATCGCTGACTATGAGACTTCTTACTCGTACCATGGAAGAGATAAAAAAATACAGAAGCAAAGACCAGTAACAATACAAATTGTAATTTACCTTTTTCTGAAATATATTTATATGCTTCTTTATCTCACATTTCATTTTATTTGACCTTCTCCTTGAATGGCATCCACTTGCCTTAGGGGTGATCTGGATTATTTAGCAGAAATGAAGAGGGAGAAAGAATCAATGCTTAGCTATTGACTACCAAAATAAAATTTTTCAGTTCTATCTAAGTAAGGCCAGAATATTAAAGCCAAGCATAGCAGAGAGTGAAACTTTTTTTTTAATTACTTAAATTCCTATTCCTATAAATTCCTTAAAATCCTATTCCTATAAATTCCTATTCCTATAAATTCCTTAAAATCCATTCAGTAGTCACAAGCATGCACTTAGGGAGGAGGGAACTCTTAAACTGGGCTCATCAGCAGCCTCTTCCTTCCCCTCCAGCCATTTCAGAGCCCCATGCTTAAAAATTTCTCCTCAGGCAAAGAAAAGTTGCCCCATATTTGGAAGAAATTTGCTACCTCTCCTCTGGGTGAAGGGGTCCAAAGTAGACTAAGAGTCTACTGATGATCACCTCTCACAGAATAGTAACATTTTAGAGCTGAACAGGGTAGACAGTCCTCTTATTTCATAGGAGAGGAAACTGGGGCCCAGAGAGGCAGATGCCTTGTCTGGAGTCACACAGCCAGGCCACAGTGCAGCTGGAAGGACCCGATTCCTGGTCCTGTATCCTTCCATTAGATCCGACTATTTTCTTCCTGTTTGACCCAGGGATGAAGAGAAAGGGTTGGATTATATCATATATGTCCCTTTAAATACTACAATCTAAACAACTACCATATAATTGGAACTATTTACAGAAAGAAGGGATACCATCCTCCATTGAGATCTGCATGCATTAAAATAAGCAAATGTCTTAGATTTAACTTGATTGTCTAGAAATAGAATTTATGCCTCTAGGAACACATCTGAAATTATGGTGGAAGCAAATGCTTACCAAAAAGCCTGACTTTCATCTATAAACTTTACTTTTAGGATCCTTAATAGGGACATGGAAAAATCTAAGATGTTGTCAATTCTTACCCACTTGGGGTGTGTGTGTGTGTGCGTGCGCGCATACGTGCGTGTGTCTATCCTAACAGTGTATGACAGGTCAAAAATTTCAATTGGTGAAGTTTCCTGCAAACAAGGAAAGGGCTGGCCCTGTTGTGAGTTTGCCCTAATGACTGCCCCTTCCTTTCTATCTGCCCCGTTGGTCAAACTGCAACTCCAGATGGAATGAAATCCAGTGCCATACACTCTGCAGTGGATGTTGTTGAGGCTGAGCACAGATTATAAGGACACTGAGCTTACCTAGACTTTGGTTAAATATAAGGCTTTAATCTAAAGAAAAACTATATCATATCAGGTATAGTCAAACCCACTTAAACTCTAAGCCATTTAGCATACACAATCTAAACTATAAACTGTAAACATTATTTGATGGATTAGTCTTCAACTTCACTACTGAGTAGATAATAGAACACAGACTTAATGTAAGGCTTGGGGTACATATTTCCATATATATTCCCCCAATATATCCTAACATTTGATGTAACTTAGAATAAAGATAATTCAAAGGCTATAAAATAAAGTTTATAAAAAAGGGGGGGGAAGGACAAAGACAAAAAATTTTATCAGAAATGTGGGATGAGGCAGTTGCCTCCACTGAATACCAGATTCACCCTGGGCTTCCTGACCACAAATAATATTGATGAAACTGAGCTCCTTATTTTATATATTTACTCCCACATAGATAGCACTCTGCTTATCTCGTTTAATTCTCTTTGGTTCATATACTTTGAACCAAAGAAAATCATATGTAAAGGCTGTTCTGAATTGCCTGGTTATAAGCCAAAACTTATGTAATGAAATCACATCATGGACCAATTGAAGATCCACAATCACTTATCTAAAACCTTTGGAGCCAGAATTCAGAATGATCCAGGATTTGAAAATGTGATAAATTATGTTGAGCCTGTGTTATGTATCATTTCCAGAGCCTAGGGCAGCACCCTATAATCAAACATATGACTGTTTCTAAAGTGAAATACATGAGGAGTCACACTTGCTGGTGTTATGAAGTCTATAAATAGCCATGCATCAGTTCACATCAGGTTTTGCCAACAATGGAGTTTGTCCCAAATATGAAAAACTTTTAGTTTTTAGAGCTTTTTGGATTTGGGGATAGTGGATAGGGGATTGTTCACACATACTCACACACACGTACACACACATGCATACACATAATAAAGAACTACACATGAAAAATTAGACTAGTGAAAGTTTTGCCTTTTTTCTTATTATGTATTTGACTTGAAGCAAATTATATCACTTTGGGCTATTTTTGCTGCCACAAAAATAGGAGTAAATGTAGAGTTAACCAAAAGTTAAACTGTGACTAAGGGTTGTAAACACTCTTTGAAACACTCTCGGCGAATGAGCATAGCCAGAAAGTTAGGAGATTTGAACGCCATCATAGCTCTGCTGACATAGCCCTGTTGACTTTCGATGTGACCCCAAGAAAGTCACTTCATTTCCCTGGTCCTCATATTTCTCTCCTGTAAAATGAGGCAATTGGAAATGATCTCTAAAGACCTTTCCAGTTCCACGATCTGTGCTTCTAAGGTTTTCATTTTGCTCAACAGTTTTGATTTTTTAAAATTAATATCCAATAATGTTTTAAATCATCTCTTAGATTAGTATGTCTGTTTTTACACAACTGTATATGTTAATCTTCCTTTAGTCATTGAATTACAAGAGTTTGGGGCCCATCATTTCCCTTACCATTTCCAAATACATTATTCTACATGCAGACAGCATGAAACAAGTAAGCATGGGAGTAAACCCAGAATGCTCCCACTCCCTTCAGCTAGGCTGTGCAAACTGTGCACTATTTAAATGCCTTGATATCCTTAAAATAAGAACAGAAAGTGCTACAAGATTATTTCTCAACTCTGGAAATATTTGTGAGTAATTTTGCCAAAGTATTAGTCAGAAATGCTAACTGAAAACTCCAGATGGCAGTATCACAGTTACCTTGCTTTGCTAATTTTCCTCTTTGAAATCTTGCCCTCCTAAGAAAACACGTTGAAAAGAAATCTCTTTGAAACATTATCTTGAGCATGGAAATTAGCTTCTCAAGGTTTTTAAAAAGCAAACTCATACTTATGTCCTCTGCACCATGTCTTTTTTGTAGGCACTGTTCTAATTTATAAAAAGTAAATCTTGGAATAGCCCAATGGTAGGAAATTGTAAGTTGAGTTTTATAAAAAATATTTACCCGTTGTGAATCTTACTAAACTGCTGGCACTCAGGGGGACAATTATTGTGTTATCCAATGTCCTCCTGGAGCCAATCCAAATTCAAAGTTTCCAATGACCTTGAATGGGATTTTGTACTCATGTCAGCTGCTTAGTTATAAGAATAAAATAATAATCTAGGTTAGCATTTCTTGTGCTGACAGCATAACACTTTTAAAATTGGTGTCATGTATATTTCTCCATGACTCATATTCTTGCTAATATGTATTTTCCCTTATCTGCAAAATATGTTGCTAATATTGTGTGTCTGAGTGTGTATATGTGGGTATGTATATGTACACATACATACATTCAGTAACCTCTTCAACCTCTGTCCTCAAAACTGGTAACTCATATCACTAGAATTACTTAGTTTAGTGATTAAAATGCTAAAATAGCTTAATACATTTCATTTCATTTCATTTTATAGTTTAGGACCAGGTCCTCCAAATCCTAATCTGATTTTCTACTTCTAATATGTACACTTCCTTCCCTACTCTTGTCTCTATAGGTGTAGAATGTAAGCTGGAAAGAAAGCTCACAGATTAGAGCATTTTATCTTTTCAACCTTTCTAGTTCTCATTCCAAACTCTGCCATACACTCTTACTGTGTCTTCAATAGTGGCCTAAAGTTCATATATTAATGCATTTTAGATAGACTGGAGAGACACAAATTGATGCATAGTACAGCCAAATACAAATTATTATAAGAATCTACTTACAGTTCTTCTTGTGTTTTTCCACTTAAAGAACATGTTTCCTAATATGTGTAAGAAATATTTTTATATTTCTTTTTATATTTTTGTACATTACAATTGATTTCCTAATCTAGTTTTTCCAAACTTTTTAAAAACAGTCATCACTATTTCTCATTGCTCAACTTTTTTGAGCAATAGTCTCACTTCATTAAATTTCTTTTAAAGTTTAGTGAGCAAAATTTCTGTGTAACTTCTCTACCTTTTCTTCTACGAATATGGCCTTGAAAATAAAAAGTTACATATACTTATGCCTATAAAATATATGAAGAAACATTTTGGTAAGTTCAGAAATTTAAATGGGAGGATAAAAAGAAGGCAAATTTGTTCTCCCAGCTCCACTTTCAACCATAACGTACAATTTGTATAGCCCTCACCAAGCCTCCTAAGGCTTGTTGATTCTGCCTACTGAACTACCTGCCCATGAGGGATAAAGAATTAGGGAATGGCTGTTAGAAAGAGATGGAAACAAAGCTAAAACATAAAAAGAGATAGATGAGGGAAGTTTGGGTTCTAAGCTAGTGAGTTCTTGCACTCTTGATACTAACTAAAAAGTAATGTACAAACCTTAAGGCACACCAAAGAACGGGAGAATCTTCAAGGTTCCCTATCCAACAATAGCCTTCCCCTCTTCTCCAAACTTAAAACACCTACCCAAATTCTTTATGTAAATTTTCCTATAAAAAAGAATCAAATAAGCAACTATGAATAAGATGTAACCCAGACTATTTGTTTTTCTGAGTTAGGCTAATAGATCTGAGCATGCTTAATTGTGATTATAGATTTTGGTGAAAAAAATGGTGCATTACTAATCAATTATAGTCTTCTGGTATACACTCAAAATAATAGTAATAATAGCTAACATTTATGGTATACTTTTTTGTGCCATACACTTTCATGTATTTTCAACACTTTACATATATTAAATCAATTTAATTGTCACGACAATCTTATTAGCATCCCTGTTTTAGAGATAAAGAAAAAGAGACACTGAAAGATTAAATAACTTGTCCAAGGTCACCCAGCTCATAAGTGGCAGCCTCAAGATCACACACATATTAGAGAAATTTTCACTAACTTGAGAGCTTACTGAAAACAGATAATTGTGCAAATAAAAATTAAATAATATATTTCATCAAATTTTGGAAATGGTTTCATATTCCATATTTATTTATTTATTTTTAAGATTTTATTTATTTATTCAACAGAGAGAGAGACAGTGAGAGCAGAAACACAATCAGGGGGAGTGGGAGAGGGAGAAGCAGGCTTCCTGGTGAGCAGGGAGCCCGATGTGGGACTCGATCCCAGGACCCTGGGATCACGACCTGAGCCGAAGGCAGACGCCCAATGACTGAGCCACACAGGCACCGCTCATATTCCATATTTAAGTAATTCTGTTATAATTTCTGAAAGGAGGTTAGATTAATCAAACGAAAAAAACTTTAACCTCACAGTAAATAAATAGTCACAGTTACAGAGCAACCATTCTGTGCCAAAAATTACTCTATGGAGTGAAATGTTTTTATTATTTCTTTAAACTCAGAAAATATACTAGTTGAATATTCCCATGATCTAGCAAAAGATGCAAAAAATATGTTTGTGTGTACCTTATATATAACATTGAAGCTTTATTATATCTCTTAGTACTGAACATATTTATTAGGAATGCTCATTAATCCTCAGTTGCCCCTTGGCAGCAGTATATTAAAATTACGGCCTTTCATGACTTTATACTGAGAATTTAAACTGCACGTGTTATTTAGCTCTAATTTTACCACCACCTCAGATGTTATGTTTGTAAACTTACACCTCCTGGTTCATTTTATAGGATGCAGTTAAGTGGATAGCTGCATAAGGTTGTGACACAGTAATATATTTTCCCATGGTAGTTTGATTTAAGGCTATTGATATGTTTGTTCAAAAGACTGAAGACTGAGCATTATACTAGACATTTAAAGTAGGTACCATAAAATCAAACTGCAAAAAGCACAATGGTCTACATGCCCATCATAAATGCTCTGCCTTACTGTTATTTTGAAGACCTAAAAATAACTTGTAAAAAATTTCATGGTATTAATTCTCCATAAAAGTCAAACAAAATACCTGTGCTAAACCTGTGGTTAATATTTTAAGCACAAATTGGAGTTTAAACACTTAAACAGAAACACTGGAATGAAGGTTTAGTTTAAAATATTTTTTAAATAAACCTTTCAGAAATATTTCAAAACTACGAGGAAAATAATAATGCAAATACAGAGACCAAAATAAACTTCACAAAACACTACAGAAGTATTACAGGCATTACCCTCCCCTCCAAAAAATTCATTTGAGTGTTAAATAATTTGGAGAGATGTAGTTTCTTTATGTTTCTTTTCTATAACTCCTCTTGATAATTTTGTGTTTTAATTATTAATTGCCTTATGAATCTCCAAGAAGGGAATATGGCTTACAGCATTTCCTAAAATGTTTGACCATAAAACTACTTTTCCAGAGCACCTTGGAGGATTTGAGTTACACAGAAATCATTTGGGGATTTTTGATTATGAAACAAAAGACTCTTGCCACAAATATATTTGCTGGCCTCTAATGGAAAGATATCCCTGAGTCCAGGCCTTCCCCCTACAGAAGATTTCACTTGGGGCACCTGGGTAGCTCAGTCTGTTAAGAGCCCGATTCCTGGTTTCGGCTCAGGTCATGATCTCACCGTTGTGAGATCGAAACCTGCCTCAGGCTCTGGGTTGAGCTGAGCATGGAGCCTGCTTAGGATGCTCCCTCTCACTTCTCCCTCTGCCCCTCCTCCCTGTTCACGTGCTGTCTCTCTCTCTCTCTCTCTCTCTCTCTCTCTCAAAAATAAATAAATAAATAAAATGTAAAAAAAAAAGATTTCCACTTGACTCAGCTCCCCTAAGGTAGAAGCAGTGCCAACCATCATCGACTCCCCAGCCTAGCACATTGCTTGATACATATTAAGGATTCAATGAATATTTGCTAAACATTTCTATTGAAGATACTGTCATTACACTGCTGTCTCACTATCCTTTCCCCTTTTTTCTCTCAGCTCCCTGAAGTTGATCTATTGATTGGTTGTTTAAGTCTGGGCCTTTCTAGTTCCTGATTCAGTGTTTCCAGAGCCCAGAGATGATTAAAGGCCCAAATGTAGCTTCTCAGTACCACAGTCTTCTTGATAGACAACCTGGGTGCCAGGAGCCAAAGTTATGTGTGTATGAGGACCTCAGTTATACCCACCCAGTGCCCTTCCAAATTGGCATGGCCCAGATATCTCTCTTCCTTGAATTTTTTTTCTCTTTCTTTTATATAAAATATATATATATATAAAGTATACAGGAAATTGAAGAGAATGATATTTTTTAAATGTGCCCAATTCATGACTTAATGAAAAGTTAACATTGTACCATATTGAATAAAACATTACAGAAATACCTGAAGCCCATTGGTAGCCCTCTTAATCCATTCCTATTCTTCCATTCTGAAAAGTAACCACTATCCTAACAAAATCAGTGTAAATACACAATATCTTTACTGCATACTATGCAACACCAATATTTTGTGTGTGTCTTTAATAGGCATAATGATACCACTTACAGGTACCATTCTTCAATTTGCTTTTTTAATTCAACATTATGCTTTCACTATTTATCCATGTGATACATGTAAATCTTGTTCATTCATAATACAGAATTCCACTGTATGCATATGCCTTAATTTTTTATACCCATTCTCCTTTTTTTTTTTAAGTAGGCTCCACACTCAGCGTGGAGCCCAATGTAGCGCTTGAACTCACAACCCTGAAATCAAGACCTGAGCAAAGATAAGGAGTCAGACGCTTAACCAACTGAGCCACCCAGGCACCCCTTACCCATTCTCCTTTGGATGAGCATTAGGTATTGCATTTTTTAAGGAAGTTGTAGTGCCCCACCCAGATCCGTTTTCCCTGGGCAGTGTATCTACCTCCAGCTGCTCTAACTGTTGGCTGCTGATGGCTCACAAGCTGCCCCTCTACCCAGAAATCTCTCTTGGCTGAGAGAAGCTACCTTACACTGGAGGTGACATACATATGTGCAGGTACGACAGGCACGGAATACAAAATGACCCCATTACCTCAAGGGAGAAACTGTTCAATGTTATTTATGTTGCAGAGCCTTTCATGGATCTAACCATGAAGACTTCTTCACCTGAGACCATATCTTCGCCTAACATTTCTCCACCCTGCCACTGCTTCCCTCACTCCCTTACAGGTTTCTCCTGAAGAGCATGCTGACAATAAATGGCATACACCTTCATCACTGTCTCAGACTCTGCTCCTGAGGAACCTGACTTCTGATAGAGTCCCTATCATAAACACTGTTATAAAACATGGTAACCATCCTCAAGTGTCTCCGTGTGCAAGTTTGCCAGAAGGTTGCCTGGGTAAACCCAAAATTGCTGCCTAGTAGGATAAGCCTATCTTCAACCTAATTAGATGTGGCCAAATTGCTTTGGAAAGTAGTATCAATTTACACAACTACTCCCATTTCCCCACAGTAACTTTAGCACTTGCTGTTGTCAGGCATTTTCAATTTTGCTATCAGGTTGGGAGTGAAATGATTCACTTTTTTTTTTAAGATTTTATTTATTTATGAAAGACAGAAAGAGAGTGGGAAGAAGAGCAGAGAGACAGGGACAAGCCGACTCCACACTGAGCTAGGAGCCCGTGCAGAGCTCGATCTCAGGACCCCAAGATCATGACCTTAGCCGAAACCAAGAGTCGGATGGCCAAACCAACTGAGCCACCCAGGCGCCCTCTGTGTTCTTTTGTTATTTAATAAATATTTGAATAGCATTTACCATGAGCTTTATAAATGTTGGAAGCACTTTACTGACATTAATTCATTTAATCCTCATAAGAAACCTATGAGGTAGAAACTTCTATGATTATTCCCATTTTACATATGAGGAAACTGAGTCACAGGGGTCACAGAAGAGTAAGTAACTTGCCCAAGGTTACACAGATAGAAAGGGGCAGAACCTGTATTTGAACCAAGGCAATTGGCCAAAAAATCCATGTGTTTAATCACTACCCAATGCCACTTATTAACTATATCCTTTAGTAGTTCTTATAATATTGATCTCTGCCCAGTAAGTCTCTTGAACTTTCATTCTCCTGGAAATGTTTGGGGTTTTTTTTAATGGATAAATAAAAAATAAAAATAAAACCCTATATAACAATTGTGGTCTGCCGAATAATGCTTACTCCCCAAGGTATCCACATCCTAATTCCTAAAACCTGTTAATGTTAACTTATACAGCAAAAGGGACTTTGCAGATGTAAGTTAAGTTTCTTGAAATGGGAAGATTATCCTGAATTATCCAAGTAGGCCCTGAATGTAATCACAAGTGTCCTTATAACAGAAGACAGAAACAGATTTGACTACAGAAGTAGGATATATGACAACAGAAGCGAAAGACTGGAGTGAAATGAGGAAGAGCTCATGAGCCATGGAATGGGTGGCCCCCAGAAGCTAAGAAATGAGTTCCCCTCCAAAGCCTCCCGAAAAAACAGCCCTGCCAACCTTTGATTTTAGCCCTGTATGACTCATTTTGGAACTCCAGAACTGTAAGAGAATGAATTTGTGTTGTTTTAAGTCACTAAGTTTGTGTTAATTTCTTACATCAGTAATACAAAAATAATCCAATAATCCATCTGTAAAACTCAAGAACAGAAAAAACAATGACTTATTCTCATGGGTTGCATATGTGGGTCAGCTATCTTCTCCCTGATGTTTGGGATGGCCCTGTTCTTCATGTCGCTCATCTTACTCCTGGGACCAGTGGGGTGGCCCAGGCATATTCTTTCCCAAGGTGACGGCACCAGCACAGAAGAAATTCACAACTGAGGCCTACATTGGAAACTGGCATGTTGTCATTTTCACTTCATTCTATTGGCTACAGCAAGTCACATGGCTGAGCCCAGAATCAAGCAGTAGAGAAATACATACCACCCCCTTTTACTTCAACATTTTAAAATGCACTCCAGGGGCATCTGGGTCGCTTACTCGGTTAAGTGTCTGACTGATTTCGGCTCAGGTCATGATCTCAGGGTCATGAGATCCAGCCGTTTGGGCTCTGTGCTCAGCATGGAGTCTCTCTCTCCCTCCCCCTTTGCCCCTCCCCCCCACTTGCAGGCACACACAGGCTCTCTCTCTCTCAAATAAATAAATAAATAAATAAATAAATAAATAAATAAATAAATAAAATCTTTTGAAAAGATGCATTCCATCTTTTAAAAGCTTCCTGAATCTAGTTTCTAAGTCTAATTGCTTTCAGTCTAATTTGTCATTTCTTTTAGGTTTTCTTCCATTTCTGTCAGATAGCTTTCAAGATTTTTTGTTTGTTTTTGAGGAACTTAGATTTGAATTTGTTTCTATTTATCTCACTCGGATGTTGGTATAATCTGTCAAATTGAGCACTTCTATCTTGCTTCAGGCCTAGAAAATTTACAACCATACAACCTCTTTCTTATTATCTCAATTTTATGTTTCTGGAACTCCTATGCTGGACCTTCTAATCTATCCTCCATCTCTCCTCATAATTTTTTTTTTTACATCTCTTCACATTTCTGTGCTACATTCTAATTGACTTTTTCCAGAATAGCTCCACTTCACTAATCCTCTCTTTGGCTAGGCCTAATCTGCTATTTAACATTTGTTAAGTTTTCATTTCACTTACTATTTATGCTTTATAACTACACATTTTCTTTTTCCATACTTTATTTTTTATTATGGTTTTTATTCTTTCTTTTTATCTCTTTAAGCTTTTTTATTGGGCTATTATAATTCAGATCATTCTAGAATCTTCAGTTCTTGGTGTGCAAACTCTCCAGGTTATTGCAGCTGTTCTGTCTCCCTCATGGAATTCTGTTTTCCCTCTTTCTTTCTTTCTTCCTGTCTTCCTTTCTTCCTTCTTTCCTTTCCTTTCCTCTCCTCTCCTTTCCTTTCCTTCTTTAATTCCTATGTGCTCTGTCTTATGGGATGATCCTTTCAGAACTGTCCCACTCCTGTTTCTTCCAGAGACCTGAGAGGTTCATGAGTTCTAGTACCAATATCGTTGTTCAATTTCTTATTTTGGAATTCCTGCACCCCAGGAGTGGTGTAAATTCAGGACTCACACCTGTTGGTGTTAAGTTAGGATTCCAATTCCTTGCATTTTTTTACTCAACCCATCCCAGGCCTGCCCCAGAGGGCAGAATCTCGGCAGTCCCACTTAACACTAGGGGCAGCCCTAGAATCATGATGATGCAGGAGACTGTCCCAGTGTCTGTCTCACATGAGTCTATGGCCTCATCTTCTGACTCTGAACTGGTCTCTAGTCCCAACTCTCAAATCTCTGTCTGGTTGTGAAACTCCTATGAGCCTCCATGGCTTCATCTTCTTACAAATCTGACTTTATATTCCTTCTTCATTACCAGGGATTTTTACATTCTTTCTTTAAAGCCTGGTTATTTACTTTTAAAAATGAACATATTTTCCAGTATTTCCATAACTAGGAGCAAGAGGAAGAGACTTCCACTGCCATCTCCTTTCACCATGTTGATAGGAAGTCTCTGCCTCGATTTTCTATTGTATATTTGCATCTGGTGCAATCTATCCTCCCTTTTAGCACTGGGACCCTATACTAAATCCAGCTATACTTATAAGCCCGATTGTCTCTCAGCCTTCCTTCCCCAGAGTGAATCCTCCACTCATAAGAACCACTATACAAAAATCTTCCAGAACCAATCAACCACCATCCATTTGGTTAGCTTTCCTGGTTGTAGCAGCCCCACCATATTTGAACTTCTATTTCTAAAATCAAGCCAGAAGTTGTGACAGTGCTTGGATGCTAAACAGACTATCCTTGCTCAAGGCCCATCTCTACATCCAGGTTACTTCCTCCTATCTATTCCCCAACCATGAGTTGTACCCTGTTGAGTAAAATCACTGTCAGGATATGGAGTAAGCCTCAACAGTTTACCCCTGCACTCATCAAAATCCTGCCATAATACAGTAAAATCCTATTTCAACAAACATTTAACTACCTAGAGCCCCTGATTAAAAAATTTCCAATCCCAAACCATTGCTAGAGCTCTATTTTGAGAAGGGAAAAGAAGCTTATATTGAGAAAGGAAGTTTCTATCAAGGCTTTATTCCAATAATAAATTCCTAGTTATATGTTGAAGTTATATACATTCATCCTAATCTCTGACCATACAATGATTATTGATATTCAGAAAAATCAATATCAGACACTGGAAATTCACAGTGGCCAAAGATTAATATACTTTTTGTACTTCCCATGACAGTAAAGGTCATGAATACATTTTTAAAAGATTTTCAGTAAGAACTGAAAGTGAAACAGTTAATCCTAAATTTAAAAAATTTAAACAAAACAGCGTATTACCAGAATTTCCCATCAATTGAGGCATTTCCGTACAATATTTCTATTAAGGTATAGTATTATTTAATGAAAGTTTTCAATTTCCAGAGAGTGTTTCCTATAGAAGTTTCAAAATTAGATTATAGATTTAATTCACCTTGTGAAAACTTGCAGAAAATACTATCTTTTGACATGTTAAAAAAAAATCAATAATGCCATTTAAAATTGACTTTTTAAGAATATTTTGACCTACATCATGACAGGTACTATTGAAAAATGTTTGAGATTTGTAAAGAAAAAAATAGAACAGAAGTAAATAAGTAAATCCTAATAATATTTTTCTTGAATGTTACAATTTTTGAAAAAGAAAACTTACCTACAGAATAATTAACATGCATGAATAATCTATCTCTTAGCTTTTTCACCTAGAATTCCTTAGAAACTTGTGCTTACTCATGTGTGTTACAAGCGATTTCAGGTGTCTCCCTCCTGGAATTTTTTTTTTTTTTTAAGAAAACTCCCTAAATAACTTTCTAATAAGAAGCCCCTTATGTATGCTACGCCATGTTTCCTATTTGACTATTTTTAAAAAGCTATCCCACAAAACGTTTAATAACATTTTCTGGGGAAAATAATTCCATAATTAGAACTAAAAGATTTCCAGTAATAAATATAAATACTTCTATATTTCTTACAGCTGATCTATGTAATCTAAATTTCTATATATAGAGTAAGGTAGCTGAAGATATGACTTGATGCATGGTGTAACAAAGCCATGAAATGGGCTCTATGTTAAAAATAGAGGTCTGTGTTACTCTTAAAGATATGGAAAAGAGAATTTTCTCATAATATGGTAATTCATGAAGCATCTGTTATATTATTCCTAACTTCATTAAAATTCAGCTGCCTAACTATTTTAATGTCCAATCTCTCTGGATTAGAAAATATTCGATATAACTCATTCTTACTGTAGATAGACATAACTATAACATATTTGCAGACTGATGATATTTATGAATCAGAAAGGTATCCAAATATGCATTGCCTTTAACTAGGATATTTCAAATACCAACATAGGATTGGATTTGCTAAGGAAGTCCTAGAGGTTGGTTAGGTCTAGTCAGTTTACTGTGGTAGCTTCCATTAATGATAGTGCTTGTTGTTTTGATTAAATTTCTATGAGTTTAAGTTGCATCAGTGAGAGAGTCCCCCAGTCTTTCAGGCCTCTGCTAGTCAAGATATCATGATTCTTTCCCTAAGTTCCCTAAGCATAGAGCTCCTCTTCTTTTTCCTATTTTAATGAATGTTCTTGCTCTATGTAGATTTCTTTAGCTAGACTTGGCACTTTACAATGGGACTTTGTGTTAAAACCAAATTAGTTTTTAAGAGGCTTTTTCCTTTTTCCTTGTCTAAATACAATCAATATTTGAATAGGCAGTACTAAGTAATTTTTAACAATTTCACTGATACTGCTTCATTTTAATTTTTCAATATTTTCTGAACTTCCAAACCAAGAATGGTGACAAAAGAGTGAGTTTCTCAGGGTGCCTGGGTGGCTCAGTTGGTTAAGTAGCATGCCTTCGGCTCAGGTCATGATCCCAGGGTCTTGGAATCAAGCCCCAAATCAGGCTCCCTGCTCAGTGGGGAGTCTGCTTCTCCCTCTCTATCTCTCTCTGCCCCTCCTCCCACTCGTGCTCAATCTCTCTCTCTGTCAAATAAATAAATAAAATCTCAAAAAATAATAATTTTTTTTTTTAAAGTGAGTTTCTCAAAAAGAAAACTCCATGAAGATTCTCCTGTCATTTGTGGATAGACATCCTATGAAAATAATTGAAGGGCATTTAATATAATGACACAGCTCAGGCGTTGGATCCTGACAGACCAGGCATGAAATCCATACTTACTAACACTGCAATTTGCTTAATTCTTAGAGCTTCACTTTCCTCATCTATCATAGGGGGACAATAATTAGCAACTCTTAACAATTAAAGGAGCTAAGAATATACGAGAAAAGATATGTTCTCTCTCTTAAAATCTAAGTATTTCCATGCTTTTTGCTTCTGACAAGAAATAATAACTGACATACTATAGAAGATCAGTCTATCTCCTAAAACAATAGCATGTTTCCCATTTGTTCTGGCGAGTTACTTCCTAGCAATACGAGTCAATGCCAGCAGATAGAGGACAGTTTAACATAAACGAAGGCGAAAGTAGATCTTTATCAGTCTTACCTTATATTAGTTCTTGTCAGTTAACTAAATGCTGAGCAATTGCTCAGGTCCATGTTGTGCCCTCAAAGATGTGTCTGTACCTCAAAGAACAATCTGGAAATAAAAAGCCATGGGCTCCAAAGAAGGAAAGACTCAGAAGAACTATGGTCTGTGCTGATTCTACATTGCCCTCTCTTTGACAGGAATCTACTCGAAGTCACTAACATTTTTCCAGAAGCTATAAAGTTCCTTTTCTTTAAAATTCTCAGTTTGCCCGATGCAGGGAATTGCTGTCCTTCGTCAGTCTTTAAACCTCAGATCCTGGGCCACTAACCTCCCTGAAGTCTAGAGAGACCCAGAAAGTATATAAAATTAAAACAGCCTCAGTTCCTGTGTCTATTGTTCATACCATAATAAGGCCATAATTTATATTCATCTCATCTTCTGCACCCTTCACCACCCATTCTGGATTCCCTCATTCTTGACCAGCACTTTGGGTGGTCTGGTATTCTTGCTTAGTGAGTGGCCCAGAGCTAACCACAGGGTGTTAGCTCCCCCTCATTTCTAGGTCACACTTATGTGGGCACCAACCAGATCCCATAGTATCTTCTTCCTCACCATCAACAAGGAAGCCCTAGGGTAGAAGGTGAGTAGTGCCTGAGCAGGCATGGAGAGGTGCTATTGAGTTGTATTCTCCTGAAACTCAGTTGAAACCCTTTTCCAACCAAGATAGTCACTGTAGTGGCTATTGGGGTGGAACAAGAGACCAAAGTCTCTTGGAGATGAGTGACATCGAAAGGATCTAAAATGGTACAGAAGTGGGCGCCTGGGTGGCTCAGTCGTTAAGCGTCTGCCTTCGGCTCAGGTCATGATCCCAGCGTCCTGGGATCAAGCCCCGCATCGGGCTCCCTGCTCTGAGGGAAGCCTGCTTCTCCCTCTCCCACTCCCCCTGCTTGTGTTCCCTCTCTCGCTGTGTCTCTCTCTGTCAAATAAATAAATAAAATCCAAAAAAAAATTATAAAATGGTACAGAAGTGTCCAGTGATGAGAACAAAGGCAAAAGAAATATAGATAATATAGATAAAATTAAATTTTCTTACAACTTGCAGCCCATTAATAAATACCTGAGACGGGTATAGTATGACATTTCTCAAGGAATTCACAACTGCCTTAATGTTAATACTTTGCTAGAGGTAAAAAGCAACCTTAGCTTGACAATAGCCAGACCTCCAGGATCCTGTAAATCTTCTTTAACATACGAAAATCCCTTTAGAGGCTTCCTTTATCTCTACCTCCCAACTTAAAAGTATATAATCAATAGCTCCTCACAATCACAGCACAGCTCTTTCTGCCTGTCCTGCCCCTGTGCTTTAATAAAAACACCTTTTTGCAACCAAAAATGTCTCCAAAATTCTTTCTTGACTGTTTGTTCCTGGTACTTATAGCAAGTGAGTTAGTAAGCATTAAATTTTTAAACTTTTCATTCTTAATCTAAAAGCAGCATGTTCACTGAGTTTTCTTCCCCTTGAGAAGTGGAAATGAGTAGGGTAGATGGTCCACAGGGCCTCTTGCCTTATCTAAGTAGCTGGGGGAAGGGGGTGTCAAAAATACTGCATAATATTGCCTTAGATGACCTCTAAGCTGCTTATTTATTTCACTTGTTAACAATCAACTTATTTTTATCTTGACTCTTTTTTTAAAGGATTTGAAATGGCTTATAACAAAAAGCAAACCAATATGACACAAAAAATGGCCTAAGCAAATGAGAAAAATACAAATATGCTAATTGTATGTTTAGCATAATTACAATGACAGAACTGCAAATTTGGCTCAGAGTTGTACAGTTTAGAAAGCATGATAAGTTATACAGCCCTTGTTATCAGAAAGGGGGAAGCATGCTTTAGGAGGGGCAAAGTTTTTTCTAGCACTGAAATCTAAAAGAAGTTTCTGATGTGGAGCTTTATAGGGGGAAATTGAGTGATGTAATGGACAATGTCCTCAATATTTTTACAGCAAATGCAGAAATTGATTTCATTTTATAATGAGGTAGGGGAAATTATTTTAAAAACTGGCACTATAATTCCTTTTAGGGGAAAAAAAAAAAAAAAAACCTTTTGCCGAGAATAACACTTGGAGTAGAAGCAAAACCTTCTAAGGGTCTGGTGTGGGCTGTGAAGACTTGAGGAACAGGAAAACAGTTCTGCCAAATAGAGGAAAAGGAATTCAAGGCATATGGATCATTTTGGAAATGAGTGGGTGAAGAGCTAAGGTAGGAAGGGAGATGAGGGAGAACAAAAGCCACTGAAAAAGTGGAAGGCTCTGTGAACAAGTGATCCCTCATCACCCACCACCACCCCCAAGACCTCAGGAAAGTCTGTTAAATCATAATTGCTTTGGATATTTCAATACATATATTGAAAGAAATAAGGAGCTAAGTTACGGTCAAAATGGCAGTGGGGCAAGATGGTGACAGAATTCAGGAATCTAGAAGCCAAGAAAAAGAGGAAATCAGGAGATTGTAAGCCATCTGGTATTAATGAAAACGGGGAACAAAAAACAATGCTGAGGGGGCGCCTGGGTGGCTCAGTTGGTTAAGCGACTGCCTTCGGCTCAGGTCATGATCCTGGAGTCCCGGAATTGAGTCCCGCATCGGGCTCCCTGCTCGGCAGGGAGTCTGCTTTGTCCTCTGACCCTATCCCCTCTCATGTGTTCTCTCTCTCTCATTCTCTCTCTCTCAAATAAATAAATAAAATCTTTAAAAAAAAACAATGCTGAGGGCAGGTCCACGACTTTCAATACCAGAGGAACAAGTGTTCACTCTGAAATTCCCTTATAAAAGCCAAAGGCCTAATAGTGCCAAAATGATAGACCATCTCTCCTCTGAAGGTACTTGACGTACTCATTGTGAAAGAGGCAGGTAATTGTCACCCAGCATCCATTTCCCCCTTCTTTTTAGTTATTGAACCTCCCCCTTATAGCTGGATATGTGGGGTCCCCCTAGAGCCATTTCCTAACAGACCATTCAGCTGGTTGTTACTTGTTAAGAAATAGCCAATAAGATGTAAGCAGAAAGGATACAGACAATTTCCAGATCAGATCTTTATGGGAGGCTACTTGCCCATTTTCTCTAACTTCTTCTATTCCTGCAATCTAGAATACAGACATGGTGGCAGTGAGCCAGCTTTGGCCATGTAGATAAGGACAACACTCTGGTCTAAAAGATAGCCTAGTGGTGATATAGAAGGAACCTAGATTTCCTGATGAGTAGAGCTACCTTCCCCCAACTACCTACCAACTCAAACTTTTACATAGAGAAAAATAAATTCTTTCATGTTTAAAGTCACTGTTATTTGGTCTCTGTTAAAATAGCCAAGTCCATATCCTTTACTTCGAATATCTAGTCATCTGTTGATACTACTCTACTCTTTGGGTGTAGCCCTTAAAATTGTGTGGTATAAACGTATTCCAAATGTAGCCAAAATTGTACCTCATCAGTTATAACAATGGCTCATACTGATATATTGCAAGAACTTCGGGGCGCCTGGGTGGCTCAGTCGGTTAAGCAACTGCCTTCGGCTCAGGTCATGATCCTGGAGTCCCGGGATCGAGTCCCGCATCGGGCTCCCTGCTCAGCAGGGAATCTGCTTCTCCCTCTGACTCTCCCCCCTCTCATGTACTCCCTCTCTCTCATTCTCTCTCTCTCAAATAAAAATAAATAAAATCTTAAAAAAGAACTTCACTGGAATTATTTTTCTGCTATAACCAACTGTCATACTGTCTATTAGATGGGATGTTTTACAGAGTAAATCATGTTACCCATTATAGAGCAGGGTTCAATGTACTGCAAGTAAGAGGTAAGAAGCGTGTCATAATGTCATGCTAGCACAAAGAGCCAAAACTTTCATGCCAAAACTTTCCCTCATGAGTATGGGAGAAAAGGCAGTCAGAGCAGTAACAGCTCTATTCACATATAAACACACCGAACAGAGGAGATGTTTTTACAGATTCTGTGATACAGTGTTAATCTCAAGCAGTGATTATATTACAATTATTGCTGACTTTTTTAGAGCAGTAATTCAGTTAGAAACTGGATTTGACTTTATGTAACAGAAAACCAATTGCTGTGGTTTAACCACATACAGGATTATTTATATCATGTTTCAAGAAATCTAGAGTAGGCTGTACAGAACTGCCTACTATGTAATAGAGTGATTCCGTAAGGCCATCAAGGACTCAGCCTTCCAGCTTTCCTCCCAACAATCCTTAACATGTTGCTTTCTTCCATGTGATCACCTTTGTTGAATTACAAGGCTGTTGCAGCACAGACATCACATCCACAATCCAGGCAGAAAGATAGGGAAAGAATTAAGAACAAAAGAAAAAGCTATTTTTCCTCTTAAAGTGTTTTCCTAGAAGTAATACCTAATAACTTCTATTTTCAATGAATTAGAACTGCATCTCATGGCAATCCTTAGATGCAAGGGAATCCAGGGAAGTGAGAATTTTTACCGGGGCTTATTGCTGACATACACAAATTCAGAGATCTCTTAAGAAGAAAGACTGGATACCGGGTCAGCAACCCTCTGTGTCTACCACATACTGCCACTAAAAATTCTGCTACTCAACCACATACCATGAGCTCAAAAACATTAGAACCACTGGAATATAAGATTCCCAACATTTCTAAAACACTCATCAATCTATTCTACTATTTCTTTTCAGGATATTTGTTCACTTTTTCATAGGAAGAGTGACTACTACTCTTCATTATCTTAACTATTTTTTCTTTCTGTTTATTGTGTCATTATTAGCTGGAAAATGTTTAACACTGAAAATGAGATCAAGAATACTTAAAGATGGCCACAAATTTTATTCTACATTCATGAGGTCAGATTCATGAGATTTATGCCCCTTATTTTGATTCTGAGTGGGCTCTGAAACTGCCTGACCAAGAGAACATGACAAAAATGGTGTTGTGCCAGTTTCCAGGCCTAGGCCTTACGAGAGTGGAAGTTTCCTCTTCCTCTCTTTTCAAATATACACTCTTGGGAATTAGTCACCATGTTGGAAGAAAGTTCAAGCAGCATCCTGGAGAGGCCAACAGGGAAATGAACCAAGGTCACTAGCTTATAGCCCTGGCTGACCTCCCAGCTCAGAGCTGGCACCAACTTGCCTGGCATTTTAGTGAGCCATTTTACAAGTAGATCCTCCAGCTTTAATTGAGCTGTCCTAACTAATGCCTCATGGAGCAGAAATGAGCTGTCCCTCTGAAAGTGTTAGATTTGTGAGCAAAATAATTGTTCTGTTCTTAAGCCATTAAGTTTTGGGGTGGTTTTTTACATAGCAATAGATTACTTTCAGTGAAAGAAAGTAATGATGCCTTAATGAAATGTAAATACATAGCCCCCCACCTCATTTATCTGCAGTTTAGCTTTCCGTGGTTTCAGTTACCTGTGGTCAACTGTGGTCTAGAAACAGATGGTCCTCCTTCTAAAGTATTGTCAAAAGATCAGTAGTAGCCTAACACTATGTCACAATGCCTAGATCATTCACCTTATTTTATCCCAACACATAGGCATTTTATCATTTTACATCATCACACCAAAGGGTGAGTACAGTACAATAAGATATTTTGAGAGAGAGAGAGACTATATTCACATAACTTCTACTACAGTATATTGTTATAATTGTTCTATTTTGTTATTTGATATTGTTGTTAATCTCTTACTTTGCCTAATTTATAAATTAAAATTTATCATAGGTATGTATGTAGGAAAAATGTATATATAGGGTTCAGGAACTATCAGCAGTTTTAGGTAATATCTCATGTAGTATCTTTCTTTAACTCATGTAACATCCACTGGGGATCTTAGAACATATCTTCCATGAATAAGGGGGTACAGATGTAAAGATGAATTTCTAGTAGTCAGAAATTGTGAAGAATATAAGTATCATCATGAACATGTCACTTATGTTTATTTAGTATAATAAACCAGAAATGTATTTATACTAATACTTCACTTTTTAGTTTATTTTGCTGTATGCACAGAGCCATTGACATATTTGGTCAAAAATTTTAAGAAGGTATATTCTCCATTTACATGGAAGCAAAACTTACTTAAGACACAAATGAAAACTATACCTGAAAAGCATCTGATATAGTAGTATCACCTTCCTGAACTCTGAATAAATTATGAACTCTGAAGGAATTTAGAATGGAGATCACCTATTTTTTAAAACAATGTACAGCTAGCTCTGTTGGATTTTACCCTTTAAAAGAACCAGTTATTTCCACTAAGCCCATTCAGCTGTTAAGCACAAGAATGAGATAGAGTAGGAGAGCATGCAATGGTCAGTTAGGATGGTTTATTGGTCTAATATATCAGAATTGTTTAATTTTAAGTGTTGTTATTTTCACAGAACTATTTTCTTTTCAGTTTCACTACTTTTATAATGTTTGGGGCTTTCAGAGGATGAAGTCATTTCAATGTGGAGCTCCCTAGTCTGTTTGGAAGCACAACCAAAAAATTTTCTCTATACATTTTAGGATGAGGAGTGATAACCCCAGATTAAAACTTTTTAATGTATCCAGCACATAAATAAAAATTACAGCTGATTTTTCAATAAGACCTGACCCATGAGTGGGTAATTTTGGTGTAAAATCTGAAAATTGAATCACTTTTTTTCCATTTTGCTTTCTGAAAAGATAGGCATAAGTTAGGATATAGTCAGTGGTTTATAACCAAAACTAATTATGTCTTAAAATTATGTCATTCACATGTAGGCATTCTAATATGAGTTATTCAGGGACCCAAGCTCCTTTTGTCTTGTCGTTCCTCCATCTTTAGGTTTTCTTCACCCACATGTCCAAGGTGGCTTGTCACCACATCTACATTCCAAGCAGCAGGATAAAAGAATGGAGAAAGAAAGGCACAACTTCCTTTTAAGGATACAACCTAGAAGTTTCACAGATCAATTCTGCCCATATCCCACTGGCTGGAACTTAGTTATCACAGGCCACATCCAGTTGTAAGAAAGGTAGACAATACATAGACTCTATTTGGAATGGCCATGTGCCCAGAAAAAAATAGGCATTCTATTGCTATGGAAAAGAAATGTAGATTAGATGTTGGGGAACAACTAGAGTGCCTACCAGGTGCACCCACTCGAGAGTAAGAATGAATCTTCTGGCTAACATTTTACTTTTTATGAGATCTTTGATTTAAATGTTCTGCCTGAATGAACACCAAATGCTCTACTTAAACCTCTCTGACCAAAATTTCATAAAGAATTCTTCATTATAAAAAGAGGTGATGCATCTTTAAGTCATCTTTATGTACTAGCCATAAAATACTATTATAAATCAAAGAAACCAGAAGTCATTGATTCAGACACAGCTAATAGATATTCAGGGCACTTTTATCTTTGTTGGGCAACAATTTCTAGAGTGCTCTACATATTTGCTTTTTATATAATTTTAACTCATGTAATATCTTTTAGCAGACAATTTCAAGAAACTTTTATAAATATTAATTAACTGAACTTCACAACACTCTCAAGAACTGAGTATTAATACATCCACTTACATGGCAGGAAGCCAGAAAAACATTACAATCAAGCAATATGGAGCTTACTTTGTTTCAGCCACGTGAGGTCTTCAAACAGGCAGCAATGAAAATTCAATATTAATCTGAAAATTGGGTATTTAGTGACTTGTACACTGGCAAATGAATATTATCCTATATTCAACATAAGCAAAGCCATGTAACTAAAACAAACATGAAAAGAAGCCCTTTGTTTTGAAATGCTACTTCAATTTGAAATGTGACTGATGTGTAATCTTCTATCTATAAATCTAAATACAAAAATAAAATTGGAAAGATTCTCATCAGATAGACTTTTAGCACCAAGCTTGATGCAATTTGTTTCTAGATTAAATTTGTAAAGACAGTGGCTAAAAAAAGAGTTATTCAATTCACATGTCAGAAAAGGATAGCACATATCAGATTTTTTGAATGAAATAAATTATATATGCATGTATATTATGTATACTTTCTGAAGTGAGAGTTGTCGTGCTGAATAAATAATAAAAATGATGGTTAGAACTAACTTCTTTGGTATGACATAAAACATCTGACAGTATTTAAAATCCCAAGGTTTTTCACATTGTTGTTATTCATTGGAGAAATTCATTATATACATTCCATATGTTAGAAGGAGTTTTCCAAATACTCAAGGAGATATAACCATGGTCCTTTACAGAGGCAAATAAACTTATTTCACAAAAGAAAAATTTTAACATTCCACTTATTTCTGGTCATCTAATTTATGCCTAAAAAAGAAAAAGAGGTCTAAGTCTGAGTTTAATGGAAGCTAAAATATAGAAATAAAGGCAAGAGTGTTGTTATTTTCACAGAACTAGACAAGTATCCAGAGCAAGATTTACTGATCACAAACAGCACGAGGACTAATGAAATACGAACCAATGACTTTTAGCTCAAACTTCCATCAGTAATCTTTCCAAAAAGCTCCTTAAATAGATTTTTTTAACCCTTCGAATAGGGTCAATCTAAAGTTTAGATATAGAAAATATCTTGTCAGGTGTTTTGAAAAGAAAGTTAAATCAAAAGAAAGTTAAAATGTTTGGAAAATTTCTCCTAGGACATTTATCCTGGCTAGGCTAATAAAAGAAGGGATCTGGGCTTCTATTCTACCTGGCTTGCCCATTCTTGTGGACTGACACACTCAAAACATTAGAGAAAGTTTTAAGCCAGCTGACTAATGAATGCCATTTCAAAGCTAATAGTCTAAACTTATGGGTTATTTTATTTGGTTGTGGGGTGTGGGGGGCATACATTTCCAAAGGAATATCAAATTTAACTTTAATGACTTACCCAGGGAAAAGAATCCTGGTCATCAAAACATGATAAACATGGAAAGTCTCTGCTAATAATAAAGGTGAAATAGAAAAGGTGACAGTCATTTATGATAGAATGGGAAATAGCTTTATACACAGATATAACTCTTTTTAAGAAGAATACATATACATGTTTTCCTATAAACATTAGGAAGGTTTTGCTGATTTTTTTGACCACAGACTTTTGCCTGCAGGTGTATTTTATGAAATTCATTTCAACAACAGTTACTAAGAGTCTCCTACTGAGTATAGCAGGAGATATGCAGATGAACAAGTTTATGCCCTCAGGAAGCTTACAATGTAAAAGGCAGATAGAAAGGTGTGTTTCCAAGAAGAATAAAGTAAGTATCATTAGAAAGGTACAAATAATGTGTTACGAACTTTAATGGAGAAAACAGTTGAGTTTCTTGGGAGAATCAGGAAAGGCCACTTGAGGAAGGAAATATTCAATATGGGCCTTGGTGGATGAGTAGGATTTTGGCAACTGGAGTCTGGTGACATGGTGACATGAGGAAGGGAGGGCGGTAGCGGTGGAAGGATTCCAGGTAACAGAAACAAGACATAGGACACGTAAAAGTCTAAAACATATTCAGTAGTATAGAGTAGAATGTAGAGAGCCAAGTAATAGAGTATAAATTTGGATAGACAGGTCAGGGTAAATACTGTCCTTTGTTTAGCTTGCAATAGGTGCATTAAGTGTTGGGTACAAACTCCTGAGATTGGATTTGATTTTAAGAACTTGTTCCATATAGCTTTATTACTAAGAGTACTCATTCAACACTTGTGATAGCTATGCCATATAATTGTACATTAAATGCTCCAAATGCTCTACTAATTTGAAATGATCATAACTATATTAAAACCTCACTTATATTCATCAAATGAAAACCACATTGGCTGGGTAGCACCTGTGACCTTTCTCTCTTTGAATATGACAAACATAAGAACTTCAGAATCTATAAACGCTACCCACGGGTCTCTTCTAACTAACTGTTCTCCCAGAGATGTTAATGAAAACCAGTATTAACTGATTTAAATTTCACTTCCTCTCTGTGTCCCTGGCCTTCTTGTAACAGAGGTAGTAATTAGTATTGAAATTAATCAATGCAAGATGAGTTTTAGAGCCAAGTGTAATATGAATTATTGTTTTATATCCTGGAAATATAAATCCATAGGTTAAGTGACCCACCCAAAGTTTTCAGAGCTAAAGATGAAATAGATCATATTCAGAGCAAGGGAGAAAAATTACTGAATTTACCAAAAGGGTTATTTCTTCTTTCTACTGATTTGTCAAAGATCATTTACTAAATTAAGACCTCCTGACTTATTTAGAACAATTAGGACAAATATATTTGAGACTATTTCCCTCACTTACTTTTCTTTGTGTACACAGGCCTCTGTTGATCCTCAAAGATGCTAAGATACCTGACATGGTCTACCTCATATATATGTGTATATTTCATGTACATATGAAAAAATTAAAAGATAAATCCTGCAAGTTTAGCATCTCAATTCTGGCGTCCCACAAGAAAGAGCAGAGAAAATGAATAAGAGGGGAAAAAATCAGATTTAAAGTAATATCAAACTTCTCGAGAACAAGAGGGGAGACTAGAAGATAACAGATCTTTGTCTTTCAACCTGGAATTCTATATTCACACAGACCATCAATGAAGTAATAAGGGTAAAATAAAAACACATTTAGACTTACAGGGTCTCAAAAATTCTCATCAAATGTACCCTTTTTTAGGAAGTTACAGGAGGAAGTGTTCTACCAAAAATGAAAGAATAAACTGAGAAAACGGAAAACAGGGGACCTAAGAAAACAGGTGAGAGGTGACAAAAATGCCAGTTATCCAGCTTCTGACCTCTTGTCTCACACCTCAGATGTGGCCTGGCCTAATCCCTCAGTCCTGACACCTAGTGCTGCTTCTTAATTTTTATCTTCATCTTCTCCTCCTCAACCTTAATTCAGAGAGCCTGACTTTGTTATTGTCACCAAGTAAATCTTTCATTTGTGCTGTCCTGGCCTGTAAGACCTTATGCTGTATCCAGTCTCTCAGGGATGGGCTTCTGTTGGAGATCCTTCAGCCCAGTAACCAAGTCCCAGATAAGGCTCATGGGACTTGACTTGTATGACCGCAAAAGGCTTTGAAGCAATTGTGGTTAGCTCCCCTCCAGAAGGATTATGGAGAGCTTCAAAAACCAAACCCTTGCTACAATTTTAGAATATTGCCAAAATTAGGGATCCTTCTTGGGCCAGGTTTCATTTCACTTCTATTAATTATAGTGAGAAAGTAATTTCAAGAACCCAAGAGACAAAACAGAGGCTGATGTGATCTTGTCTGTCTGAGGAGTCTAGGAACGCTTGCAGGCATGTCTCATTTGGCCTTAGTAGCAAAAGAGCTTCTCACCACCTACAGCCAAGGGCCATGGCCATAATCAACAGGTGTTTCCACCCAGGGCAGGTATACTGAGTCCTGGGTGACATCCAGGCACAACCCTCCTCCTCCAGGCCCATGAGAATAGCTTTCTGTTGCCCTCCAACCACATGGTTCACCTCATTTGTCACAGGTTTAGTGGACACACCCAATCCCAAATTTTTTGCCTCATTTGAGCCACTAAGTGGTGGATACTTTTCAAATATCTAATAGAAAATAACTAGCAAGCATGTTATCTGGACAAAGAGAAAATTGTCACAAGAATTTTGCATATATTTCATGACTCTCCCTTTGTGTAGTATGTATAGTATATCCTTTGGGAAGGAGACATGATCTCAGCTTGACTTCCTTAAGAATAACAGACACTGTCACAGTTTGCTAATCCCATTTGTTTCCCAGGAGAAGAGAAAGATTACTAATTACACAGCATGGGTCGAGGGTCATCAGGCCCATAAAGTGGGTTGCATGTGAAGGCTCTGTGCTCAGAGCACAATCTCCAACTCCTGCTATACCAGCAGAGCGGTATACAGAAGACACAGCCCAATTTCCAGACTCACTTTTGAACTTCCAAAACTTTGTAAATACATAGATATCAAGGATTTTAGGCAAATGGATTGAAAGAGTGTTATTTCTGATGCCTTGCCTAACCAAGCAATTGTAAAGTTGGGTTATCCTGCATTTGTAGCAAGACAGCCCCTTTGAATATACAACACCCTAAGAGATGTAAGACTTCCTACCTCCCCCTGCCCTCAGTGATAGCTTTTCTCATTTTCTTTGCCTTAATGCTTTTCCACAAGTAGGAGACAGAAACACACACACACACACACACACGCACACATTAATATATCATTGGGTTATGCTGCAAACAAAAAAAGCTAATTGTAATACAGTGAGAGATGTGCTAACCTAGGAGCATGAAGTGCCACTAGAAAACAAATGAAGCAACCTGTCAGCCTGTCCAGGGTGTGGGACAGGGTGGGGTGGGAGAGGGCCAGTCATGGAAGCCTTCCAAAATTAGATTGGGACCTTGAAGGTTGAGTCAAGTTTTGCCATGCAACTATAAGAAAGAACGATATTCTCACTGAAGGAATAAGCAATGCCAATACCATTGCCTTTGCTGGCCAGGCTGCCAAAACTGCCCTTTTAAAAACCATCCTTTTCTTGGAGTAAGAGACACCCATGTTCTCCTTTGCTGGCTTTAGAAGAAAGACAAAAAGAAGAACAAAAACAAGAAAGTATTCCCCAGAGCATACACCTTTCTAGGTCAAGTCTCATTTCCCAATGCTGACAACAAAGTCAGTATCTCTTCATTACCATCCTTGGAGTTAAACTCCACCTTTTTTCCAGGACAGAAGAGGAGAAGAGCAACCCAAATGCTTATTCTGGAGTTCTGGACAGTACCTCCCACTCGCTTTGTTCATGACAGGTTCCTCACTGAGCCAATAGCATCAGGAAACTCTTTCAACAAGAGCCTACATCCCACACACTTCACCCCAAGAATGGCTCCACCTGTCAGCGGGTGGAAAACCTTTTAATCCTGCCACAAGCTGCCCTGGTCTTCTTTCCAAGGCACTTGAGATCTTTTATGCATGGATCTCTCTCGCTCAAATAGTTCTAGAACACTAGATTTTATTAAAATGTTCACATACAAGTAATAAGGATGATTTCTTTCAACAGCATAAAAACCATATATTGAATTTTCTTGAAATTCCTCTTAGCTATCCTGGCAATTTCTCTCATTTAGACACATCAAGATCATCATTCTGCACCAGTAATCACTATCAGGAAATCGGGGCAAGGAGGGGAAAGACTCTCAAAATGAAAACAATTTCAAGTGATAAAAGTTTTGAGCATAAAATGTAGGGTTTTTAAGGCACTCTGTCTGAAAATACACTTTAGTTATAGCTTTAAAAAATTCAATCAGAGAAGCAGAACCACCAGGAGTGATATAGAAGAAGAAATTTATGATATGACTTAGTACTTACAAATGGTGGGAAGATAAAGATCCAAAAAATGTTGTTGAAGGCAAGGGGAAAGTTCCAAATGAGTCAGAACTTGTAGGGAGCTCTGGAAGCCAGCATGTGGGACCACGAAGTCTATGGAAGGTTGTTGGCTCTTCATGGCTACCACCTCTGTGAGTTGTCAGCAAAGTGTCTGATGGAAACCTGGAGTCACCTTTGGTAAGGCCAGCATCAAGAAGGAGGGAAGAGCAAACAAACGCCCCCAGCAGCACCCCTGCATCCAATATGATAACCTTCAGAATATAATAACGGCTGCTTCTCTTCTGCCTCCCAGAACACACACAGCTTTCCCATGGTCCAACTCCAATCTGAAATTACATGGAGAAGGAGAATCTGAAAAACGTAGTTTTCAACATGACCAAGTAGATAATAATCTGGCATACTGGTATTTTGACTTAACTACCAGACCTCCCACAACTCATTGTGTGGGCATACGTAAAAACTCCACCTCAAATTCAGTAAATCCAGGATGAATGTATCATTGTGTGTCAGACTTCCATTAAACAACCGAAACCAAATAAAACAAAAAGCAACCTTTCTGAGTATCACTCAATTTCTATCACCCCTAAGTGGTCCTATATGTTCCATACCCTAGACATCTATCAAACTTTCCTCCCTGTTCTGCATCTGGGCGGTCCCTGCCTTATGACATTGCTTGCCAGCATTAAAGAAATAGCCTTCCCTTGTGCCATCCTGCCTCTAATCCAATGTTGCTCCAAACCCTCTGTTAAACCAGAGTGATCTTTTTAAAATGTAAAATTCTAAAATTTTACTTAAAATGCTTTAGTGACTCCTTATCACCTATCATACAGATTTTCTTTCTCAGTGTAGTATACAGGATCCCTCATATTCTGATCCTCATCTACTTTGTTAGCTTCAATTTCCTGCCCTACCCCCAAATACACTGTGCCCCCAACTGTTCTGAACTACTTATAGAACACTGAATATAAAATTATTTCATGCTTCTGTGCTTGCTCTCTGCTAAGAATTCATTTCCTCACCTCAATCCCCTTATAAATACAGTTGTCCTGCAAACTCCTGCTCATCCTTTCAGATACAGCTCAAATGTGGCCTCCCTTGTGGTGTCTTCTATGTTTTCTCACCTCCTCCTGATCCTCAAAGTTCGTCCGTGACCCTCTCCTAACAGTGTTCAGAACTTGCCTCATTGTACTGGTTTTGCTGATTTACATGCTAGTTTTTCATGCTGGACTATGAATTCCTCAATGGTAAAGACTAACTCTCATTCATCTTTGTAGCCTCAGACACTAACACTTCCCTGGCACAAGGTAGGGGCTCAATAAACATTTGGTTAAGAAATTAATTGATGGATTACAAGACCTGACATGTTTAAATATTTTATTCCATATTTATAACTGCTTCCATACAAATTATAATTCCCATAAGATATAGGTTTATATTTATAAAGAACTGATTAATCTGGAGGTAATTCAATAAATGTAGATGGCCAAATATTGAAATTCAGTCTAAATCTTGAAACGGCCCTAAATCATATGACCTCATTGACCAGATTAATAAGATCTCAATTTCTAAATCTCAGTTTCACTGGTGCTGTTTAAACATGGTCTTGACCTGCCATAGGAACATAGAACAACAAAGGAAACATCTGGTTTTTCTTAACTTTGGGGTGACAAATCCATTTGTTAACAGTAGCAATGGGAGAGCCAGCAGTACTTGATAACAGCTCTAACATGGGGAGCCTGGGCCAAAACAGATGGCCCAGTCACTTCAGGGAAAGCTCTAAAAAGATGTCTTTTCTAATTCAGGTTCCACACTCCTTGAGAGTTCCTTCAACATAAGCATAAAGTGTGCAGATGATTTTATTGGCTCTGACAGTTCTGTCAGAGGTTAGTTTGCAGTTGCCTCTTGGGGACAGTTTGGTTGGATTTTTTCAGAGTAAGTAAAGGCAGGAATGTTTATAGTAGGTCAACAAACTGCAAGTCCAGAGCATTTTGCATCACCACTGACTTTCTGAACATGTCCCTTGACTGGTCACAATTTGTCAGCCATCTTAGTTTTTTAAACTGTTCATTGGCAAACCAAGGTTAATCCAGAGTTACTGCCATTTCTTCTGTGTACATGTATCAATAGTAATTATGTTTAAACACTGAAGTTGTTAGACAAAACGTTGAAATCTGGCCAACACAAAAGTGTTGGAACCATCTGTGTTATACCTCAGAATACATTAGTTACCTGTAATAATTACAGTGATTCTAATCAAACCATTCATTCTACCATTTTTCAATGCCGCTAAGACCTATATATTCCCTCTTAAACCGTAAATTTTGTAGCCATTTCTAAAGTGCCTAATCTACTTTTGGACTCACCAAACATACCATCCTTAAGTTGATTATTAAATCAACAAATCATTGAAATAGAAAAAAGAATTTTATCATATTTGGATATAATACAACAAGACAATAGTTAATAACCAAGAACCACACACTGGAGTACTTTCTTTTTAATTTAATGTCCCTTCGTGTACAATACAACTAGTAAATTGTTTGGTATATTTGCTTCAAATGGACTAGTTCCAGTAAAATTTTGTTTAAAACTTAATTTTTTAAATCATTTCATTAGACTTTGGACTGTTTTTATAGCTGAAGAAACTGATGCACAGGGGTTAAGTGCCAAAGCAATCATCTAGTGGTAAAATCTAGAATTGTAGTAATTGCACAAACACATATACTCACATATGCATTTTTAAAGGGCTATCCATAAAGAAATGCTGATCAATGAAGGAAAAGTGTTTATTTTTTTAGTGCATTATTTCCCAAGCAGGGCTAATCCATTTTTATTAGTGCCAAACGGTTTAAATTGAGAGGAAATGGATAAGCTAGTTAAGAAATAATGCTATACTATGCTATATAAAAATGAAAGATTTTCCCCATTTTCTTTACCAAAATGCCTTTTTTCCCCCCACCAATTTACCATAAGGTAAAAGAAAAGGGAAAAAGGAAAGAAAAATTAACACAACTTCAAGGAGGAAAGTATTGATAGCAGAAAGAATTTTCAGAGCCTTCTGGGACTTTCTAAAAGTCTTTGCCTTTACTTTTCATCTTCAGAGAAGACAATGACTCTCCAAAATACCTTTTAAAACTCCTGACTCTCTATCATCTGCTGCTTCCCTTTCTCTCTCACATTCCTGATGTCCCCAAAGGAAGGCTGAAGAGTTGTGAAAACAGAGACATTGGGGAAAGAGCATTACAGTTCCTTTTCACACCCAGGAGGTCTCAGTCCTGTACCTACAGCCCAGACCCTAGGCCACCCTGACTGCTTGGGATCCTTGCCTCACCCAGCCTGTGCAGCACTTTATAGATGGACACCATAGGTGGTACCAGCACCTTTCTTCTGCATGGCAATATTCAGTCCTTAAGGGTCAAGCAAACAGAGGGGTGGCTATGCCTTAAGTTGCAGCTGATTTTGCATACAGAGAAGAAAGGAAAATAAGAAGAAGCTTTAAGTTTTGCTGTTCCATGTTAAATGGCTACATCATTCACCAGAGGACCAGGAACAATTTATAATAGTTGCAATGGGAAGTGCAAGAGTTCTGCAAAGAGATAGACTTAGGTCGTGGTATGACCCTGGATAAGTTACTTGATCTCTCTGAGCCTCATTTCCCTGGATGTAATCTGAGAAGGATGATTCCTATCCTGGAGTTTTGTTATGAGAACATAAGTAGAACTCAAACAGATGACTGATGATGATACATGGTAGATATTTAACAAAGGAGAGCTAAATACATTATGCCTTGGCCTGATTTTAGGAGAGAGGGGCAATAAGCTGGATGTGAAAATGAGCCAAATCACTAATGAAACTGCAGCACCCTGTTGGAGATGGCAATTTTTTTTAGTTTTTCTGCGTCCAGTTTCATAGGCTTCTGAGTAAAATCATGCTACTTATAGCTTCAAGAGCCTAGCAGTCATGTACTTGTCCTCAATATTGAATATGCTTAGTCATATTCTTAGATAACATCGCATGTTTTATTTTTAGAGAGCCCAGCCACAAACAAATGACCAAATTAACACAAAAGCAGTTAATATTGAAAGTGCCCTGTTCTAACTCTTCATATCTGGCTTTCCTTTCTTTAAGGCAAGGTTTCCCAAAGTGTGTTCCCTATTATTAATTTTACAGAAGATTGTTACTGAAGATGTTAAGAAGAAAAAATCATGTTTTTATTTTTGTTTTGTTCTGTTGTGGTTTTCCATGTGAGTTTTCAGAATATTCAAAATTCTATTATACATTCTATTGGAATGAATATTTAGAGGTATCTCTAAAAAGGTAAGAGGAGTCCTACATCCCCAAATTGTATTTGCCCACAAAAATGAGTTGAAGAACTGTCACCTGAATTTTTTGTCCTTTTGTGGAGACATTTTCCATAGGCACAATAATAGGGGCAATGGGGCTGGGGAAGGAGGGAGAGCAGAGAGAGTGAATCCAAGAATTAATACTCTAAAACAGGAGTCACAAATCCTAATGCCTACAGGAGAAAGTGACATCAAGATCAGAGGTAGGCTGGATGCATTACAAGAGAAGATGGTAAGATGATGGCAAACTGCAGAACGTATGTTCTGTCTACCACAATTCAAATTATTACAAAATATTCTCTGGGCCTTTTGTATGTTTGTGATTCCTGCCCTCCACTGTTTGCCAGCGTGAAGCCCCTGTTCTACGAAGATCGCTTTCATTTTTGTTTCAAATATAATACCAGTGAATAAACTTAAAAAGTACCTTTTAAGATCCAAATTTTAACATTTTAAAGGGAGAGCAGAAAGGATGTGACATATTTAGAGCAGGACACCACCCCCTTCCTCTGTCTTGACCATGGTTACCATTAGGCCTATCTCAGGGTTAAGGGATGGGGTTCTGCTTACAGCTTAGTACTGTGTTATCCACAAATATGTGGTAAGAATAGCTCATGCCTTTTGAGCACTTATATTTCACCAGACACTGTTCCATGTACTTTACTTATAGCTCCTCATTTCATCCTCACAGTAACCCTATTATTATCCTCATTTTGCAGATAAGGCACAGCTTAAGCCACCAGCCCATAGTTACACAGCTAGCAAGCAGCAGACCCAGGATTGAAATCACAGCTGTCTGGTTCTAAAATCCACACTTTTTTTTCTTTCTTTCCTATTATTTAAGTAGGCTCCACTCGAACTCATGACTCCGAGATCAAGAGTCATATGCTCTATCAACTGAGCCAGCCAGGCACCCCCTAAAAACACACTCTTAACCACTATTCTAAACTCAGTCTTGGAGATGTCTTGCTCCCCATTTGAGGGGTATATCAGTTTTGAATGCTTTGGGCTGCAGGTAACAGAAATCCTGGCTAACAGTGTCTGGAACAAGTATTTTTCCACAAAATAAGACATCTGGAAGCAGAGGTCTACTGGCGTTGGTGCTGTAGCTCAGCAACATCAGATCCAACTTCTCTCCTCATGGTCACAAGATGGCTAGCTCTCTGCTGGGCATTATATATGAAATCAAGAAAGCAGGAAGTAGGAAGGTGTGGTACCAGCTTAGATCTCTTTAATCAGGAAACTAAACTCTTTCCCAGAAGTCCCCAACAGACTTTAGCTTAACTTTGTTGCCAGAATGACATCACAGGGCCATGTTGGCTGCAAAGGAGTCTGGGAAAGCAAGTATTTCTCTTCTCTAGCCCCAAGAGTAGAGGCAGGCAAAGGAATATTTGGTTGACAACAGGTGCTGGCTTAGCCAGCCAACAGTGTGGGCCACAGAAGTTTGGTTTGGTTAGGAAAATACCAAAAGAACTTCATCATACAGTGTGTCAACAACCATGCCATGACCCAAGGAAAGTTAAACAGTAACAATTAAAGTTGGCCACAAAACCAAAACTAAACTGTAGAACTCCTATTGCCTTTTTAAAGTGTCTGCCTCTATCCATTTCCAAATATGTGAAATGATGTCTCACCCTTTCCCTGATCAAACCTATCTTTATAGTATGTAAAAACTCATTATTTGATATTCACACACTCAGACACTTTTATTATGCTATTCCTAGTTATGTTATTTTTATAAAATGTTATCTCTTTACTCATGGTTAATAAATCAAAATGACAATTTTTAATACAGTTTCAAAATTGGATTGAAATTTGTCAGAAACTAGAGACTAGAAACTTCAGTGCTGAAAATACATAATACATTATTTGGATTTATAATCTACTTTCCAGTCGTACTGGCTTACTGGGTCTTTCTACTACTTTAATTGTAAGTTTTTTTCTTTTATGTTTTTATCATGGCACACAAACTCAGAAAACCTGTTAAGGCAACTATATAATGCAATCTAAATATCCAGTTAACATATTGCTATGGAAACCAGGAAACAGGAACAGCACTCTAGTCATTCCTCTGGACAACTATGGTTAATTGTATGTGTGAATGTGAGTGTGTGTGTGAATTCATTAGTTTATTCACCTTTAATTGGAAGTTGGTACTGAACCCCAAATCTATAACTGCTCTGTCCATAAATAGGACCAGTGCGGTTCAACCTATAAATCAGCATTTAATAACCATGTAACCAATATGGTTAGATAACCAATAACCATAGCCTTTGTTAAATTATGCTATGCGATATCAGGAAACTTTCAGTAGGGCTGCGTTGTTTATTTAGCCTTGCTAGGCTTCGGCCTTTTGGCATGGTATGAAGAACACCTGACTGGGATTTGAGAGCTGGGTTCTAACCTCACCTCTTTCACCAACCAGCTGTGTGATGCTCTTAGGAACTCTTAGGCACTCAGGTTCCTCATCTGCAAAATAGTTCAATGCAGAGCTCTAGTATTATGTAATAGGAAAGTTCCTTTCCCATAAAATTGGGGAATCATGAGGTAATCCCTCTTGAGGATTGAAATTGCTCTGTGTAGTCCCTGAGAAAGTGCCTGACACATAGTAAGCTCTCAGGAAAAGGACAACTGTTCTTATTATACTTTTCTATTTTTCATTCTGTAGTAAATAATTCCTGAACCTGCACAGTAAATGTTGTTTTGTCCCATGACTCAATAACAGGTACCATTGTCTGACAAGCCCTTATGCAAGTCAGAAAGGAGAATGCTAAGACCTAACAGGCAACGCTGTTCCTTACATTCTGTTACCTTTGAGGGTTTATTTTCTCTCGAAAGTTAATGTCAATTTTGATAGACATGCGAAGTATAAAAAAGTTATCCTAACACAATCCCAATACAATTCACTAGGCTCCCACAACCTTTTATTTTTAATCATAGGATTTCAACATTCAAGAATTAAACTTTTGTTCTGTTTTGCTTGTTCATTGCTGTTTGCCTAGTTATTTAATCAGCCTGTTTCCTGCTATCAAAAAAAAAAAAAAAGGTGAAAGAAGCTGAAGTTTCCTCAGGGCTAACCTCCTGTGTTGTTCTTCCTTCCAGAAATCTTATAGTAGGGGATAATCGTTGCATAATGAAATCGTTGGGACAATTCTCCATCCACTCCCACCTCCGTCTCTGACAATGAATTCCTTGTCTCTGTGGTGTCCAACTCTCTAGCCCGCTCGGTGCCCAGCGGCTAACGGAGCCGTGGGAGAGACTGGGAACTGGACGTCGCGCTTTTCCCGCCGGCAGCGCGCGGGCGTGCGCGGGGGTGCGCGGAGTGGGCGCGGAGTGGGCGCCCCTGGCGTTCTGCGCGTCTCCTGACGCTCGCCGCGCGAGCGCCAGGAGGGGGAGACTCGGACTCGCTTATCCCCAGCTGTGCTCACTTCAAACTGCCCGGGCTGGGCGAGCTGAGAGCGCGCAGACAGGACGAGAAAACTTCTCCACCTAGAAAGTTTCACCTTGGCCGGGGCAGGGGAGGGGCAGGGAGGGGCGGGAGGAAACGCGACCCCCGCGGGGACTGGCGCGGCGCGCGGGCGGCAGGAAGGGCGGGGGCCGATTTCCCCCTTTGGGTGGTGCCAGTCCCCACCTCAGCGGTCCTAGGACCGGCGGGCGAGGCTGACGACCCCGCGCGAGACAGACGGACACGTGCTGGGGCGGGCAGGCGGGCGAGCGCCTCGGTCGGGTCGCCCGGCCGTGCTTCCCGCCTGGACGCGCCCGGGGCGGCCACGGGCCGCGCGCGCCGATGCCCGGCTGAGTCACCCGCCGGGTAGCGCGCGGGCGAGAAGGGGCGGAGGGAGCGCGGCCGGCTGACGGACCCGGCCCTCGGCTCGGCCCCGCCGCAGGTGACCCGGACGCTTTCGCCGCCCGGAGCTCGCCTAGCGCTTTGTGACCAGATGCTGAACCCAGCGGAGGGCGCAAGCCAGATGCGGGGCGACAGCTGACTTGCGGCGGCGAGGCGCGGAGCACGCGGGTGGTCTCTGCGCGACTGACTTCTCCGCCGTTCTCGGACACCGCAAGGTAAAGCTACAGCTCGCCTCGGACCCCGCACCCCACCCTTCGGCCCCAGCGTTCTGCTCTTTGTTCCCCTGAGAGACCTGAGAGCTGTTCCAGAGGGCAAGACCAGGGAGGGCGGGCGAGTTAAGGGCTTCGGAAACCGAAGGGATGTGGCCGGGGAGAGGTGTAAACTGCAGTGGGGCTTTTCGTTGTAGGGGTTTGCTTCTGACGGCCACCTGTATGACTCAGGAGAGAGAGGGGCGTTGGAGTAAGGGGTGATGTATGACTGTTATGGCCGGGCAAGTTTCAAGACTGTGATCTGACTCAGCCCTTAGAAAAGGGATTGGGTCACCCTGTCCCAGGGTGATGCGGCGGGCAAGATTCGAGCCGAGTGGGTTTCCTTGTTCCCAGCCCTGCTTTATCTATAATACGTGAGGATCTTTCCAAGGGGCAGGTGTTTTTGTGAAGGTCTGAATTCTACATTTCTGGCAAATACACAGGGCTTGTGATCCATCATTTTCAATCTTACCTTATCTCTTTGCTGGGGCTGCGTGGAGGACATCTATCTTATTAGGTGAACTAGATTATAACCAGAGGTCGGGCAGTCTAGCTAGTACTAGTATTGACCCAATAATTTAAGCACCAATGAAAGTATTTTCACCGACTATTGCCAATACAGGATTTACTCTAAAGTATGGTTTGCCATTTCACATCTTTTATGTTTTAAAAGAGCCATTTACTAATTTGGCCTTTGGAGAGATTTCCAGTGGCTCATGCATGAATAGTTGCCCAGTATATTTTACCTTATCACAGTTTTACGTTCAGAGGAGCTCTGGGACAGAATGAAATATTGTCAGCTCTCTGAGGCAAAATAATCAGGATACTATAATCGCCAAGTTAAGATGGTCAATGAATATGAGAGGTTGTAAAAACTGACATTAGAGAGAATATAGACTATATGGACCCTCTCCTGAATTTTAAGAACACTGTTCACGTTTTGTAGAGTTGGGTGGTTTTTTCTGTCGTTTTCATCAGCCAGACACATGGACATTGCCATGCAAATTGATCCAGAAAAACATTTTCCTTTATAGCTAAACTATTATAGCTGACTAATGCATTTTTTCTGCATGAAGATGATCTGAAAATGTTGTACATCGTGTTTCTCTGTGCTACTGGGACATAAATTGTGTTTTTATGTAAACTGTTAAGTGGTGCTTAGATTATTTACTATGTACATAGCTTTCCTTTCTATTTCTAAGCTTATTGGGCTTTGTTTTCACATGTAAACTTCCATAATAGAACAGAAGTGAGGTGCTGTGGTTCCAATCATACACTGCAAGTCTGTGATGTAGTCAATGTTCATTCTTTTTGAACAGCTGAATAATACCAGTAACACATTACCCCTAAGAAATTTTTGTAGTACCAAAAATGTGTGTGAGTGCCTATAAAATATGCTGTTGTTTTAGAGAATCTGTTCAGGTTTCAAACTTGACTGTGCATAAGCCTATAATTATTAACCTAAATATATTTTGATTTTAACATGATGGACTTTATAGCATATAGAAGATGATCTGCTGAGTACTACGTTTTCAAAGATTGCTTTGTTCTTAATACATCACAGTAAGGGTTAACATTAGATGTGCACTCCATGCCTTCAGAATTAATGGGTGAGGTTTATCTGAATGATAAAGATACACAAGATTAACCACAGCAGGTCAATATGAAAGCTGATAATATTTTCGTGACTTTTAAAACTACAATAAAAAGAAAATGACACTTTTCTAAGCAGGAGAAATACACTTCTCTTATAAATTCCTTAAGACTGTACAAGCATATGTCCCACTGTAATCTCAACATTTTAAAAATTTGTCTTAAGGTGAGTTAAACTAAGAAATACATTTCAAGTCAATTTTCTTAGTTGTTGGTTAAAAAAATAATAATTCAAAATAACAGTCTAATTTTCCTTTTACAAATCTATATAATAGCCTCAAATAAACATTTTCTCAAATGTGGTCATCTCAGAATAAAGTGGATAACTCAAAAGGGCTATTCCTTTCAAGACACACAACTTTCTCTAGGTAACTACACCAGTGCCTATGGTGACACACCCATGAAAAGTAAAGGACTCCTTACACGTACACATTCAGAGCACTTCCCACCTTTCTGCCCCTTCCTCTTCATCCCTTCCCCTTTGTTGGGTCAGAGTTGCTTCCAAACCCTTCTGTGCCCCCATTTTTCCACTCTAATTTCATGGTTTCTTCTTCACTGTCATTAGGCTCACTAGAGCCAGCTATGCTTTCTTTTCCCCATCATCCCTAATATTTTCCTCGGGCTGCTGTGCTTGTTAATGGGATCCCAAATTTCCTAACTGTGCTGCTTTAAGGGAAGAAAATATGAAGAAACTCAGGTACCAGGAAATTAACCTCCTTTACCAGGTAGATGCTTAACTGACTGAGCCACCCAGGTGCCCCAGAAGAAATACATTTTCTTTTTTTTTTTTGACATGTCCCACTGTAATCTCAACATTTTAAAAATTTGTCTTAAGGTGATGACAACAACAACCAGTATGTTGAAACTGGTGTCTTTGACATAGATCCCTCAGGGCAGTTTTATCATGGTCTTTGCCCAATGCAAAAGAAATAGTAACCTCTTAGTAATGAATGATAAATATACTAATGTCAATTCAGGATCACTTTGATTCTCTTTTCTTAACTGGCACTGAGTTGCTGCCAGGCTCACATTTGCCTCACCAAAAATAGCTAAGAACTGTATGTTGAGCATCATATGTGTTTGGTACTAGAGAAATATTTTTTAAAAAGGGAGAAATGAAATCTCTGCCCTTGAAGGGTTTACAATCTAGATATTCAGATAAATAACACATATAAAATAGAACCAAGATCCATAATTATTAAGGGGACATAACATGAAAAGGACAACATTAGAAATCATCCCATTTAAATAATAGAAATTTTTTTTTAAATCTAAAGATTGGAACTTAAAGACCTGTTAAAATTTTCAAGCTGTTTCTGAGCATGTCCTCTTTCTGATACTACAACAACCTTACAAAATAGACAAGGCTGATATCAATATTATAACCTTTCCTGCCTATAGGTAAGGAACTGTGTTTGAGCCTAGCCTCCATGCTATCTGGACAGCACCTCTGCCCAGCCATCAATAAAGGTTAACTATTTGAAGCATTTTCTGCTGAAGCATAGTTTGGGATCCATAGGTTAGTGATAATGATGATTGTAACATTTCTAGTCTCTAGAGTTTTTCTCACCTTCTGTTTCTCCAGTTCTCTTTTTTGTTCTTTCTCTTTTTGTAGTAAAGCATACCAGAAAAAGCCTTCATTCAAATGTGTGAGGCATTCTGCTCCTGTTATCAGATTAAGAGCTGTGAGTAATTTTGTAATCTATCCTACTATCAGAAAACCCATTCTCAGATATCTCTTCAGCTGTGTTTAACAGTTCAGTATATTCCCCTTGGGATTTGTTTCAATAAAAATATCCAGTAAAATCTTACTACAGATCCTTTGTTTTTCAAGAGACAAAATGAAGAAAGTGTTTTTATAAGCTGTAAAATGTAATTGAGAGAAAAATCACATGTGTGGCATTTGTAGCAGGAGGTGTGAGCTCAGTGGAAAAAAAAAGCTAACTAATTGCATATCCAGGTATACATATTTCTTCTATGATTGTGTAAATTTGCCCAAGTACATTTATGCAGGTTATGCATATTGTTTTTAATTTCTGTAATAAGTTGTGTAGCTACAGGGCCCATAGAATTCATGGGCCATATAGAGGCTCTTGGCAGGGTTCATCGGTAGAGCATGTGACTTTTGATCTTGGGTTTGTAAGTTCCAACCCCACATTGGGTATAGAGATTACTTAAAAATAAATAAAATCTTAAAAAAAAAAAAAAAGCCTATGGGTCATATAAATTAAATAATGATCCATAGAATTTGAAAATGTATTTCTTCTGGGGTGCCTGGGTGGCTCAGATGGTTGAGCGTCTGCCTTCGGCTCGAGTCATGATCCCAGGGTCCTTGGATCGAGCTCCACATCGGGCTACTGGCTCAGCAGGGAGCCTGCTTCTCCCTCTCCCTCTGTCTCTCCCCCAGCTCATGCTCACTTGCGCTCTCTCTGTACCTCTGTGTCTCAAATGAATAAATAAAATCTTTAAAAATATATATATATATTTCTTCTGGGGCACCTGGGTGGCTCAGTCAGTTAAGCATCTACCTTCGGTTCAGGTCATGATCCTGGAGTCCTGGGATCAAGCCCCACGTCAGGCTCCCTGCTCAATGGGGAGTCTGCTTCTCCCTTTCCCTCTGCTCCTCCCCCAACTTGTGCTCACATGCACTCTCCCTCTCTCTCTCAAATAAAATGAATAAAGATCTTTTTTAAAAAAAGAAAATACATTTCTTCTAATACAACAAAGTATTTTTATGAATATGATCAGGGCAGTTATGAAATGTGCTCAGAGAATCACAAGTTCTAGAGAAAGCCAGGTTCCTATACTCTTAAGAATATGACTGAGGATTTAGTCATTCAGGAGTCATTCAGCTAAATTTATTGAGCACCTACCAGCCATAATTCTAGACTCTGGCAAAGCAGTAGAGAATAAAACAGACTAAGATCTCCAACATTATGATGCTCTGTTCTATATTGAGGAGGGCAAACAATAAATAAAATACATAAATAAAAAGGTGTGTTTGTGAGTGGTGGTAAGAGCTGCAAGGAAGCAAAGTGAGGACCTTCAAGGATAAGAGAGGGTGGAGTGGTAATTGAAAAATTCAGTAGTAGAGTCAGAGAAGGCTTCACTTTTAAAGTGGCCTTTGAACTAGAACCTGAAGGACATAAGAGAATGAGCTGTGTGGATATCTGGAGCAGGACTTCTACTTCGCACCCTCAGGAGAGCCATTCTTATTTTGTTGTCTCTGGAATTGTGCAGTGCACAGCCTGCACAGCTCTACTTGGAGTCCCTGATTTTTTATGGGAAGTTCCTAGACAGTGCCTGCCATAGTTTACTGCAGTCTCAAAGGTGACAATGAAGGAGTGACCCACATCCCTTGGTTTATGGTATATAGAAGAAGCAAAACCATGGTATTTTCCTGCATTCACCTGGTCCCATGTCCACATGCCATCCTTGATCAAGGTTATTGCTCCATTCAGTTTTCCTTCTTATTTTCTACACTGTGAGCCTGGCCCACATTTGCCTCACCAAAAATAGCTAAGAACTGTATGTTGAGCATCATATGTGTTTGGTACTAGAGAATTACTCTGTTGAGAGTAATACCCATAGCCTTTGTCTCCGATTCCTTCCATAGTAAGAATCTGGAGACAGCAAAGAAGACAGTTGCTGTCTATATATGCAGCCTGTGTTTGCTGTGCACTTCTTTATTTCTTCTCTCTCTCCTTTCTTTTCCCTTTCCAATGTCAAACCACTCTGTTGGATTTTCTTCCTCTTTTCTTCTGCCCCTTTATGCCCTGCCTATGTCCTGTATCAAGATTTGCAAACGGGGGGGCGGGGGGGGGAAGCCCAAGAGGGGGCGCCTGGCTGGCTCAGTCAGTAGAACATGCGACTCAATCTCAGGGTTGTGAGTTTGAGCCCTGCATGGACCACAGAGATTATTAAGAAAAAAAAAAAAGCGGAAAAAAAAAGATTTGCAGCAGGTAACCTAAATGAATGAAACCAACCATCTCACTAAGGACCAATAGCCTGCTTAGAAAAAGCCCCACCTGAACCCTCTTACACTGTTGGTGGGAATGCAAGTTGGTATAGCCACTTTGGAAAACAGTGTGGAGGTGCCTCAAAAAATTAAAAATAGAGCTACCCAGCAATTGCGCTACTGGGTATTTACCCCAAAGACACAGATGTAGTGAAGAGAAGGGCCATATACACCCAAATGTTCATAGCAGCAATGTCTGCAATAGCCAAACTGTGGAAAGAGCCGAGATGCCCTTCAACAGATGAATGGATAAAGATGTGGTCCATATATACAATGTAATATTACTCAGCCATCAGAAAGGATGAATACCCAACTTTTACATCAACATGGATGGGACTGGAGGAGATTATGCTAAGTGAAATAAGTCAAGCAGAGAAAGTCAATTATCATATGGTTTCACTTATTTGTGGAACATAAGGAATAGCACGGAGGACATTAAGAGAAGGAAGGGAAATATGAAGGTGGGAAAATCAGAGGGGGAGACAAACCATGAGAGAATATGGACTCCAAGAAACAAACTGAGGGTTTTGGAGGGGAGGGAGGTGGGGGGATGGGTTAGCCGCCCGGTGATGGGTATTAAGGAGGGCACGTACTGCATGGAGCACTGGGTGTTACACGAAAACAATGAATCGTGGATCGCTACATCAAAAACTAATGATGTATGGTGACTAACATAACATAATAAAATAAAATTTAAAAAGAAAAAGGCCCACCTAACGGGAGGCAGCCAGCATTTGGCATCACCAGAGTTGCCATGAAGCACAGTATGTGGCATGGGCCCCTGTGGTAGTGTCTATCAAATTTTCAGAAGCTAGAAACCTCTCTGCTTTAAAATGTTGACTCAGCATCTTTAAAACTGTGCAGGATGGAGAGACAAAAATCTGTGTGCCAGATTTGGCTTCTGGTGGTCCTGTTTGCAATCCTTAGCCATGACTATACCTGCCAATTGGTCCCCTGTGTCACCTTCAGGTGTTGTTAAATTCAGCAGCATGCATGGCCAAAGAGTCCCAGAGCCACTTCTGCCATGTATTTTATCTTCTAGAGTTCTCAGATTTTTCCTCCCTCTAGAAAATAAGCTTAGCAATTAAAAAAAAAAAAAAAAGATATTATGTAATTCATCACCCATTGGGACATACTTGTTTTTCTAAATTCATCAACCAATATACTTTCTATCAGCTATGTATATTTGTGAACTAAAGGGTAATCTACTTTTTCTTTTTTTTTTTTTTAGATTTTATTTATTTATTTGAGAGAGAGAATGAGAGAGAGAGACCATGAGAGGGGGGAAGGTCAGAGGGAGAAGCAGATTCCCCGCTGAGCAGGGAGCCCGATGCGGGACTTGATCCCGGGACTCCAGGATCATGACCTGAGCCGAAGGCAGTCGCTTAACCAACTGAGCCACCCAGGCGCCCTACTTTTTTCATTCTTAACGTGAAACAATCACTTTCTGAAACCTCAATTCATCGTAACTTTATGCATAGATTTCATTTCCAAGTTCTCATTCAGGATAAACTCCCTCTTTGGAATACTGGTGCTTTTGTTTTGTTTTGTTTTTAGTTTGTTTTAGATCTGCCTGAACTTCACTAGTTGTTATTTCTGTACCATTGAAATTCAGAACGTGTACAGCATTGGTTTCAAGTGCCCTTTAGAAGCCATCAGATCAGTATGGCAAACTATTTTTCCAAAGGAATGAAAGCTCACAGGTTGTGCACTAACTTGTTTCCTTTAATCCTAAAAACTCAGTGAAATGCCCAGGCTAATGGCCTTCTGGAAGGCCATTGTGTTAGAACAGAAGATTATGTACTGTATTTCTTCCTGCTATTTTAAATGCAAATATGATAATATACCATGAAACAGTGCACATATTAATATCAGTGGCTTTTTCCTGTTTTGAAGTGATCCCATGTTCCCCGATAGTTGGATCTAAAATCTCAGTCCAGTTTTGAAGTTGTATGTAAGAAAAAAGAATTGACTTGAAGGAACTGAAAAGTACTGCCATTGTTCCATAAGATCATGGGATATTTTGAATTTTAATATTTTATTGAAAATATCAAGAAGAACATTCAAAGCTGGAGACCTTTGAAATACAGTTGACCCTTGAACAACATGGGGTCTAGGGGCACTGACCCCCTGCCCAGTCAAAAATCTGCATATAACTTTTGACTCCCCCAAAACTTAACTACTAGTAGCCTACTGTTGACTGGAAATCTTACCAATAACAAACAGGCAGTTAACGCATATTATGTTACATGTATTATAGACTGTATTCTTACAGTAAAGTGAAAAAATGTTAAGAAAATCATAAGGAAGAGAAAATGCACTTACAGTACTGTACTGTATATAGGTGGATCCATGCCGTTCCAACCATGTTGTTGAAGGGTCCGCTGTAATGTAGTCTTCACAAGGCAAAGAAAGAAGTGGGGTAAATTTGTTTAACAGAAGGCAGGTTGTCTCCTTTGAAGTCTAATCATGTGAGAAGGGAAAATCCAGCCAAGTTTTGGGTCCACAAGACAATTCAAACTATCTTTAAAAATAAGTTTTGGCTTTTCTTGAGACCAGTGTGTGTTTAGACCAACATTTTAGCTCTTAAAATTTAAACCTAGGGGTCTTTTAAAGGAAATTTAATCCATGTGTTTTTGATTCACTAAATCCTGAATCATTACCCATAAACTGTATGTCTCTCTAAGCTCTTTGATGTCGAAGAAATCTTTGAAGCCATGTAAGGCCTTTTTGTTCCAGAATAGGAAGTTGGTTTTTGCTAAGGGTCAGTAAACAGCATCTTCAAAAATCTGAATTAGGTCTAAAATCTCACAACCATAACAGAATGACTATCTGAATGAGTGCTAATGCAGTTTTCTGATGCAATGTGAAAAATGTAAGTACTTTTAAAGACCAAGTAGTATTTAGTTGTAATCCTTACTAACCCCAAGGAAATTATTTTGGCACCATTCCTTTTTCTATTATAAAAAAAAGATAAAGTCCAAATATTTATCATTTTATCCTAACACACAGTAGGTACTCAGTAAATGTTTTGTTGAATGTTAAATGACTTTTTCTTCTGCCCAGAACCTTCCAGCTAATGTCAGTCTTTCTATTCAATAGCAGTATCCATCTGTCATGTCTCAGAATGAATATATTCTAAGTCAGTGACCTGGTTCGACAAATTTTAAAAATAAGCCATCAAACTAAATATATGACATTTATTGAAATTCATTCTGTACCATGAAAGAACTGCCTTGCAAAGAGTGCTGAAAATAGGGAGGCATTTCTAGGCTAATTAGATTAAATATTCAGTTGTTACCATATGCCTTCTGAAAATTGATTTTTTTCCCCCTTACTGTTCCTGCCATTCTTCCTCCCACCTTGACATGCTTACTGATTGAAAGCTATGCACAGAAAAGGGCAGGTCGTTTGTATCTACAAGCAAGTTCAAACAGGCTTAGAAAACATAATGCTATAATCATAAGTTGCCATAATGTAGGAGGAAAGAGAGGGATACTCAACAATAATGGGGGCATTGGGTTTTGCTCCAAATTACATAGGTGACACATCTTTGAACTCTATTGTGTGGAGAAAAACACCTTCTTACTGTAGTTAGACTTCCTGTTTATGAGTGTGTATTTTCTGGTGACTAGACTTCCCATATGGACTCAGCACAAATATGTAGCTTTAGGTTCCATTGAAATGCACATGATTAAAGTACTGACGTCTATGGAGACAGCAACTCCTTCTCTCTAAAAGAAAGAATTTAGAAGAAGGCATTGTAATGAAACATGGGCATTGAGATCTTTCTTGATACCTTATTGTGTATTTCTTTTATTTTTTTTAAGTTGTCCTTTTTTTTTTTTTAAAGATTTTACTTATTTATTTTGACAGAGAGGGAGAGAGAGAGACAGTGAGAGAGGGAACACAAGGGGGGGGGGGCAGAGGGAGAAGCAGGCTTCCCGCCGAGCAGGGAGCCCGATATGGGGCTTGATCCCAGGACCCTAGGATCATGACCTGAGCCGAAGGCAGACGCTTAACGACTGACCCACCCAGGCGCCCCTTGTTGTGTATTTCTAACTACTCCCCACATTTTGTCCTCAGAAAACCTTTCCTGATCAAAAAGGTGGTGTTTCTATATGACGTTAGGGTGACCGAATTTGGTGATTTCTTTTATCTTGATGGGGAGAAAAAGGAAAATCGTGTTATTATGGTCTTTAAATAGAGGTTCTTTGAGGTGAGCCTGAGGGTCTACTAAATACATTTACCATCATTAAACTTGTTTTGAAATTTAATTATGATAGCACTGTATAAGAAATAACTTATTTATATAGTTTTGACATGCTTAATTTCTTTGTCGATAGTTGATCAAACCGTCAGTAATAATCATATATCAATATGTGCATATTCAAATTTAGATGATTTTTAAGGCTCTAATTAAAAGTTCTCATAATTTGATAAATAAGCAGCCAAATGCCTTTGTATTTATACATTTGAAAATCTGTAGTTCAATTTAAGAAGGTTTTTGTGATAGCTCTCATGCCACAAATAGAGAAAATAGATAACGAAGGAGAAGACTTAGAAGTTTTAATGGGGTGTTAGATCAGTGAGGTTACAGGAGGGGAGAAGTGGGTGGATATGCGGAAGGGTCATGGGCTTGGGTGCATTGCAAGTAGTGAAGAGAGTATCACAATTAGGAATCAGGCTGCTGCCTTCCAAATAGGAAAAAGACTGGTCAAAACTGAGCGGGGAATCAAGGGACACTGGAAAATGGTGGAGCATGTGATAGGTAAACAAAGTCTGAACTTACTTTGTCACATGGTTTGATTCTGGGAGAAGCAAGGCTATCATCTGCCCAGTCCTAGATCAGGCCTCTTAGTCTATTCTACCCTCAGATACCAGTAAGAATAGCAGCATTATGTAGCAGGAAGCAGAGGGAACTTTTATTCTGAGTGTTCAAGGCATACTCTAAGCATTCTATTACCTACTCGCAAACACTACAAATGAAATTCTATATTCTTAGAAGAATTCATAGTATTAAAAGAAAAACCAAGGGGCGCCTGGGTGGCTCAGTTGGTTAAGCGACTGCTTTCGGCTCAGGTCATGATCCTGGAGTCCCGGGATCGAGTCCCGCATCGGGCTCCCTGCTCGGCAGGGAGTCTGCTTCTCCCTCTGACCCTCCCCTCTCTCATGCTCTCTCTATCTCATTCTCTCTCAAATGAATAAATAAAATCTTTAAAAAAAAAAAAAGAAAAGAAAAACCAAGAAAACTTACAAAATTTTTTAAAAGATTTTATTTATTCATTTGAGAGAGAGAGAGTACAAGCAGGGGGAGAGGCAGAGGAGAGGGAGGAGCAGACTCCCCACTGAGCTGGGGGCCTGACGTGGGGCTCAACATGAGGCTCAATCCCAGGACCTGGGGATCATGACCTGAGCCAAAGGCAGATGCTTAACCATCTGAGCCACCCAGGCGCCCCTACAAATTTTTTACACCATGTTCTTAACTAGAAATTTCTAGTACATCAGCTCATTATAATGCATCAATTACTGTTGGGATCAAAAGTTACAGCCCTGAAAACTATATCCATAACTATTCTCCATTGGAATACCATCTGCTGTGGCTATATATATATATATATATATATATATATATATATATATATGCATGCTCTTTCAGGTATTTTCTTGAGATTATTTCTTTGGGCTTTGATTATACAGAGTTCATGCTGGAGTATGTGTAGTAATTACATTTATGTTCTAAACACAAACTCAGACAGTGGTCTAAACTTGAGGAAAGCTTATATCAGCCTCTGTCTTCACTTTCTGTCTTTTTGTTCCTCTGAGAGTCTTAGATGGGCAGCTGTTACCTGACTCTGGCCTCACATTCAGGCAGAATCCCTTCAGCTCCTGCTACACTGTCCAAGGTTTGCTCATGGTCTGACCACTGTCTAGTTAAGATAAAGACAGCAAGCAAATAGAATCATTTAGGGCCTGCACAAACCTTGGGCTTAAAATATTAATACCCTAGCTGGGTTTTTTTATTAAGTATAAAATAGTACAATATATATTTTAAGTTCTATTGAATTATATAAAGAAGCAGCCAAAGTAAAGTTTGTTGACCGAAAAAAAGTGTGTTACTAACAGAAATGAATACACATTTTAGATTTTTCAGAAATTCACTTTCTGTCATGTCAAAATTAAGATACTTCTAAATTTTATTTCAGTTTTACTAACACATACTTGGATTGTTTATTGAAATCTATACATCAGAAATCAATGATTTTAAACATACTTCTGCTCTTCAAAGAACTTACAAAAAAGATTGTTCTTTAAATCACCAGAAGAGTGCAAATAAAACCCCAGACAGTTTCATTAACAGCAATGAAAGGTGACAGCCCTTGAGTCTATGTCATAAGTTGATTAATTACTTTCCAAATGTTATTAAAGATTCTGAATGAATAACTAGACTGGTATTTAGGATCAGGCCTCCCTCACAATTCCTAAGTGGGTTTTAATTTTCAGAGTTAGATGATCATTATATCTGATTCGTTTCTTTAACATCTTCAGATGGTTGGTTTTATTGAAAAGAGAGCAGAGTAACTATTTCAGTATGTTTTTCTTTTCCCTGAAATTATTCCTTGCAGATTTCAATAAAATTTGTTTTGAAATAAAAATAATCAAATGTTGGCATTGCCCTTTAATAAAGGCCCATAGATCTGATGAGTTATATAAACATTACAAGGAATTCACTACCAAGGTCATGATTATGGAACCATTTAATTCCCAAATCTACCTTGCTGACTGCTTGGACACTCCATTGGAATCAGCATTGTGTATTAGGATGAGTATCACCTCAAGCAAACTTTTGTTCTGGTCATTTCTCATTTTCCTCATTCCCACAATGATTCCAACTTTCACCATTTTCTTAAGCTATTGAAATCTCTTTGACTTCCTTTATTCTCCATATAATATCTCCCTTTATAGTTTAGAGAATAAACAGAAGCCCAGATAGTTTCCATGTCACCTGTTTTTACCTCCCTCCTTTTTGTCTCAAATGGTAAAATAGTCTCTTCAACCTATGGTCTTGATTCCATTCTTCCCCGACATCTTGGAGCACCTTGCTCCATTTTTCCCTCCCCACCAATCCCTCCCATCTTTTAAAATCTCCCTCACTTTTTTCATTCAGTCCTTACTCAATCTGCTTCAAGCAAAAAAGCCCATATGCAGATATTCTGATACAATTGCCTTAAGTATTCACTCCTGCTTCTGCCTTACCCTTTAAAAAAATTTAGAATTCTTGAAAATAATTTCCTACTCATTGTCTCTACTCTCATTCATTCTTTAATTCATTACGCTCAAGCAGTCTGTTCCCAACTACCAAGAAGATGCCTTCACTCTAATAACCAGCAACCTCCTCATTGCCAAATCCAATGGACAATTTTATTTTTATCCCACTTGACCCCTCTGTGAGATTTGACACCATACATATTGCTCCTTTTTGAAATTTCTTGCTTCTGAAATACCAGACTTTCCTTTTTACATTTAAAGTTTAGATTTGAACTTTACAACTAAAGTTTAAATTCCTTCTTTCTACATACTGAACATGCACATAGGTGATCTCACTTACCTCCATGACTTCAACTACGCTGATGGGCCAGTGGTTTACAACTGCTCTAACTCCCTCTGCTCTAGAGCACCATGCCCATGTTGTTAACTACCTTATGGACACTTCCACTTGAATGACCAACAGATACCTCAGAGTTATTAACTGAACTAATTTTTTTTTGCCCCAAAACTTTTCTCTACCTGTTTACCTTACCTTTGTTTATGACACCCAAGGTAGACATTTTTTAGACATACCTGACTTCTTAGTCTTCCCCTATGATCAAAATCCATGTTGGATCATTGTCACATAATTTTTTTCTCTTTAATATCTTTCTAAGCTAGTCTTTTTTCCCTATCATATCCGTACTGCCAGAGTCTTTGTTCAGGGTCATTCTTTATTAATTCATTTCATTACCCATTCTTCAACAAATCCTTGCCAAGTGCTATGTAATGGCACTATGCTAAGGGCTAAAAATGAATCTTTCAGTCTAGTGGGAGGTACAGATAAGTAAATTACAACACAACATAATAAAGTCTAATTAAAGAGAAGGCAGGTCTGATATGTGAGCATGTGGAACAGTTTCTAATCCATTCCTAGAGGGTGAGAGAGGTATCAGAGAAGGTTTCTTGAAAGAAGTATCACCTATAAGACTTGAGGAGAGAATAAGTTAACCAGGTGAAGATGAGAACAAGAGTATTCCATAAAGGGACCCATGTGTGCTGAGACCCAGAACAGGAGAGCACATGGCTTGCTTCAGCAACCTGAAGAAGGGCAGGGTAGCTAGAGCCTAGATTTCTAGGGGGGCGATGGCAAGAGGCAAGGCTGGAGAGTTAGGCAGAGGCCAAATCATGCATGGCTTTTAAGCTGTGCTAAGGAGTTGAACTATTTTTAAAGAGCAAAGTGACATAATCACATTGTCATTTTAGAAAGATATCTTCAGTACACTGGGGAATGGATGATCAGGAGCAAGAATGGAGTCGGAATACCAGGTAGGAAGCTGTTGTCCTAATCCAGGCAAGAAGTGACACTGCCCTCAACTATGGGTGGCAGTGGGAATGGAAGCAGATGGACATATTTAAAATACCTATAGGTAGGAGTCAAGAATGATGCCCTGGAAAAGTGAGAAATATTAGGCATTGAGATAGGATATGGAGTGGTAGAACAAGTTTTCATGGGAGTAAATGAGGTGTCAGAAGGACATCTGACTGTCTCATTTGCCTTCTTCTTCCCAGCTTTGGTGTGCCCTGGCACACAGGCCTCCTCTGCATTCTCCTTTCCTTGGTGGTCTCATCCTATTTCATAGCTTTTCATACCATCAATGTGCAGACAACTTCCCAATTTAAATTTCTAGTGCAGACCTTTCTCCTTAAATCAAGAACTCAGTTGGATAACTGCATACTCAACATCTCCAATTGGATGCCTAAAAAGTATCTCAAACATGAACAGAACTGCCTGCCCTGATCATCACACATTCCTGCCAAACTTGCTCTACCTACCAGCTTCTCTATGTCAGTAACTGGCAAAATCATTTTCTCTGTTACAAAAGCCAAAATATTTGGAGTATTCATGACTGCTTTTTTCTCACATACCTCATCTCCAAATCCATTAGCAAATCCTCATAGCTCTGTCTCAAATATAACCAGAATTCAACTACCTCTTAGCACACTATCTTTTCTAGCCCAAACCACCGCCATCACTCACCTGGACTACTGCAGCAGCCTCCTAACCGATCTCACTTCTCCATTTTTACCCTATCCCATTCCCCTGCCACCACCAGTCTTCTTCCACACACAGTCAAGGTGATTCCATTCAAATATATTCACTCCCATGCTCAACACCCTCCAACGGCTCCTCATTTCACTCCAGTAAAAGCCCAAGTCTGACAGTGACCTACAAGGCCCTATATGGACTGATTCTTTGTCTTCTCTGATCTTATCTCATCTCCTGGACCAGGGTCCAGGCTTATTGGCCTTTGCTGTGCCTCAGACACACCAGGCATGCTTTCAGTTAGGTCCCTCTTGCCTCTGCAAGAAAAAAAGAAATCTTTCATGTCTCAAATGGCTAAGTCCTCTCCTCCTTCAACTCTTTCCCTAAAAGCCGGCTTCCCAATTTTTCAAAGCTACAGACCTCTCCCACCACCTTCCTTCTATGTGCTCCTGATCATCTAACCCTACTTTCTTTCTCTCTCTCTCTCTCTTTTTTTGCCAGTAACACTCATCAACATGTAACACACCACCTGTATAATTTGTTGTCTGGATCTAACTGCTAGAAAGTAAGTTCCACAAGAGCAGGAGTGTTCATTTTGTTTACTGATGTACCCTCACTCCCAAGCACCTCCCATATATTAAGACCTCAATTAATATTTGTCAGATTTAGTCTTACATAGCTGTTGGACATACAAAACTGATGCTTGAGAGATGGATTTCTGGACTCTCTGGAAATAAAGATGAAGATATAGATCGGGGAGTCTTCACTCTTATTAATCTTCATCTTCTATTGCCTGGACAGATGCAGTGACCTTCTGTCATGTCTTCTGGCCTCTAGCTTCTTTCCACTTCAGTCCATTCACCACACTGTGACCAAAATTTTCTAATACATAGTTAAAAGTACTATGCTCGTTTCCATCTCCTGCTTAAAACCTCCCAGTGACTTCACTGCAGATAAACTATAGATCCCTCAACAGGATGTATAAGGCTTTCTATGATGTGGCCCCAGCCTAATCTTCCATTTTCATCCATACCCAGCCCAACCCACATAGTCTCTACGCCAGTTACAGCTTCCTAAACAGCCTGCACATTCTCCCTGAGGTGCCTAGCTGTGTGTCCTGTCTGTCCCCTGCTTTTACTATGCCTAAGCAACTCCAACTTAACCTGCAAAACCTGGCCCAAGTAATACCTCCACGCTAGCATACTCCTTGGCCCTGCCTTTCTCTGCCACAATTAGCTATTCTTCTTTCTCTGTTCCTTCAGCAATGTGCACCTGTCTTTATAGCACTTCGTAGCACAGTGGGGCGGGAGGCTGGGACTGCCAGTCAGTAAGCAACACCGATATGGTTGAAAAGTTTTTGGTTTTTTTAATGTCTTGCCCTGTCTGTTCTCTTTCTGTTTCTCTCTCCCTCAAACACACATACCCCCTACATACACACACACAACTGCCTTGGATTATTTTTCCTTGAATTGATCAGTTATATAAATGCAGTCCTGAGCACAGTTGTCTTTAAGTTGTCCTAACCTTTTGGTTTATTGATTTTTCAAGGATCCAAAGTGTTTACTGAGTTTTAGAAATTGGATTTTGTATATGTACTTATTTTCCTGTACTGTTCTATTTTTTTAAGATTTTATTGATTTATTTGAGAGAGAGAGACTGAGTGAGCACAAGAGGAGGGAGGGGCAGAGAGAGAGGGAAAAGCAGGCTCCCCACTGAGCGGATCCCAGGACCCTGAGATCATAACCTGAGCTGAAAGCAGACGCTTAACCAACTGAGCCACCCAGGTGCCCCTGTACTGTTCTGTTTTTTTTTTTTAACAAGGATAGCTTTTTCTTGGCATTCTCTGTCCCTTTGAAAATATTTTTTATAGAAAGTTTTGTTTGGTTCTTTTATTCTCTGATTATATATTGATCTCAATATAGTGATATGTTTTTATTTTTTTCTCCCAACTGTTAGAATTGCATTATGTTTACCCAAGGGATCCACATCTATGTAAAATATGACTAGGTTTGGCTATTCCTTCCATTCACAGTTTTTTTATGATTTCTAGAAGTTTTTTCTACTTTTCCTGAAAAAGAAAATGTTACATACTGACAAAATTTACCTTGAGAAACTCCCTAGTTCATTCCCCTGGCAGAGAATCTACTTGCTAACTCTGATTGCCAAGGAGGTTCTCAAACCTACCCTAAGAACTAAGTGAGAATAGAGTTATAGGGTAATGCCCACCTCACATGGATTTAACTCCTATTTGGGGGTTAGGGCCTGGCCTTTAGCACCCCTGTGTCTCTACCCTTCTCTCTCTTTCCATGGATACTGGTTTGTCTTTACATGACAGCTACCAGGACAGAAATGGGGTCCACTCACCACCACCATTTCACACAAGTATTTGATTTCTGCTTTACATAACACCAGAGAGATTGATCAGTTATATAGTCCCAATTCTGAGCACAGCTCCCCCCAATTTGGAATTTACCATGCCTTGTGCTGAGGACATTTTTCAAACACTAAGGGAGGGAAATGTCTGATTCATTAATGAGTAATGTACCAGCTTCCTCTCTAACTTGTCTCCCTTCAATGCTTCACATTCTGACTGTTCAGTCAGGTTTATCCTATTCCAACCCTGTGTTTGAATATGACTGGAAAAAGTTGCTAAGCTTATTTTATTTTAACTTACATACTTAGGATGATGTTTCTCATACATGATTTGTAGTTTCATGTTATTCACTGTTCCTGGATTAATTGAAGAAAACCTGGTAGCACTTCTGCACAATCTGGACTGTAAAATTACACTTATCCATTAGGCTGAAAATTATTTTTAACTACTTCTATAGGATTTCAAGCATCTTAGCACTTTCTTAACAGTGAAATTTCAGTGTTCACATATTCAAGGGCAATGAAACATTCTTGTCCGACCTACAACTTATTAATGGGACAAAAGCCTGTCCAATCATCCAGGACTCTGACAGTTCAATGTATTTTCTCAACAGGACTTTTTACAATATGTACAATGTTAAAACAAATGTCCATTTGTTCTTCTTTCCCAGAACTTGAATACTTTCAGCAATTCTTAAAAGGACAAAGATGTTTACTAACAGATTACGAATATATGAAGGATAATCTTGAGAATATAATGAAATTCTATTCTTTTTATCTTTATTCTTACCAGATCAGAGTCAGATAATTGTCTCAGTCATATGTTACAACTAGAAAATGCACAGTTGGCTTTTTCTGATGCTACAATACAATCATTTTCAACTTTTAAAATGATTTTTGGAAGAAGAAAGGATGCAATATTGGATAAGAATCTGAATAAAAGCACTATTTAGGTCTCTTTCAAAGAAATAACATTTGTATAATAATCAAGCATCAGTGTTTAAAGGAGCCCCTAAAACATTAATTATAACACATGAAAATTATTCTTGCACCATGTTTAGTTTAACTTCTTTTCTCCTGTAGCCACCTATACGTGAATTTTTTTTTAAGGTTTTATTTATTTATTTGACAGAGAGAGATAGCAAGAGCAGGAGCACAAGCAGGGGGAGTGGGAGAGGGAGAAGCAGGCCTCCTGCCGAGCAGGGAGACCAATGCGGGGCTCGATCCCAGGACCCTGAGATCATGACCTGAGCTGAAGGCAGACGCTTAACGACTGAGCCACCCAGGTGCCCCATATGTGAATTTTTAATAAGCTCGTTTATTATAAATAAAGTATACAATCTAAGGATACTTTTTTTTTTAGAAATTTCATGTCAGTGACAGGCTGCCATACACAGTGTAACTTTTCTCCACAAGCACACAAAATTTTCCTTGATTTTTAGTTAAAAAAAAAAAGAATTTTTACTCCCTTTCACATAGTTACACCTTCACATGATCTTTAAAATCACCTGTTAGGAACAGTTTACTCTGGTAATTACTTTGAAACAGCATGTTTTAGACACACCGCAACAACACAAAAATAACAAAAATAATCATATGCAGTTTTGCAACATGTGCTACAAAAACCTTAAAAATATTGTTCTACACCAATAGATAAATATGGCCAAAATCTTTTCAATCTGAGTTCTGTTAGTAAAAAGGGTAATTGTTCACTTACTTTTCTTCATTTGCTTGCAACTAGGATTGTCACATAAGATATATTCATGGGACATATTTATACTAAAAAAATTAGTCATTATTTATCTGAGATTCAAATTCAACTGGGAATCCTATATCTTTATTTGCTAAACTTAAGTGGGGGTGTGGGTTTGCTCTTCTTTAAAGTGGTAAAGAGGGGCGCCTAGGTGTCTCAGTTGGTTAAGCGACTGCCTTCGGCTCAGGTCATGATCCTGGAGTCCCGGGATCGAGTCCCACATCGGGCTCCCTGCTCAGCGGGGAGTCTGCTTCTCCCTCTGATCCTCCCCCTCTCATGGTCTCTCTCTCTCATTCTCTCTCTCAAATAAATAAATAAAATCTTTAAAAAATAAAATAAAATAAAAAGATAAAGTGGTAAAGTAAGGGTTCCTTTTCTGTTGTTCTTCCTTAGCATGGAAGGCCCTTACCATGGCCTTTGCCTTGGAGGACAACTTAAGGACTTTAAGAACTTGAGACAGGTTTAGAGGAAAACCACAATGGCCAAAGGGTGGAAAATAAGAAATAACAATATTTAAACTGAGAGTATTATGGTGATGACACAGTCACCAAGTATTTGGAGTGGGCTCACCAGCGGACTGTGCCAAGTTCCTCATTTTTGACGAAGGCATGCAAAAACTGGCTAAAACACAACTTAGGATAAGCATGGTAGCTATATTTATTGAATGCCAGTGTATTCTGTCCATGATTGAATGCCAGTGTCTCATGATTTATCCCTAACCCTCATGGGCAACCCACAAGACGTATACCATTATTCCCATGTTTTAGATAAGGAAACTGACACGTTATGACATTTTAGTCATAAGATATGTAAATGGTTAAACCCAGATTTACATCACATCAAAGTCCATCTTATAACAAAGCCCAATACTCTCTCCACTATACCTCACCTCTTCTCTAGAAGGTTTTGTGAGCTATTGGGAAGAATGTTATCAAGCAAACCTATCTGTAAATATTAGACATAGGACTTACTTATGAGTATTTAGATCATTTATATGAGGTCACATGAAAGCAGTTGGATGGCTGAAAAATCCTCAAGATTTCTTCTGTCCTCCTAACTTACTGTTAGAAATCATTGTCAAAGTAGGGGCACCTGGGTGGCTCAGTTGGTTAAGTGTCCAGCTCTTGATTTCAGCTCAGGTCATGATCTCAAGGTTGTGGGATTGTGTCCCATGTCCGGCTCTGCACTGGGCATGGAGCCTACTTGGGATTCTCTTTCTTCCTTTCCCTCTGCCCCTCCCTCCCCCCCCCTCCAAAAAAAAAAAAGAAAGAAAAGAAAATTAATCATTGTCAATGTAGTATCTGGCTACATTAGATAGGATTTTTGACGTGGCATATTGTTTTATCTTTCTAAAGTCAGTTTAGACTTTTTTAATGATCGTAACACTATTAAATCTTTAGGCATAAAAATCAAATGTTCAACAAAGCATGTTTTAAAATTTGTTTTCTCGACAGCCCAGTAGATCCTTTCACTTTTCAATTTAGGTTAAACCCTCAGATTTTTAGCATTTATCTTGCTGTCTTCAAATCCACAGACTATATACTTTTCTGAGAGTAGGAACTCTCAGTATCTAGATAAGGGCATGATATGCAATGGATGCTCACAAATATTTGATTAAATATTGTGTGAGATAATATGATTCTTCATAAACAGTGAATGTTTATAAATACAGTATTAAAATTGTCATCAGGAATCTCCTATTAGAATCTTCTTTCCTTAACTTTGCTTTTCTGGTCCTACTTTTACAGTTAATAGAAATAATGTAAGTGTAGAGAGGGCTAAGAATTTTTCTCAGGATTTCACTCTGGCAAGTCCTCCTGGAGATTTAACTATGACTGTTTTTTATGGCTGCAATTTCCTTAATATGGGGCCTCAGCCATTTTCCATCATCATAAATCCGTTTTATATACTTAAAAGCAGGATTGAAATTTTTTCCGCTTTTTATATCTTGCCTCTTCACTTAGATACATTATTTCTGTCTTGAGATTATGTTATGTACTATTGTAAAAAAAAATTGAAATTATATGGCAGGAAAAAACTAGTATACGACGTCAGAAATTTTAACTAATAGATGTATTTCCAAATGCAAAATGAAATATTTAAAGTAATTATTCAAGTAAATAAGGGAACCATCTTTGCTCTTTGTTCTAATTACTTGAATATTTTACTTAAAATTGCTTTTATTCACTTGACCTTTTGTTTGAACTCACAGGTTTGTAGTATCTCCAGATGGACATTATTTGGTCAGGACTTTTTCAGGAGCAAGGAATAAAAGAATCACAATGAAACTGCTGATGAAAAAAAAAAGAGAGAAAGGAAGGAGGAAAGATTTTACTGGTTCCTATTAGCTTAAGACATGGTGGGTACAGATGTTCAAACAGCAACATGGAGAACCTCCCTTTCTCTGTGTCTGGGTTCTCCTGCCCTTTGCATCAGTTTTGTGTTCAAGGAGGCTTTCTCCACATACTGGCAAAGTTGGGCATCAGACACTCTAAATTAACATCATCTTTAGTACTTGTGATCTTTCAAAGAGAGAGGTCCTTTCCCAGTATTTATATTAAATCTCAAAAAGACTCTGGTCTTGATTTGGTCACATGCTTATCCCGACTAAGCTCTGCATCAAAAGAAAAGTTCACTGAAAGGCCAGCTTGGTTTGCAAGCTCACCTTGTGGTAAGGGAGGTAAGCCATATGATGGCAGCCCCATTAGAGAGGAGGGAGAGTTTTCAAAAGAGTTGCCAGTAGTAGAGACAGTGAGAGTTAAAGTAGTTAGGTAGGTTATGGGGCACGTAGGTGGCTCAGTCGTTGGGCGTCTGCATTTGGCTCAGGTCGTGATCCCGGGGTCCTGGGATCGAGCCCCGCATCGGGCTCCCTGCTCCACAGGAAGCCTGCTTCTCCCTCTCCCACCCCCCCTGCTTGTGTTCCCTCTCTTGCTGTCTCTCTCTCTGTCAAATAAATAAATAAAATTAAAAAATTAAAAAATCTTTAAAAAATAAATAAAAATAAAGTAGGTAGGTTAAAACAAATGTTTACTAAAATATTACACCTTTTGAATAAAAATCATTTTTAGGAAATGCAAATAATTTAAAATAGCTGAAGTGAGCATGATACATTTTTTTAAAAAGCATTAGAAATACACTCACAAGAACTATATTGCACATTTAGTACATTTTAGATAATATTTTATCTTCTTTGAATCTCAGTTTCATCATCTGAAAGGGAATAATGCTCACTTTATAAGATAACTATGCAGATTAAAGGTGAGGATATAATAGACAGTACTTTGTATACTATGTAGTGCTATCTATATAATTGTAAAGTATTATGATTTCTAAGAAAATCAGTTCCTAAAGAAAGCAAAGTTACCCCTGTCAAACTCTAGAAAGTCTCTCTTACAAATATATCCCATTACACCTGTGGTGTTTTTTCCTGAGGAATCAGTGCTTGAATATAACACACAAGTGCTTTGTGATAGGTTTTTATTGATGAGGAGAACAATAATGACAACAGTAGTAGGGGTGATAGGCAGAGGTGGCTACTCAATAAATTCTTAGGGAATTAAATATATTTCTGGGGAATGAAAAACCCATGTAAGCTAGTTTAGTAAAAAAATTAATGGCAGATAGATGGCAGACAGAGTGGAGTAGCTGGTCTGAAGTTTAGGCTGAGCTGATCTACCTAGCTAACAGAACAATCCTCTTTAAAGGAAATGCTCCTAAATACCAATTGTTTGATGGCCAAGGTGCCATTCAGATAATTACTCCCAGGAAATGTTTTGCCAGTGAAATTATCCCAACTACCAACTGAAAAGAAATAAAGAAATGTTTTATGGATGATTCAGTTTCACCTGCTATGTGTACAACATTTTAAGAGAATGAATTAGTCAATCTGTTTGAATCATCTTTACGTGTTCCTTTTAGTAAGGAGCACAAAGCTGGCTAAATGGCCAGCACTATTTCAGAAAGAAAGAAAAAACAGAAACAGTAAAAAAGACATTCTATATTGAAAGCCTGATCCAGGCATATCACAGGAATAACTGTATCAAGACAAAAATATATGAAAAGTGAAAGTATTTCGGGAGTTACTACCAATATAAATATTAAAATTGCTCACACATCCCGATCTGGCAGATTAAATAGATAGAAAAAGCAATATATGCCAACACAATGGCATTGAAATAAAATGTAATTGTAGAAAAACAATCTCAGAGTTGAAAATTATTATAGTTAGAAAATAACTTTGGAAGTCATTAGTTCAGCCTAGGAGTGTGCTTTTAAATATTTAATCATCATCCTTTCAGGGGAGGAAACAAAAGTCCTGATTTGTAATGTTTGCCAGTTTCTGTGATGTAAGTACTCCAGCCATGGCCTATTTCAAACTTCCAAGGTAAGGTCACTGAACTCACATTGGAAAGATGCACGCAATAGGCCGTCATGAGCCACAGGGCTCCAGCACATGACTAGATCAACACTATCATTTTACAAATAATAAAGCAGCTGAGGCCAAAGAAGTTGGGTGACTGGCTTTGGGTCATACAACTATTCAGCTGCACTGCCACAACTAAAACTCAAGTTCTCCCCCATGCTACACCTCAGGGTGTGAGTGCCTTATGAGAAAGGGATCATAATTGATTGATGCCTGCCTGACTCCCCTACCCTGGTTAAGCTCCCCTTCAAAGACTCCCATAGACCTTTCCACATTGAGTTTAAACTGTGGTCTATTTGTCTGTCTTCCTTACTAGTCTGAGATCTCATGGACAGTTGTAAAGCATTTTATTCATTTTTGTGTCATCAGCACCCTACACACTATCTGGAACATAGTAGATGCTCAAAAAATATTTGAGTATATGAACAAACAATAATAATAGAGAACATTCATTGACCTACTACATGTCAAACACTGCTCTTAGTGACTTACATGCCCTAACTCATTGAGCCATCAGAGTAACCATCACAAGTGAGGTAGGTATTATAATCATTCCCATATCTCAGATGAGAAAATGGAGGCTCAGAGAAGTTATTTGCCCAGGGGGCACACAGACAGCAAATGGATTTAAACCTTGCAGGCTGTCTCCAGAGCCTGTGCACTTGAACACTTAGCTGTCCCTTAATTAGCCAGCAGTGTCATCAGGCTATATCGCTCAGCAACAAATACTTCCAAAAGGTTTCCCTCCTTTCCTTATGAAAGACAGGTATTTCCTGGAGAAGATCTAGTCTGACCAATACACACCTTTGTTAATGGGGAGGAGACTTAATTAATTGAAATGATCAAGGAAATGGGATGTTTACATTTTCTCATTATCTGAGGATTAAACAGAAACCTGTATTTTAATTAAAAATCCTGTTGTTGACAATGGGCTCAAGTCCTATTTTTTTTTTTTGCTTTAATTTAAAAAAATTAACCTTTCTTTGATTTCTCAGTTTGAAAAGTGCCATCACTGTTTGCTATCAAGAGAATGTAAAGAAGATGAGGGAGACTGAGTTAACAAACTCCAGGGGTATTCTGCAATGTTTTTTCCTTAAACAGAAAAAATATCCTCTTTCCCTCCTGGTTTTCTTATGACTTGCCATCTCATCAAGTGAGATAACAAAAAAGCCCATTAGTATATTTGTGCATTTTCTTGGATTCTTAGTTAATTGAGAATTAGTACTGTGAATAACTTATATACCAACTTTAAGATACGAACCTTATTTTTAAAACATAATGTAATAGCTCGGATTTAAAAAAAAGATCATTTTAAAGGCTCCTTCAAAAAGCCTAAAAGAAAAAAAGTCATTCACCCTCTACATTGCACAATGGATATCAACTAAGATGCAAATTGGTTGTAATGCTTTTTTTCTTTTGGCAGTAATGGTTCATTTATTTTCTTCCTGTATTACTTTTCCTAAAGAAAATACAGTGACAAATTATGTAGTAGGCTAATGTTCCAAATTTTAGAAGACACACTAATATCATATTGAGAAGTTCATTTAATTTTTCCCCATAATATATTCTAGAAGTTTTAAATACATATATGCAGTTTATTTGGAATTTGTTTTTGTCCTCTAATAGTACAGCTTGTCTTAAACCCTTCTTTTCTTCTACTCCTTGTCATTCCCCCCACCATGGCCAAAAATTTTCTTTTTTTTTAAGATTTTATTTATTTATTGGAGAGAGAGAGAGAGAGATGGAGAGAGTAAGCATGAGCGGGGTGAGGGGCAGAGGAAGAAGCAGACTCTCCACCGAGCAGAGAGCCTGATGCGGGGCTAGAAGAAGAGAATAATAATACTTTCTGCTTCAAAGGGTGTTTATAAAGAGTAAATCAGAGGGTTTAGCAGAATGCCTGGCACATACATGGTAAGCATTCAGTACATGTTACTGTTATTTTTATTATTATATGGCTTATACCTCTTCCAATTCTTTACCTTAAGGACACACTTTGCCCACTTTCTATGTGAAGAGAAAGTCACAACACATTGTGCTTCCTTTTTTTTTTTTAAAGATTTTTTATTTATTTATTTGAGGCAGAGAGAATGAGAGACAGCATGAGAGGGAGGAGGGTCAGAGGGAGAAGCAGACTCCCTGCTGAGCAGGGAGCCCGATGCGGGACTCGATCCTGGGACTCCAGGATCATGACCTGAGCCGAAGGCAGTCGCTTAACCAACTGAGCCACCCAGGCGCCCAACACATTGTGCTTCTTAAAGGAACCCTCAGACCTATTAAGTAATCCTTCTTTTCATTTCTTGCTGACCTCTTTTTGCATGATTTACTGTAGCTATTCTAAACCTCTTTCTCTACTCTGAAGATCCTAATACCTCTTCTGTAACTATTACTTTCAGTGATGTTCATATACCCTAATTTATTTTTATAATATTGAGACCATATGCCTTGAAGTCCAGTGTCTCTGTACTTCATCTTACTTATCCTCACCTGCTATCTCAGAAAATGATATTTCTTATGTTCTAGGCTCTTGAAAATGCCTCTTTTTACTCTTTTGGGATACTGCTCCAATAAGTTTTATCTCCCCCATTTGCTTTCCTTGGTTTCCCCACTTCTCTGGGCTCAACTACTTGCAGTTCTTCTGACCATGCCATAAGTTCTTTCCTGCCTCTATATCTTTTTTACAAACTGCTGTGCCTGCCTCTATATCTTTTTACAAACTGCTGTGAAGGAATTTCCCTTCATTTTCCTCCTCCTTCAAGACTCAGCTCTAGCATCATTTCCAATGTGGTTGGCTGCCCTTTTTATGCATTCTCATAACTGTCTGTCAATCCTCCATCAAGTGACTCTGAGCTTCCTAGAGAAACACACCATACCTCTGTACTCCCAGAACCTACCACCACTGCCTGGCCCTTAGCAGATACCCAGCAAATGTTAGTGGGAGAAATATCTACAAATAAGCACATGTCTTTCCTACAATTTAAGAATAAACTTTTGAGGGATGCCTGGGTAGCTTAGTTGGTAAGCGTCTGCCTTCTGCTCAGGTCATGATCCCAGGGTCCTGGGATCAAGTCCCACGTTGGGCTCCTTGCTCAGCGGGGAGCCTGCTTCTCCCTCTGCCTGTTGCTTCCCCTGCTTGTGCTCTCTCTCTCTCTCTTTCCGACAAAAAAATAAATAAAATATTTTTTTTAAAAAAAGAATAAACTTTTGAAAAAAGAATAAACTCTTCTTGACCCTGATTTGCTTGCCCTTCCTTTGACAAACATTCTACCTCCTTACCACACATTCTCTTGCAATTTAGTATTCGATACAACTACTGAATCTACTGAGATTACTCTCTTGAAAGTCAGCAAAGAGCTTCCATGTGGCCCATGTCCTCCTTCTCAAGCCCCTCACTTGGCTTCTGTGACACAGTACAACATTGGTTATCTTGGCACCTCACTGAACTTACCTCCCTTGACTCCTTAATTTGTTTCTCCAATGTGAGTAATCCCAAGATTTCCTTCATTCAACCTTTTTTCTTCCTTCACTTTGTCCCTCCGTGAACTTACTCTTGATTTTAACCATAATCTCTGTGTAGATAACATGCGAAGTTTATTCCTAATCCAACTCGAGTCCCTATTACTCTACCAAGACCGAGTTCTACATTGTCATTTCTTCGCGTACAGACATGGCACTCATACTTCCACTTGCCACTGTCTCACCCCAGACAAATACTGTCTCACCTAAGAATGATCACGCCACTTTCCTAGTAAGGGCAGACTTCTCCTCAGAATCCTTCTTGTCATTTGCCTCTATTGCTTGGCACAAATGCTCTGTCTTCTTGGAATCCTTATTCCTCACTTATTCCAGGCATCTGCTTCCTGATGAACAATATAAAACCTACTAGTCATCCCTATAGTAGAACGTTTTCACTCATTTCCCAATAATACATGAAATTCAACATGTTTAAAACCAACTTATCATATTTGTCAGTCTTTAGCCTAACTTCCTCCTATTGACTACCCTAGTTTTATAAATCATTCCCCTTTTTCCCAGATAACTGCTAGTCATCTTTGCCTTCTCTTTTGTACTCCACCAATTTAGGTGTCAAATCTTTATTTATTCAACATTTATTCAAATATTCTCTCATTGATCCCTTCCTTTCTATTCTTGGGAACACCATCTTGATTCTGGCCCATATAGATAATAAGGTTATGGACTATAATAATACCCTATCACCTGGTCTTCCTGTTGCCAGGTTCTAAACCCTCCTCTCAGCCACCTTGCCTCCAGATCAGTCTTTCTAAAGGAAAACCTTGATTATATGATTCTCCAGCTCAAAATCTTTGACTTTTCTATTACCCCTTAAATAATGTCTGCAATTCCTATCAATTTGGTAGAATAAAATTATCTTTGATTTTGGAGTCAAAAAGATTTGGATTCAAGTTCTGGCTACTACACTTACCTTTTCTGTAACTTTGAACTTATTGCCTGATTTTTATTCACTTATTTATTCAACATATATTTATTTAACACCTACTGTGTTCTAGGCTCTATATCAGATACTTGGGAAAGAGTGATGAGCCAAACAGACATTGTCCTTCCTTTCCTGGACCTCACAACATAGTAGACTTGTCCCTATTTTTTATTATCATAGTAATTCTAAGTATAAGTCATGTCTCCCTCTCTTGATGCTTTTAGCTCTTGGTTTGTGCTATGCAGGGTATTATAATGCTGTGTACTATGGTTACTTGCATATGTGCTTTGTCTGTCAACCACAGTGTAGGTTCACTGAAAGGTAAGTACCACACCCCATTTCCATAGTGCAAGCACAGAGCTGTGTACATACTAGTTGTTAGTGAATTCTGCTGGGATGTTGTAGACCTAGGGTTAGTCTTTGTAGACCTACTATAATGCCTAGTAACTTTTTAAAGTTTCCTTTTGTCCTGTCAGAATTATGCACTAAAAAAGGAGGGAAAAAAGTAATAGCCGTTTGGTTTCTATTCCTTCTAAGGCCTCTCCTTTTTAACCTACCACCCTGCCTACAACTTTAATAAGTAGAACTAACAGTGTTTGTAACTCATGTACCTTAAGTTTTTTGAAACTGAAAAACAAATGCACTCATGATAACTAGTTAGAAATATTGTCCATGTGCATACAATGGAATGTTAAAATAATGTGTTTTCTTTACTAAATAGCTTTTGGCTTGGTAATGAACAATATGTTGTTTTTCCCTAAGAAATAATTCTAGGACTTTAGTCCTGAACATTATATTTTATATTATATATTTTCAGATTGCTGTGTTTATGTTTCCAGCCATCTTACATTAAGTTAAGCATTTGTCTATCCAAAACAATAGATCAACTATAGCCAAATTATAACCATACCTTTCCTCTGCACACAAAATCCTATAAACAGCATGTGATCATATTGCTTCTAGAATTTATGATTGTTTTCTTCCAAAAGGAAGCTAAATTTAGCCTAGTAATTCTACATGCTCCCAAGGAAACAATGCCTGCTGTGATTTCTAGAATAAATGAATCTGAACCGCAGTTCCTTTACTTGACTAACTAAGAAAGTTTAAATATCAACCTAGTCATTACCACAGATATTAAACCACATTAAAAAACAGCAAGGGGTTAAGAAAGAAATTTGCTGTTTCTGACTTCATTGCTAAATGAGTCTAACTTAGTTGCTGTATTGTCTTTAATATAGAACATTGTTTGCATCTCATAATGGTTCTCTAAAATTACTCGTTCATGGCTTGAGTTCCAAAATTAAACTATGTAGAGTCATGTCCATCTGCACAATGCATCTTTATGTGAAATCAGCTAGAGTTTTTTGTTTTCACTTGATGTAAAAATGCCAGTTAGGAAGGTTTGTTTCTAATAGTTTAACTGGTATGGTTCTTTCAGTTTCTTCTTTGTTTCTAATGACAACTAAACTGCTCTCGCCTTGAACATGTTTTGGCAGATAAGCTTCTCACCATGAAGGCCCCTGCTGTGTTTGCACCTGGCATCCTTGTGCTTCTATTTACCTTGGTGCAGAAGAGCTATGGGGAGTGCAAAGAGGCACGGGTAAAGTCTGAGATGAATGTGAACATGAAGTATCAGCTTCCCAACTTCACTGCAGAAACACCCATCCAGAATGTTGTTTTACACAAGCATCATATTTACCTCGGTACAGTTAACTATATTTATGTTTTAAATGACAAAGATCTTCAGAAGGTTGCTGAGTACAAGACTGGGCCCGTGCTGGAACACCCAGATTGTTTCCCATGTCAGGACTGCAGCCACAAAGCCAATTTATCAGATGGCGTTTGGGAAGATAACATCAACATGGCTCTACTTATTGACACATACTATGATGACCAACTCATTAGCTGTGGCAGTGTCCACAGAGGGACCTGCCAGCGACATGTCCTTCCACCCAGCAATACTGCTGACATACAGTCGGAAGTTCATTGCATGTACTCCCCACAGGCAGACGAAGAACCTGGCCAGTGCCCTGACTGTGTGGTGAGTGCCCTGGGAACCAAAGTCCTGATATCTGAAAAGGATCGGTTCATCAACTTCTTCGTGGGCAATACCATAAATTCCTCGTACCATCCAGATCATTCATTGCATTCGATATCAGTGAGAAGGCTAAAGGAAACGCAAGATGGTTTCAAGTTTTTGACAGACCAGTCTTATATCGATGTTCTACCTGAGTTCAGAGATTCCTACCCTATTAAATATGTCCAGGCCTTTGAAAGCAATCATTTTATTTACTTTTTGACAGTGCAACGAGAAACTCTAGATGCTCAGACTTTTCACACAAGAATAATCAGGTTCTGTTCTGTAGACTCTGGATTGCATTCCTACATGGAAATGCCTCTGGAGTGTATTCTCACAGAAAAGAGAAGAAAGAGATCCACAAGGGAGGAAGTATTTAATATTCTCCAAGCTGCATATGTCAGTAAGCCTGGGGCCCACCTTGCTAAGCAAATAGGTGCTAACCTGTATGATGACATTCTCTATGGAGTGTTTGCACAAAGCAAGCCAGATTCTGCTGAACCAATGAATCGCTCTGCTGTCTGTGCATTCCCTATCAAATATGTCAATGAATTCTTCAACAAGATCGTCAACAAAAACAATGTGAGATGTCTTCAACATTTTTATGGACCCAACCACGAACACTGCTTTAATAGGGTAAGTCATATACATTTCCCACTTATAAATTATGAGGTATAAGTCAGAATAAGTAGCAGTCTAGAAAAGAGCATCAAGGGCTTTTTGGTGCTTGGTAAATGATCTTTATCCAAAATATTTGTATATTCTTTCCAAGAAAATTTAGATATTGAATCTTCATTTAAATATAAAATCATAGCTTGAGAAAAAGTTAATGTGGTTCTAAAAGAAAAAGTATTTTACAGTTTGGGTTTACATGTTTGTCAGCACTTTAGATTATTAAACTTATTTCTCATATAAGCTTTAATAGTTCTGGTCAGATTTACACAAAGCTTAATATAACAGCAATTCCTATAAAATGCAATTATTGAGATCCCAATGCAGTCTTTACAGGATTTAGAATGAGAAGCTCAAGTTAATTTGTGGGTTTTGAAGGTTTTTTCCTTATGAGGCCCCATTCATTCACTGATAAATGAATGGTTTATATTTTGGGCATTATATAAAGAAAATTAAAAACAAACAAAAAAATCTCTTGGTAATGTTGGTAAATAAAATGTTGGTAAATAAAATATTTTTAAATGAGCTAATACACTTCTCTGAATAACTTAGAAAACTAGAGAGGAAACTTTTGTTTCTAAATCCTTCCTTTGGAACTTGCATGGACTTTCTACTTGAATAAACATGTGTCTACCACCTTCTAGTTAGGTACTTTTTACCTGGTTGGTATTTGATATTTATAAATACAAATATTTTGACCAATACTCGTTTATACCTACATGAGAAGGTATTTTCACAGGAGATGTTAGGGACATTCTTTGTTGCTTTGATTTAGATATAGTAAAAGCTACCAGCTATACCCAGAGGATTTATCTTACTAGCCATCAGATCATTTGGTGCTAAAGGAAGAGCACCAAATCAGGAGTACATTGTGGCCTTGGGCTCCCTTGGTTTGGACCCACATTCGAGCATGTGAACCTGGCTATATCTCCTAACACAACAACCACTAGTGGTCATAATTGGATGAACAATGAACAAACCATCTAAAGATGGTTTGACTTTGGAAAACCACATCTCGCTACTTTAGCAGTTTTCAGTCTCAGTAATAAAGGCTGTAATTGTAAGCAGAAGGACATTAAACATATCCTTGATGAAAGTATATAATTTGCTGAAAGGCACCAAGAACATATGAATTCAGAAACATTTGGTTCACTTTTGATGAAATATCTGCTATACTTCCCCAAATGGAAGCTCCAAATAATGTTTTTTTAAGATTTTATTTATTTATTTATTTATTTGAGAAAGAGAGAGAGAACTCATGTGAACAGGGGAAGAGGGAGAGAAAGAGAGAATCTCAAGTAGACTCCCCTCTGAGTGCAGAGCCCCACAGGAGGCTCAGTCTCATGACCCTGAGATAATGACCTGAGCTTAAATCAAAAGAGTCAGATGCTTAACCAACTGAGCCACCCAGGCGCCCCACCAAATAACTTTTTATAAAGCTAGAAAAATACTTCTGAGAAAGTGAATTCATGTTTTAGTGAACTAAAGACATAACTTCCCTCCTTTCCCCTCCAAAGTCTAGGAATAAAAAATAATATACATGCATAAATCCCAACTAAGACTTATTTCTCCCTGCATTCATGTCATACATGTTGCAAACTCTGTAAGAAGCAACAGAATTCCTCCTGAGGCTGCCCCTTTTCTTCACTAGAAAATACAAAAGAATGAAAGGAAACAAAAGGACTTTCAAAAACCTGGAATTAGGGGAAAAATGTAACATTAATAGCATTCCAGAGAAAACACTTTTTTTGTATCCAATAATTGCATCAGAAACACAAGTTTAAAAAGATTCTATTAGGAGTTCCTCCAGGGCCTTTAAAGCACATGACTTTGCTATTTAAATCATGTTCTGTTAATTAAAAAGAGACTTTACCTTATGAGGGTATATTGATAATCCTATTTCATTATTTTATTTTGTACATTTCCACCCTCTGATGTAAAAGTACTTATCAATTCTAGAAATTGTCAAATACATTTGAACTTTTCTACCCCTTTCACTCTTTTAGCGTTCCAAGGAAAACAAAAAGGCAGGCAGGATTATCCAGTGAAATTCAGGTCAGTTTTATCACCCAGGAAAAAAATGCCCAAAATGCACCAACTGCACCTGAAATCATTATCATTCCCATCACAAAAATTCCTGTGGAAAACAAGATGGAGCTTGCCAACATAGTCTTCTTACAAGGGAAGCCAACTTTTGCACTGGCCACATTCCATAAAGACAAATACCTTCAAACCTTTTCTACTTATTTGCCTGTTTATCTTCTCTGGTTACTAAAGATCAAAATTCTTCTGAGAATGAGACTACCCACATTCTCAGTTTTCATATACCAGTCCACAAAAAGACCTCAGATTGTTCCAGCCATCAGCATACAATCATTTCCTAGCTTCATCTTGAAATGAAGACACCGAGAGAGCCATTACTCACACAAAACAGAATGATTTACAAAATCAAACCTGTTTGGAAAGACTAAGCAATAAGATGACTCCATTTTGTCTTGGCAACTTTACTTGGCAAGATATCAGGTGGCACTTTTAACAATTTCTTGGAACTGAGCTTTTGTTTTGGCATAAAGTTTGGTGAATAAACACATATATTGTAGTTTTGTTATTAATATCTCTAATCCATCAAATCTTTATGGAGGGACTGTTGTGTGCTCTGTAGACAAAGAAAGCTGCAGCAGTAACTTTCTGCTGAGGCTTCTGCCTGGTCCCAGTGTGTAAGCAAAGCCATGGCAGGGGTTTTCTGGCCCTGTCTGAGCTTCTGCCATGTACAAAGAGGGTTTCTGTCAGCACCAAGAAAGAGCGTCTTTTAAATTCTAGGGGTCAAGCCAGTATGTAGGCCTGATTTGCTTATTTCAGATCACATATTTGGTTGCTTTTCCCACTCTCACATTTTATGACACACATCTATGCAGACTCTTCGTATACTGCTTCTTATACTGATGACATCAAATCATCTCTTTTGAGTCATTTGATAGTTTCCAGAGCACATCATCTTCATATCTAAGTTATGTGTGTTTCAGAACTTTTTGATTCTGCTTTTGATGTTGTTTCTGGAAAATTATCCTAAGCCACAAGTACCCATTCGTGTAATATTAGAGTTGATTGTATCAGTTCAATAAAAATAAATTCTTGATCTTCACAATATAACCATTTTCTGTGTTGCTTTTGAAAGTGATTCTTAAGGGATACGTTTACAGTGATTTCTAACACTTAGAATTATGAGATTCCATACCCACAAATAATTACTAAATCTTTAGTCTTAAATATCTTTACCACCTTTTTTTATTCATTCATCATTTGACTTCTGTAAACATCCTAAACTGGTATTTGATTAAAGTTGTTTTAGTCTAATGCATATTCCCTAAACAGCACATTACTATTCAAAATAAAATAGTTGAGAAACTATCCCATAATATGGAGACTTTGTAAATCCCCAAATATCCCTCACTTTCTCTTTGGGGATAAACAGTTTCAAAATTCAGTTCGTTTTAAGCACATTGATGGGACTCTTCAACAGTATCATACATATAAGGGATTTACTAACATGACAATTATTCTAGGAAAAAAACAGAATCAGTACACCTTCGCCCAATTTCCTACAAATGAGATCAACATTGACTAAAAAACTTTTTAATCCCTAAATCGTAAAGGTCCTATTCCCTAAATTATGCTTACTAAGAGAAGTGGATTAATACATTTTGGAGAGATTTTCAATCAGAATTGAAATTTGGAAAAGGTTTCTTGAAATATCTCTCATCTAACCAGAAAATACAATTAATCACATTACACTTTTTCTTGCAATTCCAATATAAAAGTTTTGCTCTATATGTAAGTATTTGAAAGAATTAAAAAAAAAAAGAGTAGACTTGTAGTAAAAAAATATTTTCACCAACATCTTAATGACAAATGATTGATCAGTTGAAGGGGAGAAACATGCAGTTTGGTGCCAGTATACCTAGATGCAAGTTGCAGCTTATTACATACCAGTTGTGTGACTTTTGCTGCATGACTTGACCCTTAGAGCCTCAGTCTCCTCATTTGTAACACGCACAGAACAAAACCTACTTCATAGGGTTTTGTAAAATTTGGGGATAATATATATAAAGTTCCTAGCACAATAAGATGACCATAAATTTAGCTCTTTGGGAGACAGCATGGCCTAAAGGAACAAGACTGAAGTCAAACAGATCTGGGTTCAGATGTATACTCCACTATTTTATACCTGTCTGGTCACAAGAGCTTTATTTAAACTTTCTGAACGCATCTTCCCTCCATGCAGGGCATTGGGAGAACAAGTGCAATAATGTTTACAAAAGACCCTAACTTAGTCCTTGGCACATAATAAATAGCAACTATTATTGTAAGGAATACTTATGTGAAGAAACACAAATTTAAATTATTGAATTTTCTGGAAGAGGCACACTCTGATTCTACTGCTCATGAAGGTCTTTCACTTACCTCCCTACCTCTTATGAGTGACCCACCTCCATAATACTTCATTTGTGTAAATCCTTCTTAAAACTTAATAGTTCAAAATAAATAAATAAATAAAAGAGAGAGAGAGGGGAGTGGTGGTGGTTTGGGCTGGAGAGAAAGATAATTGAAACAGAATTGTACCCTAGTCAAGCCAGAAGGTATAAGGTGTTCTTCTTTCCCTAACCTTCCATTCTAACTACCCATAACACTGTAAGATATTGTGCCTCTGTAACTTAAATTATACTGTGCATTCAAGAAATTGCAGATAATGCAGTTTTAGAAAAAGTCAACCTCACAGGTTGTTTGTACCAAGCTTCCTTGTTTTTAGATATCATTTATCCTCAAATTCAAAGAGTAGCCAACCACTTCCCAAAATAAAGGAAACTTAAAGTAGTAATTTTCCATCTCCGTTTCAAGGAGTGCCAAAGTTAAAGGGTCACCACTCAGAGCCATCAGAGGAAGAAAGCAAAGTGATTAGAACAATTCTGAATGAAAACAAAATCAAAACAAGATGCAAACAAGGAATAATAGAAATAGGCAGAAAAATAAACATACAGTGATGTTTCTTTATTACTATTATAAAGATGATAGATGAGTAAAATTGGGTTACATTTAAGTTGTAATGGAAGAAAATAATTGCAGCCTTCCATCAGGAAACCACAAGGACCATTATTGATCTGTCATCCTCAGGGCATGTCTCATAATATTTAATAATATAAACAAAGATTTATAACTCTTTATAGGCCATATATCTGTAATCTCCCACACACCGCACCATTTGAACAGGGAATGTGCAGTCAGTGTTACAAATAACATCCATGTAATTATACTGGTTTGGCATGTCTTATTTAAACAATCTAGCACTCTCAAGAGAGTATTTTTGTATTAGGGATGAAAAATGTGAAGTCAGACTTCAGGGTTTTTTTACTTCCTGTGCTCCGAAACAAGAGAATGTTATCCTATAAGAAAAATGTTATTGAGGATTCTTCATTCTAAACACTAGATACCTTGGCCTTATGCCAAATAAAATAGCTACCAAAGCAAAATCTTGCAAGAAAAAAAACCCTCGAGGTATAAGGCTTCAATATACTTTTTTAAAAAAAATCTAAGTAGAATTTTGTTAATTTGACACTTGATCCCTCCCCTGCTGTAAACTCTTCTTTATTCTCACCCAGGCTCAGGGAGTCGCTGACCCCTACCTTACTTATTTGAATTACATGCTACCGACCCATGAAAATTAGCACACTGCATTATTTTATTAAAAAGAATTTAAGGTTTATCACCCAGCCACCCCATCCCTCCCACCCCGCACCACTCCAGCAACCCTCAGTTTGTTTCCTGAGATTAAGAATTCCTCATATCAATGGAGCACTGGGTGTTATACGCAAACAATGGATCACGGAACACTACATCAAAAACTAATGATGTAATGTATGGTGATTAACATAACATAATAAAAAAATAAATAAATAAAAAAGAATTTAAAATTATTTTCTTTCCAGAATTTTGTAACGCCTTCTGAGATAGCTGGGCACACCCAGAAGGTATTGAAAATGTGTTACAAAATGAGCCACTAGTGTCTTTTACTCTGTCTTCCTCCTGCTAACCCTTCTTTAAACCATTTGGTAGCTTATTCACAGGTCCACCCCAGGAAAGAATTAAAGGCATGACATTTTTGTAAGCTAAGAGCAAAGAAATACAGTTAATGCTAAAACTGTCACCAAAAATATAGGTAAGCTTTACCTGTGGATTACATTGATTCATGATGTGATGAATGCATTTTAAATTAATTCTTCATTCTTCTTAATGTCTTTTGAAGCAGGTGGTATGATCTGTATTTTATTTTAAGTAGTTGGTTTCTCTTTTTAAAAATTTTTATTGTTATGTTAATCACCATACATTACATCATTAGTTTTTGATGTAGTGTTCCATGATTCATTGTTTGTGCATAACACCCAGTGCTCCATGCAGAACGTGCCCTCTTTAATACCCATCACCAGGCTAACCCATCCCCCCACCCCCTCCCCTCTAGAGCCCTCAGTTTGTTTTTCAGAGTCCATCGTCTCTCATGGTTCATCTCCCCCTCGGATTTCCCCCCCCTCATTCTTCCCCTCCTGCTATCTTCTTCTTCTTCTTTTTTTTTTTTTTTAAACATATAATGTATTATTTGTTTCAGAGGTACAGGTCTGTGATTCAACAGTCTTGCACAATTCACAGCGCTCACCATAGCACATACCCTCCCCAGTGTCTATCACCCAACCACCCCATCCCTCCCACCCCCCACCACTCCAGCAACCCTCAGTTTGTTTCCTGAGATTAAGAATTCCTCATTTAAGTAGTTGGTTTCAACATGGAGATTCACTTGGTAAAATTGATGTAGCAAACAATAAGGAGTTCATGCAAAAAAAAATTTTAAGTTGGTTTTTGAAAAGCTGGTGTTAACAGAACTTTGAAGACAGCTCTGACACATGATATTTTCATTGTCATACTACTACATGATTAGAAACAAATGAAAGCACATGCGATCCTGCATTTTGATAAGACTATTAACCTCCTTGAGTAGTAATGGATTTTTTTACTCAGAATCATGTATCAGATTTTGGGTGTTACACCCTTACTTCAGACTTCTGTCTTATCAATGGTCATCCCATCCTGCATTCTTATCTCCTCTAATAAGAAAAAGGAGGATCTGTTAGAATTTGGATAGAATACCCACAAGGAATTTCTGCTGTTGCTTATTCATGGATTGGCACAAATACGGAGTCAGTGGGCACACAGAGTCCAGAATGACTCAGTACCCACATATGTGCTGTAAGTCACATCTCCAGCCGCCAAGGGAGGGCTGTAAAAGGGCTCATTTATCGGGAATGAAACCAAGGGCTCAGCTACTCTTGAAGTTATTAAAACTCCCTTGGTGTTTTGTTGTTGCTGTTGTTTGTTTTGTTTTGTTTTTAATAATAGTGAATGTGATAAGTGATTCTAAGATCCTGAATACATTCCGGTCTGCTTATTATGTATTTTTTTCTAACTAAAATGTTCCATGCTGGTTCATTTGCATATGAATTACTTGCTGAGCAGTGTTGACTTCCTATCTTAAAAGCCTTGGGGAAGAGGTTTACTGCAAGTCACCCTAGACCTAGGCTAACTTAGAGCAGGTGAAGTGTGTCTACCTTCTGTATTTCAAAAATATTCTCTAGTTTTTCAACAAGAAGACAGAAAAATGTCTTATAAATGCATGCTGATATAAAATAAAGGCTATTTTCACCATTCTTGATGCTCACAAAAAGGGGAAATGCCTTATGAATAGTAACTATAAAACAAAAAATAAAAATGGAGGATTCAGACTGCAGTCTGACCTCAGTTTTCTTATTTGGGTAAATCACCAAAATGTTCATCAATCAGAGGACATTAAAATGGTAGGTGACATTTCAAATCACGCTCTAGGTAAAAGGGGTGAATTAAGGTCAGTTTTGATTTGTAAAGCACTCTTTTCTAAAACTGATTTTATGAAAATTAAGTTTGCTGAGTTGTCATCTCAAAATATATGGATTATTCATGATTTGCTAGAATTTATGTCCATATACCAGAAAAGTGTAAATTTGTATGATATTAAATTTTCTAATGACATTTTAAATTTAAAATCTGATTAACACTTGCATCTAGCAGCCACTCTACTAACTGAACTATAGGTGAGGTGATGCTCAGCAAATGGGACAAATGCAAAGATTAAATTGGTCTGTGAGCTGAGTGAATCAATAGTATTTAGTGCTAATGCACTAAGCAGATACAAGCACTAATGCAGTGGGAGTCAATAGCAAAAACGAATATCTCTAAAAATTATCTTGACAATAAAATGTGCAATATTTTCCATTTATTTTAAGCTAATTACATTACATGCTTGTTCTTTCATCTTATTAGTTTAAGCCAAGTTCTGGAAGCCTAATCGTTTTATTTAGTGCATAAAATGACCAAAAAGTTGTGATCATTGTTTTCAGCAAAAGACAGAGGAAAGGATTTATTCATACAACCGAGATTCAACAAGAAATTCAATAGATTTCTTGGCTAGGAGTGCCTAACCTTTCAGGTAGTACAGTGGTGAATGAAATAGGCATGGGTTTTGTCTTTATGAAGCGAACACACTAGGGGAAGAGATGACAATAAAAACTCAGTCACACCAATAAATACATCATTATAGTTTATGAAATATACTGTGAGGGAAAGGAACATCTGTGAATGCAAATAAGGAGGAATATGTTAATTTGATAGCATAGTCACAAAAGGCCACCCCAAGGAGAAGACAGTTAACTTTTACATAAGGCTAAAAGTTAACTTTTACATAAAGCCCAAAATTTTAGAAAAAGCCATGTCCATATGTACATGGCCAATTACATAGCCAGTATTTATAAACTAATAGTTATTACCTGTTTAATAAACTTTAGGACTTAACTACATGGTGCTGCATTTAGCCAGCTTTTTGAAGTGGATTCTGGACATGAGTGCATATTATTTTACACTTAGAAAAACATATCACAAGAGGTAGAACTGTCCCGGAGATTTAAACTTTTTTAACAGTATGTATTTTAAAAAGTTGTTTGTGTATTCAAAGTTTGCCTTTTCTTTGATTTCTAAGTGAATTAAGTTACTTTTCATTAAGTAATTCTCAGTATGAGGAAGATAATGTGTAGATTTCTAGAAGCTAAGCACATAATGTAGGTAGCACTTACTGCCTCTCCTAGCCTATCACTTTAATCAGCTTTGAAACAGAGATGTCTTGTACGTGTCCAAGTTGTTTCTTTCTTATCCCCCTCACCTTTCTCCTGTGGCCAACACTAGAAACCTATGCATCAGAAGAACCTGCATTTCCTGGGGGTGGAAGGGATTGTCCTATTACCAGTAGGTCCTGTGACAAAGTGAATCATAATTCCAAGAACACACAAAATAAGCTCCTTTGAAACTATCAAAATTATAAAAGTTGATGGAATTCAAGGGAATGTGACGCTGAGGTGGGCCCAAATCATATTCTCTTTCTACATCTATATACCATCCTCTGCACAGCTGTCTTCATTTTAGACTATTTCCTTCTCATGTGAATCATGTGGCCTAGAGGGCTAAGTGAGAGGCAAGTGCTCCCGGGACTCACGAGGATGTCATGAGTGCCTACTGAAGGAAGAAGGTACAGGGGCATGCCCTCTAGTTAGTGCTGCCTTTATATTGTTCTAATGCATCTCTAGCTGCAGATATTTTGCCTTTTTCTTTCATTTTAATCATGTTCATTTATATATACTTAATCATGCAAACATCTAAATAAGTTTAAGGTCTTAGAGGGCAGGCAGTTTGTCCTGCTTCTTTGTACCTAAGTGTATGCCTTGCAGACCACAGATAATAGGGTTGATTTTATTTGACAAAAAATGTTGTCCTCCAAAAGAAACCTATATATTTACATAGTAAATAGAGACCATCTAAATTGCTGCAGTGTTTGGATAAAGGCCCTTGATAAAATCTACAAGTGTATTTTTATGACTGGGTCGTAAAAGGCACTGTTTTTGCCATCCCCACAAACCATGAAGATTTGAAATGCAAGTGCAAAAAATACATGTGAGGAATTGAAAGAAATACTCACCTTTTTCTTCCTCATTTTGTTCACTTTTGTTTGGTCAAAAAGAAATGGAGTCTACCATGGGAAAAGATGAGGGAATAGGAGGCATTTAATCCTCAGGGCTCATTCCTGTGCCTGCAAGTCAGAGAGGTCACTGGCTTACCCCTTCCTGAAGGCTATAATTATAGCAAAGGACTATTTATTTCCAGTAAAGTAACCAGAATCCTAAATGTAAGAGATTGTTTATAAGAGTACAGTGTGTGTCTGGGGTTGGGGGCGTGGGGAGGGTATACAAAACCTTAGGAAAGATAATAGGGAGGTGAGATTATTTTTCTTCATATATCCACAATATGAGAAGGTCCAAGACTGTGGACATGTTTGGAAGTGCAGTAATAGAGGCGAATCTAAGGTCAAATTAGGTGATCCTGGTACTTAAGGAACTGAATTAAATAAATAAAGATGAGGAATTTATAATAGAATATATCTGATGATTCATTATATCTGATAATTCATTAATGTAAACTTATTTATGGCTCCAACATCATGGTAAACAAGAACCAGTAAATGTATTAGTAAGAGTAATTGAGAAGTATCTCTAATTTGAAAATACCAACTACGTTGGGTTTATCTAGAGCTGATACGGAAAAAAATGGGCAGTGTTTCTTATTCTCAACTAAACACTCTGACTTCTGAAGGGTCATAACAAAGGTATTAATTCCAAGTAGAACTGGGCAGAAAAAACACAAGATCAACTCTGATACTGGCCCAATATTAAGAATAGTAGTCAGAAAAAAAAAAGAATAGTAGTCAGTATTTGCAAAATAATGAATAATATGTAAGCAGTTGTTTAACAATAGTATTAACATTGTAAGGTCGGGTTTTCGACATGTGCAGAGAAGACTAAAATATGTGCCTGCTTGAAAATATATATATATATATATTATGGTAAGTTGTGATGATGTTTCTATCTAGATACTTTTTTAGAATCAAATGCTAAGAAAACATAAGCACTAATTTCAGATTTTTAGGCAAACAATACTTTTTGTGATTCTGAGTATGTGGCATGGCGGCACTATTGAAAATTTGAAGTTCAGCATTTGTGGCACAGTTACAGATCACAAAAAAATAAACACCAGGACTTTGCCACACCTAATAAGAAAGCTCTTTTAAAAAAAAATAAATAAATCCATATTTTTCAGGGTAGTTATGGTGTAAACTATATGATATTGAGTATCTTATGACCCTCATGATAACAATCCAGTTGAATGCAGACAAACTCATAAAAAAAGAGGGATTATGAAATATTTGAAAAGTAAACATCTAAATTTTCATAAGTAAATATTAATTTAGCATTTGTGTGAGCTTTAGATAGTAAAGCTTTTTCTATATTCTCTAGGCCCTTAGAACCAGCTGTTATAACTCCCCTGCTTTATTTAATACTCTATATGCTGGGAATTCACAAACCAGCTAAGAAATAGTCAAATTTTATATTTTCACTGTAGAAATATAATAAAATCTCTGTTCCAGTGAATGGTTGGATAATTACTTTAATAATGATATTATCATTGCTTCATTTTCTCTTTCTTGCTGCTAGCAAGGCTTTTATTTTATACTCTGAACTCTGGCTAAATTACAAGTTAAACTGAACTATTGTTTGTTTAATGCTCTATTTCCTTCTAACCTTATTTTCGTCTACCAACCTCAGCCCAGTTCCCCAGTGGCTCAGGAAACCCTCAACTGGGATTAAGTAATAGTTTACACAACCTCTCTCATTCATTAACCCAAGTTGACATTCTCATTCTGTGTACCAACCTTTTTTAAGACTTTCTAAGCACCTTCTCTAGCTTGCTGGTTTGGGTGCAACTAACAACACCTATTTAATCCAGGAACTTAATATTTCCAAAGAATCTTTCAGCCTATTTCAGCCTTCTCCATTAGCACAATCTAATTCAGCCTGCTTCTTCTATTCCTTCTTCAGAATAAAACCTAGTCTCATTTATCATAAATATGAAGTTTCAAAATCTTTACTTCTCTCCTTCTGCATATACACAAAGGAGAAACAGAAAATTGTATGTTATCATTCCAGATAGATTTTCTTTTATTAGTACGTTGAAAATGATGCCAGTAAGATAAAAGTAAATCTCCCTGGCTCCATCCTCATCCCCAACCAATCTGTTTGTCTCCAGACTGCTGCTGGAATAAGTAATCTTTCTTGAAAGCAAACCCATTTATGTTACTGTGTCCCTTAAAATAATTTGAGTGCTCCCCAATGGTTTCAGAGTAGAATCCACACTCTTTAGTATGTATTCAAGAAGTTTCCTACCTTGGCCTTGGCTATTTCCTGGTCTTCAAACCCACCAGTGTGCTGACAAATGTCTAATTCTCAGGGAAGGGGGAGTAGAAGCCCCTGATGTGTAGTGCTTGCCAATTTCTGTGGTGTAAACACCCCCACCAAGCCAATTTCAAGCTACCAAGTTAGTCACTGAACAAGAATTAGGAAGAAATAGTCACAATTGGCTCTGTAAGCAGTGCAAGGTAGCTCAAGCACACCAGTGCCTCCTTACCCTCAGCCTATCATTCTAAACTCCCTTTGCAGATTTCACTTATATAATATAATGTATTCAACTGTGGTCACCATCTTATACATTAGATCCTCATACTTTTTTAGCTGGAAGTTTGTACCCTTTTACCAATGTCTCCCTATTTCTACTGCCCACTCCCACCCCACCCCCCTGCTGCCCCAGCCCCTGGCAGCCAGTTTTCTACTGTCTCTATGAGCACAACATTTTTTTTTTTTTTAAGATTCCACATAAAAGTGATAACATGCAGTATTTGTCTTTCTCTGTCTGGCTTATTTCACTTAACATAATGCCCTCCGGGTTCATCCATATTGTGGCAAATGACAGGATACCTTTTTTTTTTTTTTTAAGTCTGAATAGACATATGCACCTCATCTGCTTGATCCGTTCATCCACTGATAGATAATTAGATTGTTTCTATATCTTGGCTATTGCGAATAGTGCTGCAATTGACATGGAAGTACAGATATCTCTTGAGATAATGGTTTGTTTCTCTTTTTTTCCCTTTGGATAAATACCCAGAAATGGGATTGCTGGATCATATGGTAGTTCTATTTTTAATTTCTTGAGGAACCTCCATGCTCTTTACTGGCTATACTAGTTTACATTCCCACCAATACTGTACAAGGATTCCCTTAACATCCTCACCCACATTTGTTCTCTCTTGTCTTTTTGATAATAGCATTCTGACAGGTGTGAGGTGAAATCTCATAGTGGTTTTGATTTGCATTTCCCTAATTAGTGATGTTAAGCACCTTTTCATGTTCCTGTTGGCCATCTGTACATTTTCTTTAGAAAAATGTCTATTCCGTTTCTTTGCCCATTTTTTAATTTTTTTCTTTTTTTGCTACTACTGAGTTGCATGAGTTCCTTGTATATTTTGGATATTAAGTGCAATGTGACTCAACCTGTGAGTTTATCAGTTATGTGTCAACCTATCATTCTTTTAGTTCCCAGAATCCATCAGTATCTCTCACAACCCTGCCTTAACATATATTACTTCATCTGCCTCAAATTCCCTTTAACACTCATTTTGTCAGGTTAACACTTTCTCCCCATTCTTTACAATTCTACTCAGGCATTTCCTGCCCCAGGAAATCTTCTCTAGTTTTCCCCTAACCCTCCATTCTGGATAAGCTGCCTTTCCTGAGTGCTCCAGTAGCACCCTTTATTTCTACCATATCTTTTACCACACTCTGTGGTAATATGTTCACTGGTTTCCTCATTAGCCCCTTGAAAATATGGACTGTGACTTTTCAATCTCCATATCCTAGTACCTAACAAAGTATCTTGAATAAAATATCTGTTTATCAAATGGACACATAGTTATGACAAAGCCTCATATTTCAAATAATGTAATAAAATGCTGATTCATAAAAATAATTTTTAGATAAAACAGTTTTTCATTCTCTCCCCCAAATCTCTAAAAATTAATTTATAGAATTGGGGAGTTTCCAAAAGTTAAATTAGCACTGAAGAAATTCTGGGATGTTTCATCCCCTTCCTTACACACACACACACACACACACACACACACACACACACTCCATCATCCACTAGTTTGGAATGAAGATGGATCAAAAAACAAAGATGGAGAAAAATGAGAGGAAAAGAAAAGATGAAGATAGGTAGGGTGAAGAGACAGGAATTTCAGAGCTTTGTACTTAATCCAAATTGGGAAAACATAATTAAAGCAATTAAAAGGAGAAAGGTAGAGTAACTTTTCTGCTCCTTAAGTCTTTCTTGAGCCTTTCAGCAGAGCTTCCCCTCTGAGTAGGTGATATTGTCTGTATGAAGCACTTTAGGCCACACCTTCTGGTGGACATTGCTCAAGCAGTGGTACAGTAGCGGTGCCCTCCATGAAGTTTACTTTTTGAATCCAAAGATTTTTTTCACTACGAACCGCCAGTCCATGATTTCAAGTTGAAAATAATGTGTGAGTTAAGGAAAAGAAGTCAAGAGTGAAGGTCTTTTTCAATACCACCCTTACTGTGCCACAGGATTACATTCCACAATGGCAAATCATTTCATTGGTCCTAAATACATTCTTGGTACAGAGCATGAGCTTGGACTTGATGTAGATGCAGGAAGAATAGAAAAGAATTGGGTAAGGGCCTTGGGAACTTTGGTCAATGAGGAGGGTTGCCCCAGATTGAGGTTTCTGATACACAGTTCTGGTCAGGAACAAGGAAAGAAGATGAGTAAAGAGTCTCACTGCAAATGGTAAGGAGGAAAGGAGGGACAAGAGGTGATGACAGTCATGGCAGGCTAGGATATAGTCATGGGTTTAAACAATATACTGGGGCCCAGTTGAAGAACTCTGGTTTCATCTATCTTTCACCTCTCCTGGCTCTCCACTAAGACATTCATCAGCCTGGTTTCTATTGAGCGTGACACTGTTCGGCACATAAACAGACCATGGCTCTTATACCCTAAAGAAAGAATTGCTTCTGTTGTATTGCTTAGTGCACAGTAACTGGTGCTCTGTCTTTTGAGTAGCTCTTACAATTCAGTGAGTAAGTACATTAAAATTTGTTTTCTGGGCGCCTGGGTGGCTCAGGTGGTTAAGCGTCTGCCTTCGGCTCAGGTCATGATCCCAGGGTCCTGGGATTGAGTCCCACATCGGGCTCCCGGCTCAGCGGGGAGTCTGCTTCTCCCTCTGACCCTCTCCCCTCTCATGCTGTTTCTCTCTCGCTCGCTCTCTAAAAAATAAATAAAATCTTTAAAAATAATAATAATAAAATTTGTTTTCTATTAACTAAATTGAAGAAAGCAGAAAAATTCTATACACTAAGCATTAAAATTCGCTTCACTTGGGGCAACTTTCTTTATGGATCACTCTGTCACTCCTGGCTCTGACTGAGGTGAGGTATGAAGCCTGCTAAAGCCAAATGGACTTGGTCTGTTTCAGATCTGATTCACCTTAGGAAATGATGATAAAGAAGCAAACATTTTAACACTTAGAATTCCAGAACTGCTATCATTATAGAATTCTGAGTCTTTTGAGTCCCAAAGACCTCGAGAAGAAGGTGGATATATTTTTATTTCATTTATATAAATGCATTTGTACAGATGTGTATATAAATCCATACACACATATACATAAAATACATCCTGCTCCAAGTATTTCTATCTTCCCTCTTCACTAATCCAATTTCTGTCAAGACCTGTGTCAACTTTGGCCTCTGCCATGAGCCTTCTCTTGCTTTTTAAGCCCACAACTGATCTGTTTTCCTAATCTTATAGCATTTACCACCTGTACCAATGTTTTTGGAATGTATCTTACAGTGATGTTCTTTGCACTTTGCATTGTTAGTTAGCTATTTTGTGTGTCTGCCTCTGACACTGGATTCATTTTATTTAAACCTCAAAACAATTCTATTAGGTGTGCATTTTCCCATTTTACAAGTGAAGAAGTGAGGCTTGGAGATCTAAGTATCCTCTCTAAGTTTGCATAGCTAATAAGGGCAGGGCCACTCCAGAGCCCATGCTCTTCTCCTCTAGGCTGGGATGGTTACCTCTGGATGCGACTAAGAAGGTGTTTGGGGAACTTACACTAAAGTTATAGAAGTGGACTTGAACAAGGAGATTCTGGAATCAAGGAAATTAGATTGTAGAAGGCCAAGTCTCTGATTTCCTTTAACTTGATAGAAACATTTATAAGAATCAATAGGTGAATATAAACAATAAAAGAAAAGGAAAAGTCAAAGATGGCTGAGACCTAAAGGGAGAGAGTCACTATTGATGCCATACAGAAATAGGAAGCTAGAAAAGGGAATTAGTTTGGAAAGAAAAGCGATGAGTTTGAATGGCATCGATGGCACATTCAAACTTGGCCTAAAGGCAGTTGCAGAGACAGGGCTGGTCCTCAGAAGAGAGAATGCCGCTGGGTGTATGAAGTTAGGTCATCCCCACGAGGCAGTATCCATCACCTCATGAATCACTAGTGTGGAGCCAGCAGCTGGTTGGCCAGATGCCTGGTTGTATTACGTTCAGGGCCGTCTGAATTGATCAGGGCCAGAGATGATACCCTTCCTCCCTTCCTGGAGACAGATCAGCTCTTCCTTAACTGCTCCCCAGCTTTGCTCCCCTGCTTGAGGTCTTGGATTGTAATGAACTCCGTGACTATTGAAGTCGTGAGGCAGGATTACTTCATCAAGGGGAGCCATTGACAGCAGAAGTATTGAGAAGGCATCTTTCTTTTATTTTTTATTTATTTATTTTTTTAAAGATTTATTTATTTGACAGAGAGAAACACAGCGAGAGAGGGAACACAAGCAGGAGGAGTGGGAGAGGGAGAAGCAGGCTTCCTGCCGAGCAGGGAGCCCGATGCGGGGCTCGATCCCAGGACCCTGGGATCATGACCTGAGCTGAAGGCAGATGCTTAACGACTGAGCCACCCAGGCGCCCCAAGAAAGCATCTTTCTTTTATTTTTTTATTTTTATTTTTTTAAAGATTTTATTTATTTAACAGAGAGAGACATAGCGAGAGCAGGAACACAAGCAGGGGGAGGGGGAGAGGGAGAAGCAGGCTTCCCGCAGAGCAGGGAGCCCGATGTGGGACTCGATCCCAGGACCCTGGGATCATGACCTGAGCCGAAGGCAGACGCTTAACGACTGAGCCACCCAGGAGCCCAGCATCTTTCTTTTAAATGACAGCTGAGCACAACACCAAGTAGAGTTGTCTCTGCAGCACAAAACAACATAGTCACATTCTTAGCATTTGACCACACCAGCATAACAGTCTGGCCTTGCATTAAGGACCACCCCAAAGAGACAGGCGCCTGGGTGGCTCAGTTGTTCTGCATCTGCCTTCAGCTCAGGTCATGATCCCCGGGTCCTGGGATCAAGTCCCACATCAGGCTCCCTGCTCAGCGGGAAGCCTGCTTCTCCCTCTCCCACTCCCCCTGCTTGTGTTCCCTCTCTCGCTGTCTCTCTGTTGAAAAATAAATAAAATCTTAAAAAAAAAAAAAAAGGACCCCAAAGAGAAGGGCCTGCTCTGTCAGAGAGCTGACTCTTCTGCATTTTACAGAGAATCAGGCTTCAGTGTTGACATCTTAGACATCTGAGTACAGACTCGTAGAAGTTAAATATATCTGAAAGAAACATAACCAGACACTGATGTTCAAAGCTCTGTGCCCCTGCCTGCAGTGAGTTCCACAGCACCTCTCCCAATCTCACTAAATAAAGAGAAGAGAGCACATGAATGAAATTTAGGGGAGTAAGTTATGTGGAATTCCTGACATTAAAGCAGTTGAGTTTTTAGCCAGCTATATAAAAAGTTCTAGGCAAAGAGGGACCATCTATTTTGAAATATGTATCCCCCAGAAAACCATTACGTGTCAATAGAATTTGTAGAAAGGGTGATTATGAATAAAGTTTATATTAAAATGCTCCTGTTGATTTAGTCATGGGCAAGAAGGAAAAAGGTATGAGTAACTGGCAAAGATTTTACAAAATGGTATATATTTAAAAATCTATCTGCAAGACTGATTTAAATTATCTATAGATGAGCTAAATCTGTCCTATAGATCAATTAAAGGAATCACTATTTTAAATATATCACATCCTTAATTATACTGAATTAAATGTAATTACATATTCACTGCATGCATCATAATGTTAATTAGGGAAAACAGTTTGAATCAAATACATTGAGGTATATAGCACTTCAATTTTCTTTTTATAAAAAAAAGTATATGTCTGAGGTAAAAAAAAAAATCTGTCAAGTACTAATGAAAAAATAAAGAAAGACTAAATTATTGTTTCAAGGCTTACAAATTGTAGAGTAGTTCCTATTACTTAGCCCTATGACAGTATATAAGCCCTTGAGTTAAGGAAGCAAGTTTGTAACAAGTTTTTTAAAAAGCAGAACAGGGTGTTTACCATTGATTCTCAGAGAGGACTTCATAAATTACTGTTATTATCATTTTTCTTTCTTAGAGAGGGGGAGAGCACTCACATGCAAGATAGGAGAGGAACAGAGGGAGAGAGAGAATCTTAAGCAGACTCCCCGCTGAGTGCAGGGCTCCAGGGAGGGCTTGATCTCACAACCCTGAGATCACAACCTGCACAGAAATCAAGAGTCTGATGCTTAACCAATTGAGCCACCCTGGGGCCCCCACAGAATTATTTTAGAAGAGGATAAACCTTGAACAATTAAATGCTTTCCAGAACTTCTTAAAGAATAGGCATGTATATCGAGAATCTGTTTAGGCTCTTTTGGAGTAGCCTAAGGTGTTGGGGGACAGTGACTGTTTACTCACGGCATCTTAAACATCCTGAGCATTCATTTGTTCCAGCAGCGGGCTTAAGGCAGTTTGGTAATTCCAAGCCCAGGGGAAGCACTGGAAAGCCATCCACAGACCCACCGCATGGCAGAGCAGAAAGAGAACTTTGAGATCAATTCACTCCTTTACAGTCAAGCCTGGGTTGGGGGCGGGGGTGGGGGGGTGAAGACCCTGGTGCTATGTAACCTAGGTTTAGTCCTTGCCCTGCTACAGCTGCTGGTGGTCATGTGACCACACAGTGCCTCAGTTTCCTCCTTGCACTCTTATGAAGATTCAGTGAATTAATATTTGTAAAGTGTTTAGAACAGTGTCTGACACATTGTAAACACTCTAGACAAATGTTTGTTATATAAGTAAAATAAAACTCAGACCCAGAGAGATCAAGCGATTTGCCCAAGGTCATGTGACTCATCAAATCCCAGCTGAGTAGAACCAGTCCTGTACAGCAGGTTCCACCATGTCCTTAGACCATCCCTGGAATGTGGGTTTGTCTCAGAAATACTGTAGGAGCCTGTAAGTAAGGAGTATAATGCAGTATAAGGAACATAGGATTTGAAATCAACAACTAGGATTCAAGCTCTGATATTTACTGACAACTCTTTGAACTTTAGTTTCTTCATCTGTAGAAATATGATGATCATAACAAATCCAATTCACAGACTTATTTAGAGGATCAGATGGGATAATGTACTTGGAAAAGCATAACCCACTATGCAGATGATATTTAACATTATTACTGTGAGCTAAGAAAAGCCATGAGAATGTTTCAGACCTGCTTAGGATGTTAAGAAATTGGGGTGGGCAGAGTTCTTAACAGGCTCTTTCCACTTTTTCACTTCCCATTTGTTCACTGTTTTCTTTTAAAATGTATTTTTGTTATAATATATTCATATATACAAAAGAATCATGTACTCTATGTGTATGTATGTGGTGTGTGCGTGTGTGTGAGCAATAAAACAAATGCTGAGTTCTCTACCATCAGGCTGAAAAAAGAATATTACCAAAGCCTTTAAGTCCCCTGTATGTCCCATCCCAGTCATATACCTCTCCCTCCCAGAAAAGTGGGTAAACAATGATTGTGAATTGTTTGTCTTTTCCTTGCCTTTGGTTGCACTATACATGTGTATATACCTGAACAATATATTTTTTTTTTATTCTTATGTTAATCCCCATACATTACATCATTAGTTCTAGATGAAGTGTTCCATGATTCATTGTTTGTGCACAACACCTAGTGCTCCATGCAGAACGTGCCCTCCTCAATACCCACCACCAGACTAACCCATCCTCCCACCCCCCTCCCCTCTAGAACCCTGTTTGTTTTTCAGAGTCCATTGTCTCTCATGGTTCGTCTACCCCTCCGATTTCCCCCGCTTCATTCTTCCCCTCCCGCTATCTTCTTCTTCTTCTTCTTTTTTTTTTCTGAACAATATATTTATAGAGTGAATTTTTTTCTTATTTCTTTTTCCCTCCTGACTCAAATATCTAAAGCTATATGGTATCTCCCTGTACCCTTATACCATCCGCCTTATTCTTTGTCACTATCTCCCCTCTCCCAACCCAATAAAACATATTACTTCTGTCCTTCAATAGACCTTGTAAGGAGAGACTTTAGAACAGAGCCAGCCTTCAGGTTTACATGACCAAGGAGTGGGTGTCACTGACTAGCAAGAGCTGGGGGCATCAGCTGCCAAAGCAAATGCACAAATCCAAGAGTGGGAAGGGTCTCGTGTCAGGATAGCCACTCAGATTCATTCGGTGTCCTAGATGGTCTCTTGATCTTTCGCCTTAAGGGAAAAAAGACTTAAAAACAAATTGAGGCAGGTTTGGATGTCATAGTAAGGAATTTGAGCTTTTCCTACAGGCCTTTGGGAAGCAATTAAAAGTTTTGAAGGAGAGAGTGACAGCTCATAACTGCTTCAAGCAGATGAGATGGGAGACAGGCAGGCCAGTGAGGAAACACCTAGCCTGGGGCAGGGGTGCAGGTGTGGCTGGAGGACTATAACCAGATTTCAGAGGGACTGAGCAACTAACTAGCTGGATGTGGGAAATGCTCAAGAGAGAGGAGTTGGTGATGACTGAAATTTTAGAATTACCTGGATGGAAACGTGGTCATGTTCACAAACCAAAGTAGGCAACAGAGAGGAAGATTTGAAAGCCAAGCTGATTACAACAGCCCAGAATGCTAGTGGTCATCTTTATACTGTTATCCAGAAAACAGTGATTAATTCAGCTTTTCTCTCAGAAAAGGAATCAGGGGTGGGTAAATCTATATTTCCTACTTTGAAGAGTTGTAGGGTTTTTAACATGCTAATTGGTAACTTTTGTTGACTGATTCCAACTCTCTGAGAGTTACAATTTCCCTGACTTTCAGTTTCTCATACTTAAAATGAGGGGCTGGGGTAAGATGGTCCCTAAGGCCCTTTCCATTATTGTAATTGTGCAATTCTTGGAGCTTTGCCCAGAATAGTAAACAGTAGCTGAAGAAATTCATGAGCTTGAGATTCAGATGGAACCAGATTGTAATGAGTATTCCAGTTCTGATGCCAGTTCCAGTGTGAATCAGCCACTGTGGCTGCACCCTTAGCTGCTCTGAGTCTCTTGCTCCTGAAAACTGAAAACCCTACAGGGCTGTGAGTCTGCTTGTATGTGAAAATGCCCAACTCTGTGCCTGGCACAGTGTAGATGCAGGATAAAAATTGATTTCCTAAAAAAAAAAAAAAATTGATTTCCTCCCTCCCTTCCTTTCTTCCTTCTTCCTCCTTTTGTTACCAAAAAGAGAGTGTTAGTCTGACTCCCCAACTAGTGCTGGGGTGAAACCTTCTTTGCAGACCCTTCCTTGGTGCCCCAAAACAGCTATGTTACCAGAGAACTGCCCTCCACCAGCTATGTGCAGTTTTACCTCAAAGCACAAGCCCTCCTGGCTTTGAGGGAAGCACAAGTGGCAGCAGGTCTGTAGTTGCTCTTCCATCTGGACCCAACCCCACTCCAAACGCTGCACCCAGGAACTGTGTGTAAAGTGGTAAGAAGCCACCCCATCTTCCCTGCACAAATGAGCAGCAAACACATTTGCTCATTATCTTTAAGGGACATAGTGAATCAGACTGAGATTTAGTCATATTTACACAGTGCTGTACCTTTGCAATGCCAAGAGCTTAAGCCAAGGCTCCCTGATGGTTAAAATTACACTATTCAAACTCAAAGACAACATAGAGCTCTGTAAGCTAGTTCCTGCCACCCTGACCCCAATCACTGAGTTTATCAAGATTCTCAGCAGGAAGAGACAAGAGTAGTCCTCTCTCCTGCACTGAATACTAGAATGGTACTCTCTCCTAGAAGCTATTGCCCCCACCCCTCTCCTGCAGATCTCAGCTACAGAGAAAATGAAGAAGAATAAGGTTGGGATCCCCTGGCTTATAAAATCTGAATGTCACTTGGACTTGACATGACGTTTGTTTTTGAGCTCGAAATTGCACAACTTTTCAAGATCAAGGTGTTCTGTAGATCCTATTCCAGCATTGTGCAACGATTTTAAACTTAAGAATTTGTTTTGGGGAGAAATAGAGATATAATCCAATCAGTCCTTGAGGAGATACCATTTAGAGACCTTACACTTTCCTAAGAGAGAAGTCTGAAACTGTAAATATGCATGAATATACATAAATATTAATTGAGTTGGTACAGAGTTCTTCATTTATGCCTTACATGTGAAGGCACATACTAGCTGAAGTTTGGTTGTTACCTTCCCTCCATTTAAAAAAGATCCAGGAGTTCTTGCAGGTTTGCAGGCACTTGGAGATCCATTTCACCTCCATTCTCCTGCTGGCCTAGTTCAACAAAAACAGACAAGGAAGCAAGCTGGGTATGCAGATGGATACCTTGTAGATAGAGTAATTTTTAAGGAAGCTGTTATTAAATGCCTACTGTGTGTTAAGCACAATACAGGGCAGGATGATAGAAGATGAATGAGACCATTTCTGACCTCTTGTTGACAGAAAGCTGCTTCTAATTTACGATCTATGACTACTCCACATGCAGCAAATTGTTTTTATGTCCCATTGAATCCATCATATCTCTGCAAGGTCAAATTTGAGGCTTTAAGTTCCCAAGATGCCATCTAGATACAGAAAAAAAGTAAAAACAAGCAAGAAAAGGAACAAAACAACCACAATGCTGACCCTGAAGAGCAGTCACCTCTGAAATGGAATACTTGAGATGGTCTTTGATTTAAAACTGGTCTTTGCTCCTTTAAGCAGCTTCCGTGGTTGTGGCTATCTCTGCAAAATGGATGATTGATCACCAATGGAAACTTAATTACCAATTAATCGGTTACTATTGAATTGCTGTTATGTTTTAGTTATCTGCTACTCCTCAGAGCAATCCATAGTACTTCAGTGAAGAAAAGCTTCTAATTAAATAGTGAAATAGCACTCATTAATATATCAAAATAAATGTCTAGAACCAGAACATTTCATTAATTACAAGAGTCAGTAGGTTTAGCATCTCTGAGACTCTTTGTTAATTTATTGCCACTTATAATGAGGAAATATTTGTTACTATATAAAACAGCATTGTAGATTATTTTTTACCATAAAAGGCAATAGATGTAAGAACTCTGTATTCCATGTGACAGAATTTTGACATTAAGGAGTAAGGCTGTTTTACATAAAGATAAGTAAATTTTCTATTTCACTTTGTTGTTCAACACTAAGTTAGTCTGAAATATACTATGGCAGCTTTCTGATTATTATAAATACAATAGGATGATAATAGAATTCCTAATCTTCAAATCATTTTCCTTAACTTGAAACTACATACAAAAATATGTAAAAATAGGGACGCCTGGGTAGCTCAGCTGGTTAAGCGGCTGCCTTCGGCCTGGGTCATGATCCCAGTGTCCTGGGATCGAGTCCCACATCGGGCTCCTTGCTCAGCAGGGAGTCTGCTTCTCTCTCTCTCTCCCTCTGCTTGTGCTCTCTCTGTCAAATAAATAAAATCTAAAAAAATATATATATATATGTAAAAATAAACTTTTTATCTTTTTCTTCCAAGTTAGAAGACAGTTCCTTATTATGTCCTCCTGCCCCCTGTTATCTCCCCCAAATTTACCAATTCCCAGATGTCTTATAAGTATAGTCAGAAGCTAAGCACTCGGGGCGCCTGGGTGGCTCAGATGGTTAAGCGTCTGCCTTCGGCTCAGGTCATGATCCCAGGGTCCTGGGATCAAGCCCCGCATCCGGCTCCTGGCTCAGCGGGGAGCCTGCTTCTCCCTCTCCCTCTGCCTCTCTCCCTGCTCATGCTCTCTTTCTCTCTGTATCTCTATGTCTCAAATGAATAAATAAAATCTTTAAAAAAAAAGAAGCTAAGCACTCTATTTGTTTCTTATAAACTCTTAACTACACCTACTCCTGGAAGAAGAAAAAAATAGCTTTAGTAATATTTTTTTTTTAAGATTTTATTTATTTGACAGAGAGAGACATAGCGAGAGAGGGAACACAAGCAGGGGGAGCGGGAGGGGAGAAGCAGGCTTCCCCCTGAGCAGGGAGCCCGATGCGGGGCTCAATCCCAGGACCCCGGGATCATGACCTGAGCTGAAGTCAGACGCTTAGCGACTGAGCCACCCAGGCGCCCCTAGCTTTAGTAATATTAGTTTATATCTCCACACTCATCCCCCATCTAATCATAATTGATTCACTTACTCAGTTAATATTTATTAAAGATCTGTGGTGATATTTCACCTACTACTAACAACACAGCAGTAAACAAGTATGGTCTCTGATGGCAGGGACATCAATCATGTAATCCACAAGCAAATAGTAGCTGCAGCTATGAGTGCTATGACACATAGGTAAAATGTATTATGACAGTCGATAATAGAAGCATTTGACTTAAATATTAAGATCAGAATAGGCTTCCTCAGGAAATGACAACACACTATGATCTGAAGGAGACATAGCAGTCAATAAGGTGAATGAAGGTGGAAGGATCACTCCAGGAACATGTGCAAAGGCCCTGTAATGGGAGGACACATGGCATATTTGGAGAACTGAGGGAAAACCAGCTCACTGGAGTGCAAAGGAGAGCACAATGAGGATGAATTTGGAAAGTTCAATAGGATCCAGATGACGCAGAGCTCACCAGGCCGTGTTAAAAATTTTTGTCTTTTATCCTGAGAGCAATAGGAAGACATTAAGTGTTTTAAACAGAGTGACATGATGAGATTTGTGTTTTAGAAAAAAATCTGTCTGCAGTGTAGAGAATGGATGAGATCAGATATGGCAGGTCTTACTTGGAAACCATTGTAGTAGTTCAGGAATGGGAAGGGGTGGGTTGGATGAGGGTCAAAGTATGGAGATAGAGAAAACTGGATGGATCCAGGAGATATTTAGAAAGTGCAATTGATGAAAATTGGTGATGGACTATACATGGGAAGGAATCAGGGATGGCACCTAGATTTATGACCTGTGCATCTAGAGAAATGGTAGAGCCATTCACTGGGGGTGTGTTGTATCATCAGCTCAGGCATGGGGGAAGATTGTGGTTTCTGCTTTGGTCACGCTGAGCCTGAGGTCTTGGAGACATCTGAGTGTTTTTTTACGGGCAATTTGATATATGCACAGTCAGCTCAGAGGAGAGGGTACAAATGCGTGTGTCAACTAAATAGTAATAGACATCACAGGAGAGACTAAGGTTGCGTAGGGAGAGTGTGAAGAGTGAGGAGAGGAGCAGCCCTAGGATGGAGCCTTGAGAAACCCTGACACTGATAGGCAGGCACAGATGGTCCTGCACCAGGACTAAATGTTGCAATCTGAGAAGTAGAAGGAAAACCAGGACACTGAGGTGTCAAGGTGAAGGGACGGATCCACAGTGCTTAACTGACATGTATGACTGAACAATATTTTTAAAAATCTGAAGCTGAATCTATAAGATAAATAAATACCTGATTGAGTGGTAATTGCCTTTTTTGTAAGTTGGTAACTGTGGCATGTGGTGCCCAGCTTTTACCTTTTTTTTGAGCCTTTCCCCATAATGATGACAAATACTTCAGTGGTATTATCTAGGTGCTGAGTTCTATGGTAAGAGATAGCTCATTTAACCTTTACAACAGCTCTGTAAGGTAGGCACATCTCTACAATTCTCTCGATTTTACTTGTGAAATGGATAACCTGAATTTCACAAATACATAGTATGGGGACTATGTAAGGTAAATAAGCACGAGAGACTAGGATTTGATGCAGGAATTTGAGTCTGGGGTCTGTGTTCTGCGGACTCCCTGTGAATTATCTATCAGCTACCACCCCCTACCGCCTCACTGCACACAAATGCACAAAGGCACACATTTTCAAATATCTAATGTATTATGTATGACTCTAACATTTATTATTATTCCAGTTGAAATCCATCTTACTGGACTTGCCTGCTAGAAGCATTACCTTTATGCCCAGGTCTGAGACATTTATAGTTTTGTTTTTCTTTTACCGGCACCACCGAGTTCCATTTTTATGTATGCGCATATTCAACCATAGCGCAAACTGCGGTAAGAAGGTTTACCCCAGTTAACATCTGTATACATGTGGAGCACCTAGTGGTACTGGAGCCATGTAGATCACTAGAGTAATCTCTGCCTGTCTGGGGCTCTCTGTTTCTTTGTATGGTTATCCTTTCCATTCTCCTCCGAGCTCTGAAAAGACATCCCGAGAAGTTTTTTTACCAGCCTGTTCGCGTCTGGACTCACATTCATTCTATGACCATATTTTATTTCAGACACTTTTGAGAAATTCATCAGGCTGTGAAGTACGCAGTGATGAATATCGAACAGAGTTTACCACAGCTTTGCAGCGTGTTGACTTATTCATGGGCCAATTCAACCAAGTCCTCTTAACATCTATATCTACCTTCATTAAAGGAGACCTCACCATTGCTAATCTTGGGACGTCAGAGGGTCGCTTCATGCAGGTAAATGCTTTCTAAGAGTGGCTCTGTCTGTTTTACCTGGTTTGGTGCAATTAGTTTTTTGTTTTGTTTTGTTTTTATAGTAAGGTATTTGCAAATATTATAAAGCGAAAATCACAGTAAAAGCTAGAGACAGACTGAAAGCAAAACAATGAAGCCTGGTCCATTCTTTATGAAGTGTATGGCCTATTTTTGTTAAATTCTGGAAGCTTTCAGTTTAAATGTAGTTGCTTTAATTTTCTTGCCCAGAATGGTTTGGGATTTTGTTTGTTGTTGTTGTTGTTGTTTTCCATTCATGATTTCTCTCACATGATTGGAATAAAATGAAACAATTGAAGCACTTCCAGGCGATGTTTTCCTATTTCATGGGAAGCTATGGATCAAAGGAGAGCTATTGTGTGAACCATGTGGTCTCCAAGAGAAGAAACATTCACATCATTGAGAAATATTGGCAGGAGTTAGGAAAGGACGTTATCATCAAGATCCCATTGTAACTCCAGCTCTCCTCATTCTGCAAAATGATGTGGTCAGACACAAAGAAGTTCAAACACTGGGGGAAAAAATCCAGATTTTATTAAGAAATGCTTTTAATAGATAGCAACATATTTCCATACAATAAAAATTCACATTTTAGACGCAGTTATCGTGTTTCCTAGATACAATAATTAGCACTTTGCAGAAATTAAAATGCTCTTGTGTTGAATCTCTTTGACTGCTTTAATAGTTACTGGATAGTGCTTTCAATGTGAGTTCATCAGTAGGTTCTTGATTAATGCACAATGACCATGGCATCTATGGAAATGATGACTTTCTACAAATACTAGAAGTTTCTTCTAAAGAGAGATTCTTATTTCATAATCGTCAGATCTAATTAACATCCTAGTCAGACAGTGACTTCTAGTAAACCAGTTGAGGACAATGATGTTTTCCTTTGACTTGCCCATCTGTACATCCTCTATCTCTATTCTTTTACAAAATATATTTTGTAAAATTACCACTGTCTTTGTAGTGTATGGATATTGGTCATTGCCATATTTTAAATCATGTTTTTCTTTAACTAGTTGGGCATGTGGGATTTTTTTCAAACCATAAAACGTGTAAATAAAGCCTTCCAAGCTCAAAACTAATCATACAGATCCTGTTATCTAAATGCTTCCACACTTGGTCTCCCCTCCTCCCATTGCTTCAAATTATTACACTTTCTCCCCACTCCTCCCTCTCTCCCAGCCCAGTGTTCTTATTTACCCACCTCAAACCATTTCATTCTGTCCTTAACTCCTTAAAATCTGAAAACTGGATGTCCAGTCCCCTCCTACACACACAAGCACTCTAAAGTATTTGAAATATGGTCGTATCTATTATCCTTGTAAAATATGTAGTGTTATTTTAAATATGTGTTTTTAATTGACATTGATACTATTTTATAGAATTCCAAAAAATTTGAAGGAACATGAGAGAATCTGGCATCTGTTGAATTCTTAATGTGTTCACTATGTTGACTTTTTATCTCTACTTTTGCTTTCCTTCTTTTCTAAATTGTTTATTACCTCATCCATCCAGTTTCATATTCATAAGCTTTCTATAGTCACTTTAGGTCTTACATTCTTTTACATCAAAAGGTTCTTGGCCTATTTCCAGATTCTAAAGTTGTAATAAAATCCCATTTTTAGATAGATTGCTCTAATACCTGAGTAAATTCTGCTGTGAGACAGATGCCACCACCTAAGTGATATGTCGTGTATCAGTCTCATTGTAACAGAAATGCTGTGACAAGTGTTTTATTCTTGTCTCCCAGCATTTACATAAAAGAAGCTATATTATGCCCATTATCTGTGCATCCAAAACATTAAAGATGAAAATAAGTAGATACTTATTTTATGTGAAGATCTGATATCACTGATTTTTTAAACCACATGGTTCTTAATTCATCAGATATATATTGGGAACTTACTAACCTTGCTCTACTGGGCAAATAAGTAAAGCAAAGGAAACAGTGACACAGAACCTGCCTTTGAGGAACTAAAATTTTATTTTTTAAAAAAAGATTTTATTTATTTATTTGAGAGAGAGTGAGAGAGAGCACAAGCCGGGGGAGGGACAGAGGAAGAGACTGCCCGCTGAGCAGGGAGCCTAATGTGGGACTTGATCCCAGGACCCCAGGATCATAATCGAGCTGAAGGCAGACACTTAACCACTGAGCCACCCAGGCGCCCCTGAAATTTTAGTATGGGAGATAAAAACATGTACCTGATATCAAGACAGCAAAAGACAAAGACATACAGACAAAGGGCTATTGAGACCCACATAGGATCCATTTCTCTGACACTTGTCCAAGAGAATTCCATTCCCTTAAATTTTATGTAAATAAACCCAAGGCACTGAAGGATCAAACAGTCAACATCACTGAAATCCAGTTTGTTTACAGCAAATAATGTTGGGGGAGGAGTCAGTCAGGCGTGCAGCAAAGACCTAGCTGAAGCTCGCCAAGCAGTACTAGCAAGTTCTATAAATGTTTTGACTGCTGTAAAGTGCTAAATCTGTGGCCAGGCCTAAGTTCCTGCAACTCCTGTTTTAATAATACTGTGGAGTTTCTGTTATAAACTGGAATGGACATAATTTTTTTCCAAAGACAGCTGCCATACATGAAAAGGAACAGAAAAATGATTTTTACTTCCTTCCTACCCTGAAGCCTAAAGTCAAAGTTGCTTTGCAAATGTTTTCTCTCAAGAGTTTGCAGCTGTTTCTGCCTTTCCTATTGTGCTTATGTCCAGCTCTGGCTGGGAATACAAGCTTCAGCCCCAGCTGTCGGGTGTAAAAGGAATCAGGTATTTCACAGTGGTTATTTGGTTAGAAAGAATTATATTGTTTAGCTAACAATATTATATGTATGGCAGAGAAGACACGTTTGACATGTTCCTAACATTTAAACATGTGTAACTTATCTCATACAGGTGCAACTCCGTCTAAATATACTGATGTGTACATGTATTAGAGTTTATCAACATAGATACAGATTTCAAAACCAGTTTTTATTTGTGTGATCACTCTCTTGGGATGCTTTGAAGTAAAATAATATGATAAGTCCTATTCAGGATAGTAAAAGTAAACAGTGAGAACAGGGCTTCTTACAAATTTTAGACGGGGAGGGGATGTTGAAAGGCTCGGGAACATTAGTGCTGTGTGCAGGGCTATGTGGGTGAGGGAAGATGGTTACTCATGAAGATCACAGGACTAATCACAGGGATTGCTCACGTCTCCCCTTCTGAGCTCCTCATCTAATCAACTTGCAAAAACAGTGCTTGATAGATAGATAGATAGATAGATTTTTTTTTTTTTTTTTTTTTTTACAGCTCTCTTATAAGGCCTTTAATCTCTAGATGCAAGGCATTGCTATTAAAATATTTGTGCATGACTGTCAGGCCAGGGAGAATGAGTGTATCGGGTGGGTTGGGGGTGGGGAGGCACTTTCAAGACTTGTTTCAAGTTCAGCTCCCACAAACACTCATTGGGCAGCTACCTTGTCTGCATACAGTGCCCTGGCAGTGGGCACTGTCACAGCTGTCACTTGGTTCTTCGGCATCATCCTTGCTCTTCTCCCACCCCCTTTCCCATCTTCTCAATTCCTTGATGCTGTTAGCACTCATTACCCCTGTTCTCTTGTGCCTCTTAACCGGACTAGTTGGATCATAAGCAAGAAAGTTAAGGACATAGGGATCACCTAAGAGGTATCCTTTGCTTGTGATCATTACTTACGACCATTACGTAAAGGATTATGTTAGTAATCAGTGAACCTGAGGATAATTACTCACTTCCAGTAAGAAGAATCAATTCATCTATTGACCTCCTGTCTTCAAATTCTTTCAGTTCCTGTGCCACCATCATGGTATGTTAGATCTTTGTGTTAGAAGCCTGTGGCATACATTGCCTTTGGGATTACTGCTATTTTAGAGAATGTAGACACAGATTATCAATTCATCAATGCTGTGAGCATCCAGCAGAGACCCAGGCAAAGCTTAAACTTAAACATTTCTCTTTAGGGATTGCTAATTTACTGTTCTCCTTTATAAAATCCTCAGATAAAAATATCATCTGCCTTTCTTTTTTTATGTGTACATCATTGATTTAGTTACATCCCTAAAGAATGGTGCATTTGGTATATTCCTTTGGAAGAAAATCTGGGGCACCTGGGTGGTTCAGTCAGTTAAGCGTTGGACTCTTGATTTGGTCTCAGGTCATGATCTCAGGGTCCTGTAATTGAGCCCCATGTTGGGTTCCACACTCAGCGGGGAGTCTGCTTAAGATTCTTTCCCTCTCCCTCTGCCCCTCCCCCTGCTCATGCGCATGCATGCACTCTTGAACACTCTCTCTCTTTCTCTCTCTCTCTCAAATAAATAAATCTTCTAAAAAGTGTTTTAAAAATAGAAGAAAATATATTCATGAATTCTGAGACTTGTTTTGTTTGAAAAAGAAACCATTAAAAATAATAATTTCAGAGCTCTATCTATAACTAAAAATCAACCCCAGTGCATGTAGTCTCCTAAAATGAATTCATGCATGCTTTTGAAATACATATATCTTATACACTGTTATATGCATAGAAAATTAAAACATCATAAATATTTGAAACCATGGGAAAATGCTAAGCTTTTGTTTGTTTTGTTGGTAATAGGAAATAACTGGGATTTCTTGTTTGGGTGCTTTTTTGAAAGAGTAGAGAGACATTTTAAAAACATGAAGTATATGTATCAGTAGTTTTTTTTTTTTTAACTTTTATCACTTTTAAAATTCAAAAACAGATATACTCTGTGTATAAATTGGCAGATCCTACAATTATTGTATTTGGAGTATTGATTTGAAAGTATTGATATTTAAATTTTTTTAATTTACTAGTTTATTTGGATTTTTGATGCTTGATATTTTTTTACAAAGGTCTCAATCTGGTGGTTTTTTTTGGGTTTTTTTGTTTTTTAAGATTTTATTTTTTATTTATTTGACAGAGAGAGAGAGAGAGACAGCTAGAGAGGGAACACAAGCAGGGGGAGTGGGAGAGGGAGAAGCAGGCTCCTGGCCGAGCAGGGAGCCCGATGCGGGGCTCGATCCCAGGACCCTGGGATCATGACCTGAGCCGAAGGCAGACGCTTAACGACTGAGCCACCCAGGCGCCCTCAATCTGGTTTTGACTCATTTCGACTCACAATCATTTCAAAAAGTTAAAACACACACGCACATCAGTATTGCAGCAATAAGGAAAATTGTTTTGCTTTTTGTGTATACCTGGCCTTTGTAATATCAGGTTGGTATAGAAGCACTCATGCCCATTTACCAAAAAGAACAAAGGAAAGAACAGAGCAAAGCTTCATTTAATTCAACTTTTGCCACCTGGTACCTTGTCTTACCACTTTTATTTCTTGAGCTGTTAGCACCAATCAGCAATTTCTATTTCTTCTCGTGTTTTTTTTTTTCCATTTCAGAAAACTAGATGTTTACCTTGATTGAAATAGCTCCACTCTTCATATCTGATTTCTTTCTACACGAACACCAATTTCTCTCACATACTAAGGGAGACAGTAAACCTAAAGCAGGTGTCTGAACCATTCAGGCTACTATAACAAATTCCCATAGACTGGGTGGCTTAAACAGCAAACATTTATTTCTCACACTTCAGGAAGCTAGGAAGTTCAAGATCAAGATACCAGCAGATCTGGTTTCTGGTGAGAACCTGATAGCTGGTTCATAGATGGCTGTTCTTGCTGAGTCCTCACATGATGGGAAGAAGGAAATAAAGCTCTCTGGGGTCCCTTTTATAAGGGCACGATTTCATTCATGAGGACTCTACCCTTATGACCTGATTGACTCCCAAAGGCCCTTCACATTGGGGGTTAAGATTTCAACATATGAATTTTAGGTGGACACAAACATTCAGTCTATTACAATAGGCAAGAAGCATTAGAAGTCATATCTTGGAAGTGCAGATCAAACTCTTACAGGTTATCTAAATATCTGAAACATTTAAAAACCTTATCCCTTCATCAAGACTTAAGTGAGCTTCTTATTTCAGGCTATTCATATATTTAGGCAATAGATATGCCTTTAGGACTTACTATGTGCCCAACTCCGTATTGGGAACTATAGGGAAAGCAGACCCACTCCCAAGATCCGTAAGGTCACACCCAGTTATAACCCGGTCTATTTATTAATGGTGTCATCTCCTTCTCTCACATTTCTTTTCTTTCAATTCATATTTTTTTCTCATTGAGTTTCAAACTCCAGTGATTTGCATCATCTTTCATTACAAATTTCCTTAACAGAAATCCTCTATTTTTCTTAACTTTTAAACTAGAAATCAGTCTAGATGATATCAAAGTTTCCACTTGGTTCTATTTTCCTTGAAGTAGAACTGCATATGTTCTGTTCTTACAAAAGGAAAATTTATTTGATCTTCAATTTTAGTGTATCTGCTGCCAAAAATAGTAGGTTTCAAAAAAGCAGTTGGGCCCAGGGAATCTATTCCCACTCTGACGGATTCTCCTAGTGAAAATCCACTTTTGTTCCATCTTTTATCTCTTCCCCACCTCCAGCCTCTCTAGGACTTTGTTTTATAAAAGCCCAGTCTGACTATGAGGGGATATTCAGAACACTGGTTGGGAGGCTAAGTAGGTGATACTCAGGTACTCAGTCTCAGGCAGGAGGAATGGATGGAAGACTGTGAACCTCCAGAAGTAAGCTTGCCTTTTACTTAATTTAAGAAAATATTTGGCAAAAAAATACAAAGCAAAATCACAATGAAGTACCACTTCACACACAGTGGGTTGGCTATAATCAAGAAAACGGGAAATAACAAATGTCAGTGAAGTTGTGGAGAAATTAAAACCCTCACACATTGTTGGTGGGAATGTAGAATTGTGCACACCTATGGAAAATGGTATGGCAGTTCCTCAAAGGGTTAAATATAGAGTTACGATAAAATCCAACAATTCTACTCCTAAGTATATACCCAAGAAATGAAAATATGTATGTTCTCACAGAAAGTTGTATGTGAATGTTCATAGTAGCAGTATTCACAATAGTGGAAATAACCCAAATGTCCATCAACTGATGAATGGATAAATAACATATGGTATGTCCATATAATGGAACATTATTCAGCGATAAAAAGGAATGAAGTACTGATACATGTCCCAACACGATGAACCTTGAAAACATTATGCTAAATGAAAGAGGCCAGTCACAGAAGACCACATATTGTAGGATTTCATTCATATAAAATGTCTGGAATAGGAAAATCTGTAGAGACAGAATGTAGATTAGTGGTTGCAAGGGACTGGAGGGCACAAGGAGATGGAGAAGGTGGTGCCTAAAGGGTACTGAGTTTCTGTTTGAGATAATGACAGTGTTCCAAAATGGTTGTAGTGATGGTTGCACAAATCTGTGACTATACCAAAAACCAATGAATTGTGCACTTTAAAAAAATGGAGAGTGGGGCACTCTGGGTGGCTCAGTCGGTTAAATGTCTGACCCTTGATTTTGGCTTGGGTCTTGATCCCAGGGTCGTGAATTCAGGCCCCATGATGGACTCCATGCTGGTCGTGAAGCCTACTTAAAAAAACAAACCAAAAAAAAAAAAAAAAAAAAAGGAGAGAAACAAATATTTCATGTTAAACTATATTCATCATTCTTAAGGAAAATTAAATTTTAAAACAGTTTAACCAAAAATAAATCTTGGAACACCTGGGTGGCTCAGTCAGTTAAGCATCTGCCTTCAGCTCAGGTCATGATCCGAAGGGTCCTGGGATCGAGTCCCACATCGGGCTGCTTGCTCAGCGGGGAGCCTGCTTCTTCCTCTGCCTTCAGCTCCCCCTATTTGTACACTCTCTCACTCTCTCTCTGACAAATAAATAAAATCTATAAAAAATAAATAAAAATAAAAAATAAATCTCTATGTGTAGGGTGAGGGAATCTAGCCTTTATGTATTTGAAAATATATCACACAAAAGGTTTATGGATTTTAGAGCCTAGCCACAAAGGTTTTATTTTATTTGTACATATATTTCTTCCTCATGTCCTCTCCCAGATAATTTGAGATCATAGCCACAACAATCAGGTACATTTGGATTCTCCCCTACTCCCTCACACCCAAACATATTAGTCTTGTATTTTCAGAAGCATTAAAGAAAAAGGGTTTTTTGGTGGTTGTTGTTGTTGTTGTTGTTGTTTTGAGACCTAAGCATTAAAGATTAGTTGTCAACACAGTCAAAGATAATTACCAGTCTTCTATTTCATACTAATTATCCTAAGAATTAAATTTAAATGCTAGATTCAGTTCTGTCCTTAGAAATATCTCCATGACAACAAAAAGGAACTTCTGATTTCTTAAAAAACATCGCTACAGGGGTATTTTGAGGGTTAAAGTGGTTACTCCATTATTTGGAATTCTAACAATAAGATAAAGTGAGGAATTAATGATAGAAAAGCATTCTTGGCATTTTATAGCAATAGGTATCCCTGCAGAGAAAGGGCTAATGATCAACAGAAAGGTATTTTCATCTGTGCTTTGGCCTCTGCTTAAAACCCCAGGTATCTCACTTTTCCCTACAGCCTTCCTGTCTTCTCTGGTTCATCCCATTTTCTACATGAAGCCACACTCATCCTAGCTCTGTGATCAAAAGTAGAACTCGCTGGCTCTGCTAGTAACATTTCCTCTGTGCCATCAGAAACTATTCAGATGTGGAGTCTTTCTCCTTAGGCACACTTAACTTCTGCAGCCAGGATTACTGAAACAAGGAGTATTTGGCAAGGCAAATATATTGTGAAATTTGTTTTAATGCTTTGACTCATGAGTGGCTCTTGAGAGCTCAGAGTTGAAGCTTTTTATTGGTATTTACTCTGGTGCTCCAAGACTGTAGCAGTTGAGTGTTTAAGAAGAGGTCAAGCAAATCGGATTCTGGCATTAGATAAAGCTCCTTGGAAACCGGACTGTTGTACTCTTTAGCTAGAATTCTCTGTTGCATTTTCTTTATGGAGAAATAATAGTACCTATCTTGTAGGATTATTGTGAGAAGTAAACAAAAAAACCATTTAAAGCTCTTAGCACAACGACTGGCTCAGTCACCATACATATAGTGCTCTCCAGACAAAAAGTCTGAACAGGGAATACGTTAAATCAATCTACCCAAGTTCCAGAGAGGCAAAGAGCTTCTTTATGAAAAGAGAGACAAAGGTTAATCCTTTCTGGGAAATGAACATTTGAATGGGCTTCAGATATTTGATGAAGTCAAAGATGATGACCTAGTAATTAGGAAGGGATTGCTTATTTATAAATATGGGGAAATGATATTAAAGAGAGCAAAAAGTTAGGAGATCTTATATCTTATTATGTAGCAGGTCTGAATAGATTGGAAGATATGAGAGAGGCAAAATGCAAATATTCATAGGAAGGTTCAGAGAGATGAATAATCTTCAATGAAGTGGAAAGCACAGAATGAGGCATAGAACAGAGTCCAGTTATTAAGAGAGGCTGTGGTTTGATTTTGTTTTTGACTTGTATGTGAGAAAAGGAGATTTTTTTTTTCATCTTTGTAGTTGGAAGTGATTGGCAACAATTAGGGAAATACGAAAAAAAATGGGAAAAACAAGTGGTGAGCACCTGAAGTGAGTCAAAATTGAAAAATTGGATAACTGAAATCTGGATAATTTGGGATAGAGGTGTTAAAAGTCTGATATCCTGATATTCTGCTTGTAACCCGCACCCAGCAGGGGAGGTAGGACTGGTAATTGAACTTCTTTCTACTTTGGCTACAAAAGTCACAGATAACTATTTGGCCCTACATTTAGGAATAACAACAGTTTCCATCCTTTCTCATCCTGACCAAATGACCTTTGATCCATCATTTAACTTCTGTGCAAATATAGCCACCCTCCTTAATGGAGATGTTTTGAAAGTGCTGTTTGGGATAGAACAAGTGTTAGAACAAAATGTCATGATGTTTAGCTTTTATGGAGGTATGTGGATTTAGTTAGTTTCTCTATCAACAACCCACTGTCTGGGAGCAAATTAGAGACTTTGGGAATCTTCCCAAATTTTTTCAAGCTACTTGACTCCTTGTGCTGAAGAAAAGATTTACAACTAGTTCCCCAAAATATTTTTATGTTGTGTGTGAGTTTGTTAGAGTACTAAGCATTTAATTACACCTGTAATTTTCATTCCCATTTTACAGATGAAAAAGTTGAGATAGAGGGAATGGTTATTTAATCATAATCTCACAGATCCCCATGTTTGTCCCATGATTTCACACCTATGGCAAATAAGCACACATTCAATGAAACATAAAAGGGTATTTGGGATGTTGGACAATTTCACAAAGGCAGTTTCAAGCCTAGGGCTGACCTCAGCCTCCTGCACCTCATATAGATACAAATTTATTGCCTATTTAAGAATAAAAGTCTGAACACTCCCAAACTCTCCTAAAGTCTTAGTGTTCATCTCTAATAGTCATTCTGACTTTCTCAAAAATTTTTTAAGATTTATTTATTTACTTGAGGGGGGTAGAGACAGAGGGAGAGGGAGAAGCAGGCGCCTCGCTGAGCAGGGCTTGATCCCTGGACCCTGAGATCATGACCTGAGCTAAAGGCAGACGCTTAACCAGCTGAGCTACTGAGGCACCCCAGTCATTCTGATTTTATCCCTGGACTTCATTATTAGTGGGTTCTAGCAGTAGAGAAGATGGAAATTATATAGCTGAGAAACATCCCAAATTAGAAATACCTGAAAACAAGAATGACAAAAGTCATCAAACCTCGTTTCCAAGGCATTGTTAAAGCCATCAGACCTTATTATAAAACCAGGTCAAGAAGTAGAACTTTATAATCCAAGAAATAACATCTGATTAGACAATGGTTTATAAAAACAACAGCCCGTTATTTTAAAGTACCTGAAGGCCTATTTTGACCTTAGGAGATCTATAAATATGGCTTAAGAGTAGCAAAGCTGGAATTGGATCCAGGTCCTCCAGACTCCCTGTCCACTCTCTATTCCATGACGTCAAGGAAAGCTGCCCAGTGGGGCAGGGCAGGTGAATAAAGTTAAAAAATAATCTGAAATCCTTGTAGCATAGGTGAGTTCTTCAGTTCTGGGAGAGTTTTGGCTCCTCCAGTTCCCAATACAATTGTGAGGATTTGTCTGCATGTGCTGGCTGATTGACCAAAAGATCTCCTTCCCTATACACCATTAAAAGATCATATGCGAAAGTCTGCCTTGGGGGTTCAGAGGAACTGCCTTCAAGACAGGAGATTAGGAGATGGTGTATTGATTTACAATGAGATAAACACTTGGGCCTTTAGTTCAAATACCCATGAGCTCTCTTAATCTGTTATTAGCATTATCATCCACATTTTCCACTTGTATTTAAACTGAGCTTGTTGGACTAAGTTCATTTGTGTTTTGTCTCTCAGGTTGTGGTTTCTCGATCAGGATCGTCAACCCCTCATGTGAATTTTCGCCTGGATTCCCACCCTGTGTCTCCAGAAGCAATTGTGGAGCACCCATTAAACCAAGATGGCTACACGCTGGTTGTCACTGGGAAGAAGGTAAGCCCTGTTCCCACAGGGAGGTTTTTCCTGAGTGGATTTTTACAGTATGTATCATGTGGTCCTTTTTAACTTCTCTCTTGGTCCTGGATTCACTCTCCTCTCTCAGATTTTTTCTTGAGTATTCCAGAGATTTTCTGAAACCAAGTTAAATTTTTATTCAGGAAGACTGGACCAAAGGGAGGTCTTCATTATGTGTACTTCTTTTGTCCTTTATTTCTCAATGAGAAAAACAAACATGCAGAATGAGAATTACGGACCTAAGGGCAGAACTCTAGTGCGGGCAGATAAGTCCTGAAATGTACATTGGAATCTGACACCAGCCAGTAATCCCTCTTCTCTGAGAGAAGGAGGTGCATCTTGATGCTAAATGATATGTAAACTTACTTAGAATTTCCCAGGGGTTCAAGTGTGTTTTCTAGCAGCTTAAATTATACTCTCTTGTTATTTTAAAATCGTCTCAGACAGACCAAAATGTCCCTACTAAATAAAACCTCTAACGCTGTATGACAGTCCTTGTGTTCCCTGGACAGTGATGGTAATGTTTATCACATATGCGCCAACAATAGAGGAAAGGAAGGAATTTGGTTTTTTTGTTTAAATCACTTTATCATTATTACATAATTTTCACACATAGGTGCTATCTCTGGTAGACTCTATACAATTAGATTCACATGTATCTTTGGTGTATTTAGTTTTCACTGAACAAACAAACAAAAAACCCCTCTGGAAGCTCTCTCCATCACTTTTCTTCACAGATCACCAAGATCCCACTGAATGGCTTAGGCTGTGAACATTTCCAGTCCTGCAGTCAGTGTCTCTCCGCCCCTCCCTTTGTGCAGTGCGGCTGGTGCCACGATAAATGTGTGCAATTAGAGGAATGCCCCACTGGAACATGGACTCAGGAGATCTGTCTGCCTACAATCTATGAGGTAAGAATCTGTCAGCTGTCACGTGTGTTTTTGGTAAACATAATCCCATTAATGAAAAAATTCTAAATTCAATGTATTCATTTAGCTGTGAGACATCAGCCGAAGCACCATCCTTCTCCAAGGTTTTCCTTCGGGGTGGCATTTGGGCGCATCACCCTGAGTCCTGGACCTGAAATATGTGCTTTACACTCACCAAGTAGTTCTCTCCTTGAGCACGTTGCTCTCCCTTAGTGCTCTGTTAATAGAAGAGTGGTGGCTGGTGAGCAACGATGCTCCCCATTTCCTCACCCTGGGTCCTTTTCCCTCCTGACCCATCTGACTCAGTGATTCCTCACCACCAACTTAATCAACCAGGTGCCCGGACATGAGCCTCCACCATGCACAGAGGTCTGCTCATGGCATAACCCAGAATCTTAAGCTGAACCAGGCAAGCTAGGGATGCCAGCCATGATGGGGCAGAGAGGACAGAAGATTTCTTCCTGTCTGGTGTATAGGTGGTGACTTTGTGTCATCACACAGAAGACTAGAGGTTACTTCCCAGGCCAGTGTAGGAGGCAGGTGGACAATGAACACCCACGGATGGGTACGTGCCTTCTCTCAAAGTTTCTGGAAGAACAGTACAGGTACAACTGATGACTAATACTAACATCTATACTCTGTGAGCCATTTCATTCTTTAATTCATTCCAAAAATATTTATTGACCGCATACCATACAGCAGCGCTCTTGTAGACACTAAGGAAACGTGGTCTGAACAAGAGGAAAGTGCCTCCTCCTATTAGGGAACTTAGCTTCTGGCAGTGAGCTCAGTCATGGCATTGTAGCCACGCTCTCCAACTCTCTGCTGCCTTATTTTTGGTGAAACAGATATTTGGTACTACGAAAATCTCCATGGCAATTTTTTTAAATGTCTCGATCCAAATACGTTTTTGCTTGAAAATAATTCCCTGGTGAGGACCCAGTATGTATTTTCCCTGCTCACATATAGAACAGTTGGACTTTAGTAAATGACTCTTGTGAAAGACTCAAGTTAAAGGTCTCGGTCACCTGGTTCAAGCCCAAGTAAACAAAGTATGCAAGTCAGAACAAGAACCGCCCCCCCAAGCGCATGGCTGTTTTCATTTAGTTACGGTTTGGGGCAAGATTTGTGCAGGGTGACTGGATTTTAAACCAAATCATTTTCTGTTAGGTGAAACACAGTTATTAAGACTTAGCTTGATCATCCAGGGAATAAACTAGAAGATAGTAAGAAAACAAACTTAAATCTATACTGTGGTATTATGTACCCTTTTTTTTTGGTTCAGTATATTTTTAAAACCACGTGCAAATTTATACTTTTTTAAACACAGCCTTGGCAATTTGAGACAGTAGAAATCTGAACTCAGCAATTCCATGAAAGAGATATGGGGAGAGTATATGTGGGGTGTGTGTATGTATGTGTATATACATGCAATTGAATCACAACAATTTCATTTCAAAAACAGCCAAAGTGGTGTTTTAAGTACAGAGCAGGTTGAGAGCCTATACAAAGGGGACATTTAATTTGACCAATGTACTCCCTTCTGTTACTCATGAAAGCCATATTAAAATGTTTTTTTTAAAACGACTAAATATTTTAGGATTTTCTGGAACCAGAGAATCTCTCTCCCTCTGCTCTCACCTTCCCGAACTCCAACTTTCTGTAGTTGGTGATCTTAAAAGGTTGCATTGCATCGTGCACAAGTCAGTGAGGTTTGGGCTGTATGGTTAGGAGGAAAGTAGTGCAGCTGAGTCCATAAATCCCTTTCGGTTCATAGTTGTTAGGAAGATTTCATGCTGCACTAGACCGTGACATTTAGCATTCTTGCTGCAAAAAATAAGACAGATTATTCATCTATTTCTTATCTGTCTTAAACACTATAGGCACAAAACCCAACTAGCGTATAGTTTCACTTTCCAGTAAATGTGAGTTAACCTGCTTTTCAAGGTACATGATGTTCAGTGGATGAAATTCTTTGCAATTCCACATAAGAGAGATTTCAGGATTGCAAGCCCGTTATTTTGTTTCAAACATGTTATCTGATCTCATACTTAAAGAGCAATGAGAAATGCTTCAGAAAAGGAAGAGCACTTTCCAATGCATTCTGAATTTATTAAGATAAAATTGTCATATCTTACAGGATTGAATCGGTCCCAGTGAAACAATAAAATGGTTTATTAATTGATTGGAAGACTCAGATAAGAAGCAACAGTGATATCTTATGGGGTGGGGCGGGGGGAGGGTGTCATTCAGGCTACCACCAATACATTTGTGACTTTTTAACTACTGAAGAGGCAAATTCTAATTTTCCGGGGGGGGGGGGGGGGGGGTTATTGTTGTTTTAGCGCTCTCATGTATTATCTTGGTGGGTTTTGAAAATGTGATCGTTTAAATCATTTTCACCTGCAAAAGGGTGCTAGTTGTTTGGTGGCTGTTTCTCCCGTGTCCGGACAGGTGGGAGACCTAGCCTCTGTGGCTTTATGCCGGACACTCATTTCCTTCCCACAGAGTTTCCCTGCCCTTCAGGATAACTCAGAGTTTGCCAGCTCATTGTTGGTTCTATCCGAGGGTGTGTTGTCCAAAACCACTTCCTTCCCTTTCCCCTGGAAGAGTGAACATTACCCCATAAGCTAAGGGGGAAATGTTCCAATGCCCTGCTCTAATATCTCAGCCCAGGGAGGAAAGCTGAGTTCAGCTGAACTTTTGAATCTTGACCAACCGACTAGTAAAGGTTTTATAATCTCCATTTCTGTTGCCAGCACACCAACTGAACAACTCTCAGTGTCTTTTCTCAAATCATCACCCAATCCATTTGCCTTATGTAGAAAGTGATGATGTATGTAGAGTGACAGACTTCAATTTTTACATAGAAAGGGGGGAACCTAGGCGGCAGGATCAGGCCAGCATCAGCCTTAGGCAGCTGTCTTCTATGGGAACCTCCTCCTGAAACAAGGGAGAGGCAGCTGTGTGGCTGCCTCAGGCTGAAGAGAGTCTGGGAGGTTTAGATGCCTTGCCCTCTCCTACTGGATTTCTAACATAATAATAAACAGGTATTTTTTTCTCGAGCAGTTCTCATTTGCCTAGACATGGACAAGGTAAGTTTTCATGGACGGCACAAGTGTGTAATGGATTTTATGGATAAAATAGCTATCATAAAAGCATTAAGCTAAGACTTTAAAAGGATTTGGTGGCAAGGGTAAGTTAAGACTTTGGTTTGCGATTGTTTACTTGGGATGTATGGGAATGTTTGCGAATGTGTATTTAGCTAAAACCCTTCTAAATTATGATAGAATTACTTTTAGACTTTTACTAACTGGCCTTTAGCAAACACCTTTACTGGTTTTTGAGTTGCCTCTATGGTGGTGCTATGTTTTCCCACCATTGTACTTTACAGCACAATTTACAATATGTCCCCCCCCCCAAAAGAGCATTTCCTTTCTCAATTGTGACAAAGCTGCCGAGGAGAAGCTTATTTTTAACTTGGAAATTTGTTTTGTTTTAATAGTTTTAGCCTAAGAACTGTTGTCTTATAGACTTCATAAGCACCTACTGCTATTTTATGTCACAGTTGCCAAAATTTTATTAATGAACTCAAATTTTACTTTCAACACACCAAAAGTAAGCCTGCAATAGAAAAATGAACCTATTTATTTAACACTGAACATGGGGGAGAAAAAAATCAGCCCTAGAAATGAGATGTAAAATAATGCCAAGAGAGATAATTAGAAACATTGCTACGATACAGATCACATTTGGGGCTCTTTCTGGTTTTTGTAATATCTATTTCTAATAGAAATAATATATTGTATGTATTTATTTAAAATTACATCATTTTTTAAAAGCTGGGTGTGTCAACTAACCAGCTGGTATATATTAAATGGTGACCATATTTAAAACCCCAAATCAGTAATAAATATGAATTAACAAGTATAAAGAAATAGATTCATTTATTCCTTTGTTAGTGCTTGGCACACAGTAGATGATTTGTAACGAATGATGAATGAGTGAATGGTAGATATATACTGAATACCTTCTATGTGTTTGGTATTATGATATCTGCTGAATGCAACACTGGATACCAAGAGGTATTTTTACTATGTGACTTTCTTTCTTCTCTAGGTGGGGAATACCATAGTTCACAAGACTGTAGCAAACACCCAGCTCATACATAGAACAAGACACATATTGATGCTTGACTTCTAGGGCCCATGAAAGATTTTTGATCAGAGTTTGATCAGAGGCCCATGAGTTATAATGAGAGTTACAAGAATGTGAAAGTCTGGACCCAAACTGTCTACTCCACCCTAGAAGATTACCAGATGAATTCACTTCAGAGTGGCCCAAGAAGGCCCTTCATTTCCACCCAGGCTGAATCTGCTCTCTGTCCCATCTCTGGATCTCCTGAAAACAACTTATTTTATCAGCACATCTTAGATAGTTTTAATATTTGTTCCAGCTTCTGTGAAATTTGTGACCCTTTTTCCTGCAGTGAAAATTCCATTTTTTAAGACAGTGGCAGAACAGGGGCGCCTGGGTGGCTCAGTTGGTTAAGCGACTGCCTTTGGCTCAGGTCATGATCCTGGAGTCCCAGGATCGAGTCCCGCATCGGGCTCCCTGCTCGGCAGGGAGTCTGCTTCTCCCTCTGACTCTCCTCCCTCTCATGCTCTCTGTCTCTCATTCTCTCTCTCTCAAATAAATAAATAAAATCTTTTAAAAAAAAAAAAGACAGTGGCAGAACAGAAAAATTCCAGAGTGAGGATACATGTTGTGTTTGTTTTGCACACAAACAGAAAATAATGTCTTGATGTTGTTTTTTTTTAAGTTCTCGGTTGTTCTTGTAGGTTTTCCCAACTAGTGCACCCTTGGAAGGAGGGACAATGCTGACTGTATGTGGCTGGGACTTCGGATTCAGGAGGAATAATAAATTTGATTTAAAGAAAACCAGAGTTCTCCTTGGAAATGAGAGCTGCACCTTGACCTTGAGTGAGAGCACAACAAATATGTAAGGATCTTTAAATGTTTTTCTAGGGTATGGTTGGAAAACAAGTTGTGTTTTAGAATGAATGCTTATAAAGACTGTCCCAAAAGTCCATGTCTTGAATTAGAAAGAGTCTTGGCCCTCTAACATCCCTTGTGGAACTGTTTTGTTTTTAATCCTATTTACTTATCAGGATTAAAAAAGGAAAAAGGTGACATTACCTAGTTAAAGAAAAGAAGAATCCAGCATCTGGGAGTTTTTCAAAAATTTTTGTAACATTTCTTCAGAAGTTGTTGGATAGATTTGAAAGAACAGCACTGGTTGGACTTGCTCCATCTTTAAAGTGTTCAAATATAGAGTCTCCAATGGCTTTTTCTATAAAAATCAGTAAACAGCTCAATAAAGACCCTCTCTTCTAAATTCACTTTCTAAACCTCAGAAATGTAGTAAAGCAGCTCAGTCACATTTTTGAGACTTGTTTCTTTCTTTCTTTCTTTCTTTCTTTTTTTTTTATCCACTTAAATTTATATTCAGCTGATATTTATTGGTATTATAATATAAGAAGTGTATCTCATTTAGTCATTCATCCCAGGAGATAACAATACTATACTGATTTTACAAAGGTGGTGTCTGAAGTTCAGAAAGGTGGAGTCTAGAGGGACGCCTGGGTAGCTCAGTCAGTTGAGCATTGCCTTCAGCTCAGGTCATGATCCCAGGGTCCTGGGATCGAGTTCCACATGGGGCTCCTTGCTCTCAGGGAGCCTGCTTCTCCCTCTACCTGCCACTCTCCCTGCTTGTGCTCTCGCTGTGACAAATAAATAAATAAATCTTAAAAAAAAAAAGGGTGGAGTGTAGTTTAGCAGAGGCAATCCAGAGAGTAAGAGCTTAACAGGCCTTCAGACTCAACTCTCCTGATCCAAGATGTGTGCTTGTTCCACCATTTCCTCCATGCACCTTCTATCAAATGTAAAATCCCATAATGAATGGAGAATCCAGAAATGTTTAGTTATCATGTAGTAATAAGAACCAAACATTTCAAGTTTTATGGTTGAACCACTTCTATCAAGTGGTTATTTTATACCTTGTAGAATTCCTTCCAAGATCACACAGAGGTATAAATGTACTCATTTACTGAGACCAAAACATCAATTAATGTTGTACTTGTTTAGGCTAATGGGAAAACAAATTCTTTCTAGAAATCTCCCTTGTAAGTTCTTATTCATTGCTTTATATATTAGAGCCTGTAAAAGTAAAACATAATTCATTCTCTTCTTTAAAAAGTTGCTTAACAAAACAAATCACATTTATACTTTTTCAGGACTGTAAGATTATTAATTCAAAAATAATTCTATGGAAAGTCTGTCACAATTTCACTATTTTTAAGGTAATTTAATAAACACATGACACGTGTAACCACAGAAATATACCTGTTGACATATTTTAATGAAGAAATTTAGTTTATAATTAGCCCATTGTTTCATATGGTATTGAAATATTTCTTTATCTTATGTATGCCAAACATTATGCTAACAATTTTAGAGGTTTAGACTTAGATTATTATGAATTTTTCAATTGGTGAGGTCAATATTGATGAGGTTTAACAGTTCCTGTGTTGTCTATGTGAAGTGTAATAGTATAGAAATGGAAATATATGATTTTTAGCCCTAATGCTTACCACAAAACTCTGCTTGCTATTCAGAGTAGCCAGCTCACAATTTATGGTTAATGATCCTCCACATAAAACAGCCAAACCAGAAAATGCCTTTGGATTTGCAACATATTAAACTTTGGGTTTTTTTCAGGCTGAAATGCACAGTTGGTCCTGCAGTGAATGAGCATTTCAATATATCCATAATTATTGCAAATGGTCGAGGGACAGCACAATATAATACCTTTTCCTATGTGGTAAGTTTAAGCACTACTGTTCTCAAGAACTAGGATATTTGTTACTTAATCTATTTAGAGTCATAAAATTAACAAGTTACTTTGTTTTGTTTTGTTTTTATTTCCTATTCAGGATCCTATAATAACAAGTATTTCTCCAAGTTATGGTCCTAAGACTGGTGGCACCTTGCTTACTTTAACTGGAAAGTACCTAAACAGTGGGAATTCTAGACACATTTCAATTGGTGGGAAAACATGTACTTTAAAAAGGTGTTGTAAATTTATTTTTTGTTGCATCAGTCAAGTAGGATTAGTATCTATACCTAACAAATCAAGAAAAGATTGTTCTTTTTGTGTGTGTGTGGAGGAAAATCAAGATGTATATTATTTACTCCCCTACGGACAAAACTTCCTCCTTCCTATATCCATCTACCCTTTTGCTGCTTTTTCTACCCTTCCCTTATGTTTATTAATTCCACTTTTTAAGTTTCATCTTCCCATCTACCTTCTCTAATGTTACATCTAGTATCCTGGCTATGCTGTGAGCTGTGAGATCTGGTAATTGACAATAAATTAAACATTTCCAACAAGATTTACAATTAGGCTAAATCACTTTGGGGATGTAAGAAACATGGGGAAGATTGGGTCTAGAGGGAAGTTAAGTTTCTGATTCTTAGAGGTGAAAGAGCTCAGTTTAATCAAGTACCAAAAAGATACTTTAAAAATTGCTTAAAATCCCAAAGTTTTGAAGTCATAGATGGCTTGTCTACAACAAGACTAAGTTTGGGATCCAGTCAAATGTAAATAGGCTACATTAGAAAGCGCTTTTTTCTAAACACATCTGGAAATTCTCATTTAGGAGCCACTGAGTGATATACTTTTGATTTATGCATATAATTCTAAAATATGTGTATCTAATAGCTAAGGTCAGTTTTCTTAATTTTTTTGTTCAGTGTGTCAGATAGTATTCTCGAATGTTATACTCCAGCTCAAACCACTCCAACTGAGTTTCCTATTAAATTGAAAATTGACTTAGCCAACCGAGAGATGAACAGCTTCAGTTACCAGGAAGACCCCATTGTCTATGCAATTCATCCAACCAGATCTTTTATTAGGTAAGTAAAAGCTTCTGATGGGTATAAGAAAATAATGAACATAAGAATGATGTGTCTGTCAAATAGTCAAGAGGAATTGCAGTTTTATCTCTAGCTTTAATGCTGTTGCATTTCTTTTAAAAACCGCCTTTCTAATTCAGGAGTGAAAACTACATTCAGGTTCTGAGTACAATTTGACTTTATCATTGCTAGGTTCATGCCAAGAAACATTTTATCCTACTCTATTACATTTTAAATGGATTTCAGTGCAACAGTTTAATGTGGCACCATAGTATTTATGCACTTATATTATGTACACGTTAAGTCTGTACTAACTTTAGTGGCCGAAAGTGGAATTACCTTTTTTCCCTCCATTCTTCAGTGTATTTTTGCTCTGCCTGCTTTAGACACAGCTTTTCCCCATATCAGACTCCCTTTGAATCAGTATTTCATTGTGCCCAGTTCAGTCTGCCTTGTTTCCATTAATTCTAACAGTAGTTAAGTTCATTTTACTTGGATTTTTTTAAAAGAGAAAAAAAATGTTTCTTTTGCATATTTTGTGAGTAAAAAAAAAATACATTTCTTCAACTTACAAAATAGGAATTTTAAAACATATTTCCAAGTTCAATAAGTTGTTTCCAAAGAAGAGTTACCACTGAACTTCCATTTGACTTGGCTTTGACTATAAATTGCAGTCACTACATGTGATGTAATTTAACTTCTTTCTTAAAATACTTGGTAGAAAAAGGACCTCTCCATATTGCTGTTTTTCTATTTTATTTTGCCAGTGGTGGGAGCACAATAACAGCTGTTGGGAAAAACCTGCATTCAGTTAGTGTCCTGAGGATGGTCATAAATGTACAGGAAGCAAGAAGGAATTTTACAGTGGTAAGTCCTTTGAGAGATAGTTGTACTTAAGACCCTGCATCTCTGCCTTTACCACTGGCTTTCAGGGTACATAGGACATTTGGGGTTTGCTTTTAATTTTGCTAGTTACCTTCCTTGCAGCACAGATCAAGTAGTATATTTTATACAATAACTAAAATTATCTTGCCTCAGGCTAACATTATAAAATGCACACACACACACACACAAAATGCTAGACACAAAAGATGATTACCAACTTGAGGCAGTGTTTTTAAAGATAGTCGGTACAGATAGAAACTACATCATTCCCTGTCTTAGTTGAGGATCCTATAACAAAAATACCATGGACTGGGTGGCTTAAACAACAAACATTTATTTCTCGCAGTTCTGAAGGCTGGGAAGTGTAAGATCAAGGTGCCAGCAGATCCAGGTGTCTGGTGAGGGTACTGTTTCTGGTTTGCAGAAGACCACCTTCCCTCATTGTATCCTCACATGGCAGAAAGAAAAAGAGGAAGCAAGCTCTCTTGTGTCTCTTCTTATTTTTTTGTTAAAGATTTATTTACTTATTCATTTGAGAGAGAGCACTTGCGCATGAGCAGGGGGAGGGGAAGGAGGAAGAAGGAGGGGCAGAGGGGGAGGGCAATCCCTGCTAAGTGGGGAGCCCAATACAGGCTCAATCCCAGGACCCTGGGATCATGACCTGAGCCAAAGTCAGATGCTTAACCGACTGAGCCATCCAGGCGCCCCTTGAATCTCTTCTTATAAGGGCACTAACTCCTTCATAAGAACTCCACTCTCATAACCTCATTACCTTCCCAAGGCCCCATCTCCCACCATCATGCTGAGGATTAGGGTTACAACATGTGATTTAGGGAGGGGCACAAACATTCAGTCCATAGAATTCCTCTCTTCCTTTTTTTAATGCACCAAAGAACATTGCCCTTTTGCTCTAATCTTGCAACAGCATCTTTGTCTTTCTAAGTGGCAGGCACACATACGTTCTTACATCCCGGTGTAAGAATGGTGTTGTTACTGTTCTTCTTGTCCCTTTGTTAGCATATTATCAAGTAATGAGAAAGAGCATTAGAAGACTGATGTCCTGGAGTGTATGTTTGGTATTTCTCCACCTTCCCTTCTTTTATTTGCAAAGTCAATCAAAATTAAATGAAGGCGTCCTTAAAAGTGATTGATCTAACAATTTATATAGATCACATTGAAATGATAGTTTTAGTTTAGACTTTAGGAAGGTTGGAGTTATTTACAAGGATTTCATATTTTTGTTGATGTTTTTCTCTAATATAAAATACCATAATCTAGTTGGACTTGTGCACTCAACTAAAAATGAAAGTTCTAAGTACCCACCCCCCCCAAAGCAGGGTCTTGATTGGGCAGGTGACAGATTGAATTACAGCACTTTCTTTTAGATTCTCCATCCAATATTTCTTGAAGACTAAGGCCACAGTGTTCTTTAATTACAAAAACCAATTTGGGGCTAAAAATGTCAAGCCAAATCACCAAACAATAAGGTCATCTCCAATGAGATTTCTCTTGACCTTCTCAATCAGCCACATTGCATCACCTCTAAAGAGTATTATTAGATTTTTATCATATTCCTGAGAGATTGTACTCTAGGGAGTCACCGTATGAAGTAGAGAGCTTTAAAACCAATCCCCGCACATGGCCACAAATAAAGTTAGAATACCACTGCTATTAATTTAAAGAGCATCACTTCTCCACAGCCAAACAGAACAATTTTTCATTAACCAAATAAGAATACCCTTTTTGGTGTTGGCATGTGACTCTTTAGAAATCTGAGGAATTATTAGTTTATCTAATTCTCGCTGAGCCTAGGTTTTAAAATTAATAGCTAAATTTCCTTCTCCCTCACCAGCATTATAATGACATGTAGATGCCTTTTGGCTTTATTCATTCATTTGTAATCAAACATTTATTTAAAAACCTCCTAGATGTGAGACATAAGAGTTCCATAACCCAAGGAAGATTCAAACAATGATAGAAGATAAAAATCTTATCTCTACATATCTGGAAATGTAAACTTCTCTTGTTTTAGCCACAAACTTAATATCACAATAGAAGTATGCATTAGAATTGGGCAAGAATGAAGAATTCTATTTGACTATTGTTTGTGAGAACTACCTCATAAAGAAATGTGTGTTCCTTCCACGTTCCTTGGTGCTTACAGAATTTGAAGCTGACCATGATGAATTGAACCCATTTATTATTTAACAAATAAAAACTCTTGGCCAGGTCTGATTTAGATATACTGATCCAGCCATGATAACTTTTAAGTCCAGCAAACTCTAAACTTTTAAAATAAAAATACTAAAAAAATAATAAAATAAAAATACACCATCTTAACAAAATTAATATTAATTAATACACATGATGGCCCATAAGCCAGCAGTTTATTGTATAGTTTTCAAATTTCTTATTGTTAATAAAGAATTATTGTACTCACAATAAAACTGTTCATTTCCATTTTTCAAGATGATAATAAATAGCTTTTGGCATTATAATATGAATTTTATATAAAACTAATATTTTATTTATATTATATCTATGTATCTGTTTTCTTTATCTGCTTACAACATGCATTTTAAAATGTAGGATAAGGTTTTAAATTATTTTTAGAAGAAAATATCAAATACCCAATTTTGCTTGTGCTTTTTATGTATATCCTGAGTCCTTTTTCTATTGTGGGCATAAGTAATTGTTTTATCTCCAGCTCTACTTGTCAAAGAAAAGGAAATCTAAGGATGTTGTTGCTTGTTTGTCTTTTCCTTGGGGGAAAAAATGCAACCATTTAACCTTAAATGTGCCACTTTGTGTTGCTGGTTTAGTCTAAGCACAATCAAGAGGAAACCACATTTTCCAAACTTCCATACATCAGAATTCCAAAGGGGAAGATTTGAAATGAGAGATAAAAGCACATGAAATAATAATAGCAGACCCTTTGTAAAATAGCGTAAGAAAAGATCTACCGATATAGAATATAGAGTGAGCAAGAAGCCATAGAGTGTGGGAGTTAAGGCAGTGAATTCAAGCCAATGGCCTAGGATTATGTTCCCTACTCTGCCATTCAGAGCTGTGACCTGGTCTGATGACATTAGCTCAAAAAGCTTAGTTTCTTCATCTGTAAAATGTGGGTAAAATCGTAGCACCTATCTCTTAGGACTGTTGTGAGGATGAAATGAGACCAGCCTATAAAGTATTTTGCACAGAACCTGGCACTCAGAAGCTGATAGCCTGAAACACACTAACAAGATGACCTGACTACAGAGCTACTTACGATGTCATCAGTATGGTGCTCGGTAGTTGGCAAAGCACTTACCATGCGGTACCACACACTGTGAATAACATTTTAATCTTAATTCGGGATTGAGGACACTGAGTCTCCTACTAAGGGCTTCGCGTGGATTCTCACAACTTATTTTAAAGGTACGATGTGAATCAAGGACTTCTAACCACACAAAGTCCAGCTCTCATTCTGCCCTTGGTATTTCATACACAAAGAGGCAGTCCCTCCAGGTGACTGTCCTGTTATCTTAAGGAAAATAACAGTGATGGAGGGACAGCCAGCTTCAGTTTGACCAGTATAGCTTATTCCAGGCCAGTGAAGCTCCGTGTTCCTTTAAAGATTGTGTTGTTTGGATGATTTTGCATCTATCATGTTACCAGAAATGTGTTCTTCAACATTAGTAAATTAAATGCAGATTTTTTTCAAAAATTATATATTTTTAATTGTCTAAAACAGTGAACTGTGGAAGTTGCTGTTGATGTTGTCAAGCTATCTTCTGTCTAAAGTGGATAATTGTGTCTTACTATAGGCATGTCAACATCGCTCTAGCTCAGAGATAATCTGCTGTACAACTCCTTCACTGCAACAGCTGAATCTGCACCTCCCTCTGAAAACCAAAGCCTTTTTCATGTTAGATGGGATCCATTCCAAATACTTTGATCTCATTTATGTACATAATCCCGTGTTTAAGCCTTTTGAAAAGCCAGTGATGATCTCAATAGGCAATGAAAATGTACTAGAAATTAAGGTAAGAAATGCTTAAAAATGCTCTCTGAAATCATCACTTGAACTTAATTGACTTCATAGCTGTATGAATAGAACTGTTGTACTGGGTCATTATCTTACACTACATCAGCAAATATCTAAGCTCTGAAAAACAAATCTTTTTGGCCTAGACTAAAAGTTAAGTATAATCATGGACTTCTTTTTAATGAAGCATTTAAAAATTCTTGTGTGTGTATTAATAAGTAGCAAATGTGGGACACAATCTATTAAATAGGCTGCCTGTAATGCATTATCCTCCTGCTGTTATACATTTCCCTGGACACCTAAATGTGCTCGTTATAAGATAAAAGGTAAGAACCATGAAAGTAAACGCATCAGTTGTAGTTCTGTACTTCCGTGAAATACTTGGAATTTTGTATCTGAGTATGGTCATCTCTAAGCTGATTTCTAAATGGAGCTGGATTTCCTCTACTGTAGGAATATAGCAGCCTCTAAATGTAATTCAATTGGAGAAACAAATTATCTTTTCTAACCCAGCCTGTTGCAAACAAAGAACACTATAAAACACAGAGAGGTTAAGTGGTTTGACAAGTGATGGAACAGTGGCAAAACAAAGACTAGAGTACAGCTCTCTTACATCACTTCAGTCATCTTTACTTCAAGTAGTAATAAAATGGCAAAATGATCAAGACTTTATTGGTAGCCCCAAAAAGGTACCCTTCACCATGTTGTTTTAGACATTCAGAATTTTTCCCCTGAAAGATAGCCTGGATGCCAATATGAACAAATACAAAGTAATAGGATAGTCCTTTTTTAGATATAAGTTCCTGTAGATCCTCTCCATCTAAGTAACAGTACATTTCTACTGAAGTTTTTCTGCTTTTTCAACAAGATTTTATCTACAGCCAAATTCATGCACACGTTCATACTCATATAAGTTTACTAACCTCGAATTGTGTTTTGTACAATAATTAAGCAAGCCCAGCATGAAATTAAATGGAAGCCTGCTTCAGTGAACAGCATGTTTACCACAGCAAAGTTCTTTCATCTGCTACTTTAATTAGTTTTAGAAAAGGAGAAAGAGCTTTTATCACTTCTTTTTTTTTTCAATAAAACTAATCTAGTGTGACCTTTTGCTTTCAACAATTACTGTGTTTGCCATTTGAAAGATTCCATTTGGTTTTTCTTGATGAAAACAAAGGTTTATTTGCAAATATTTTTATGCCCAAACTCTATTTTTCTGTTCCTCTACCTCTGATGGAAGGATTAGAAATAAATGGTTCTTTATCTACCCTTCCAAGCAGTCTTATATAGAAGAGAAAACTTCTTTTTCTGTAAATTAAATACCCATTATTCAATGTCCTACAAAATTGTTGGACCTAGAAAAACATGATTTGACATCATCCTTAGCCTTTCAGTGCTGTTCCCAACATGGCCCAAGGGGTCTCTGGAAATAGACACAAAACACTTTCTTTTTTTCCTCTACATACAAAATGACTCTTTTCTCTAACAAGGATATAACATCTGTCATCTCACAGAGTGGCAGTTTGGGGAGAAAAAGGATGATTTAGAGGGATTATTTTGGTATCATCATTCAATCTCCCATAGTCCATTTGCTTTATATATAAGAGGAAATATAAGGTGTAAGGAAAGATTGTGTGACAGCTCTTTAACCCTTTATCAGTTTCTAAAGTGGATCACATTAAAACCTCTGTCTCTCTTGGGACAGAAACAAAGGAAAGCAAAGCATGAGAAAAGAAAAGAAAGAAAAGGCCTCTTCCAGACATGCAGTGGACTGTTTTTATCAAAAGAAAGGATGCCATTTTATTTCATGTTGTGCTTGTCCAATTACGGTTCAAAACATGAGTGTGAAGTAGGTTGTATTCCATCAGTGAAAGCTATGGAGAGAATTATGTGTTTAGAGAGAGAGTTGCTCCTTATTGCCAGGAGGAGTTCATGGTCCTCAAGCAGCCATGCATACAGGAATTCCCTGGCTAAAAAGAGATTGTGAGGGGCACCTCAGTGGCTCAGTCGTTAAGCGTCTGCCTTAGGCTCAGGTCATGATCCCAGGCTCCTGGGATCGAGCCCCGCATCGGGTTCCCTGCCCCGCGGGAAGCCTGCTTCTCCCTCTCCCACTCCCCCTGCTTGTGTTCCCTCTCTCGCTGTGTCTCTCTCTCTGTCAAATAAATAAAATCTTTAAAATAAAAATAAAATAAAATAAAATAGAGATTGTGATAGTCTCCAGCCCTAGTTGCGAGAATTGCCTCAGTCAGCAGTATACCATGACCAAGAGGGTCAGCCAAGTTTGGATCAAGAGAATGTAAAAGAGACCAAGGATCAATCATTCCTCAGAATGAACCAGAAATCCCATCGATGTGGGAGGTAGTTTATGGCCAAGGTTCCAAGTTAGTCAGGACCAATTGTGGATAGTGGTCATCAAAAATAGACATCTCCTTTGGAGTACACATCAGGGCACCATGTTTATGTCAACAGCAGCTCACATTTTTGTGGAAGATTAGTTAACATAGTACTTTTTTTTTTTTTTTTTAAGATTTTATTTATTTATGTGGGACTCGATCCCAGGACCCTGGGATCATGACCTGAGCCGAAGGCAGATGCTTAACGACTGAGCCACCCAGGCGCCCAATATAGTACTTTGATATATATTATTTTGTTTCAGACTCAGACCTGTGCAGTTTAGAGGTCCAGTAATGATTATCCCCACTTACAGATAAGTAAACATAGGTTTAGAAAGCTTAGGTGATTTGTCTTTTCCCTAATTATCTTATTATGTGACTTTCTGTGCATGAGCATATTTTATGGAAAGTAGAGAAGTACAATATGTAATGCTGTAACAAAGACTGCCTGACACTGACCTGGTGATTTATGTTATTTTGGAGCAAATTTATGTATATGGTCATAGAGATGCTTCAGAGGTCCAGTCTGGAGAAGTCAGCTAAACCAGGAAAAGGGGACGGGAAGATCAGCAGTTTCACAGTGCCCCAACTAACCAATGAAGAAACCATTTTAATTTTAGTTCATGCAGCTTTTCCCAAATTACCAGGAAATTTCTGCAAATGCCTATTAACATCCTGTGGAAATCAGTTTTGAAGGCTTCTGTGAAGGTTCTTTTGCCTACTCTCTAAACTGAGGGGCTCCTATCCTCTGGAGGAAGTATAAATCTCCCCCTCCTGACCCTATCACCACCAGCTCGCTGACTTTCTGCTTGCCAACCTCCCTGGACTGTTGCCTCTCTGGGTCCTCTGCCAACTTGCACCTCACTGCTCTAGCTGCTTTCCAACTCAATCTTGTGGCCACCTGGATATATGAAATCTTGTAAGATCCCTCCCTCTACATATAATGCTATTTTTGAAATTCTCCCTACTGCCACCATCCACTGTGTTCTGTAACCAGCTCAGACATGGGTCCCCAGGTCTGAATCCTAGATAGAAACACTGTGTCACACCTGGCCAGAGTTGGAGATGAAAGGAATAAGGGACATCCTAACATAACACATGAGGAGTAATAAGTTTTCACTTTAGAAATATATTTATTGGGGCGCCTGGCTGGCTCAGTCATTAAGCATCTGCCTTCAGCTCAGGTCATGATCCAGGGGTCCTGGGATCGAGCCCCACATTGGGCTCCCTGCTCGGTGGGAAGCCTGCTTCTCCCTCTCCTGCTCCCCCTGCTTGTGTTCCCCTCTCGCTGTGTATCTCTCTGTCAAATAAATAAATAAAATCTTTTTTAAAAAAAAGAAAAGAAATATATTTATTTTAATAGTATAGTGAAAAGAAAAACCTCTGTTCGTCTTTATCTTCTCAGTAACTAGAATTGTGTCTAACACACAGTAGATCAAATGGAATTTGATTTGCTTCATGACCTAGTCCCTTCTTGAACCTTAGTTCTGAATGTGTAAAGCTGAAATGACAATAATACCAACCCAGGGGGGAGGAGGGGGCTGTCTTTACAAGACAAAATGAGATAATTATAATTCTAAATTGCTCTATGTGTGCAGGGGATTAAAGACCAGAAAGTTTTTTCTGTGCTGCTTTATTTAAAAGAGCATATTACCATTTTAATGACTGAAGAACTGAGCCAATTTTTATGTTCTTCTATTTAATAATAGTTAATATTAAATAATAAAAAGTAAATTTAAAAAGTTCTAAACACATGCATTTTTCCCACAACTCCATAAAGATATGTTTATTCTTTTTTTAAGATTATTTATTTATTTGTCAGAGAGATAGAGAGAGCTAGTGAGCACAAGCAGGGAGAGTGGCAGGCAGAGGGAGAAGCAGGCTCCCCACTGAACAAGGAGCCCGATGTGGGACTTGATCCCAGGACCCTGGGATCATGACCTGAGCTGAAGGCAGATGTTAAATGGAATGAGCCACCCAGGCATCCCAAGATATGTTTATTTTAAATGACAAAAAGTACCCTATATTGATTTTTATTTTTTTCTGACTTGGACCCCTCTGCATATAATAGTGGATGGCCAGTATCCCTTTTGTGACATCTTGGATAGTAGACTTTTATTAAAACAATTACACATACAAAGCTGATAGTAATTACTTACATGTCATCATTTATTGTATGTTCCCTACTAGGCACAGTTGAAAAGGGGTTCAATGTTAGCTGAGTGGTCTCTTTTTGCTTTAGAGAAGCCTTTATGCAACATCCAAGGAGACCTGTGCCTAAAAGAAGGAGTATTGGAAGTGCAAATGCAGTATGTTCATCCCTCCCCCCAGCCTTCATTATCCTCTAAGCAAGCAAGACACATTTTAGTCATTCCCTCATAGATCAAGCCCTGCAGCTCTTTAATCTCTTTTCTTTGTCATTCCCTGAATTCCCTCCAATATGTGAGTGCGTGCCTTACCCCTCCTCAGACCTAACCAACAAGTTGTCATTTGAAACCCCAAAGTGACCTGTTAGATTTATGTGCTTTTACGTTGAATTGCCCTGTGTGGCTGACCTGGTTCAATGGCATACACATACTGCCTCTAGAAATACCTAGAAAATAGAAGGATAGGGTTTGTCTCTATCCATTTTTTTCTTAGACTCCAGATTCATGTTAGAAAGAAGTATTTTCTTCTAGCTTCTTTCCCCAGAATGATTTCTGACCTACCAATCTGTTGAAATCCATGTAAGACAATGTATATAAAAGCAGTTTGCCAAGTACTAAAGATCACATAAAACAAAGTAGCAGTACTATAGTTATTACTGGCTGCTCTTTGTCCATAAGTAAAATAGTAATATGTTTTTATATATTATCCTTTTAACTTTTAATAAATAACTGTGCTCATTAAGTCTGTTTTTTTTTTTTTAAGATTTTGTTTATTTATTTGACAGAGAGAGACACAGCAAGAGAGGGAACACAAGCAGGGGGAGTGGGAGAGGGAGAATCAGGCTTTCTGCTGAGCGGGGAGCCCGATGCAGGGCTCCATCCCAGGACCCTGGGATCATGACCTGAGCCGAAGGCAGACGCTTAACGACTGAGCCACCCAGGCGCCCCTGTACTCATTAAGTCTTGATATGAGAAGTTGTGCCTACATTTTCACTTCTTTCCCAAGGCTAATTATTGGTTTCTTCAACAAAATGTTGATATTCTTTAAATTCAGTTAACTAAATATGTCAAGTTGCAAAATTTTTTTTAAATCCTCATGTAACTAAGTGTTCAAAATAATGTAATCATGCTCTGAAATCATAATGAGGGTCATATAACATCTCAGGAATTTCTGTAAAAATGAATTTATTTATGTGTAAGATTCAGCTGTGCAGGAAGGATGAAAAGAAACTGCCCAACTCAAACACAAAAGGAATATATTAACATAGATCAATTAGTTCAGAATCTCTGGAGATGGGACCCAGGCATCAGTATTTTGTAAAGCTCTCTCAATGTGATTCTAAAAGTAAAGCCAAGTTCAGTGTCACTGCATGAGGCAGAATATCTAAGTTATTTCCCTTTTGCCAACCATTGATACCCCCTAAAGACATTAATAAGGTGATTGTGGGGGCACCTGGGTCGCTCAGTTGGTTAAGCGTCTGCCTTCGGCTCAGGTCATGATCCCAGGGTCCCGGGATCGAGTCCCGCATCGGGCTCCCTGCTCGGCAGGGAGTCTGCTTCTCCCTCTGACCCTCCCCCTCTCATGCTCTCTGTCTCCCATTCTCTCTCTCAGATAAATAAATAAAACCTTTAAAAAAAAAAAATAAGGTGATTGTGGGTAAGAGGTCATTTGATGGAAGGGTGTGGAACAAGCATCTCTCCTTTGCTCTAAAATCCAGTTTGATAGAAAAGCTATAAGGGCACCTGGCTGTCTCAGTCTGTAGAGCGTGCAACTCTTGATCTCAAGGTTGTAAGTTTGAGCCCCACACTGGGTGTGGAGATTACTTATAAATAAAATCTTTAAAAAAAATCATAAAAAGCAATATGCTGTGAATCCTAATTAGTGCCCCCAAATGATCATGCTCTCTTGCAACTATCCAAATTCCCATGCAAATGAGTATCGTAAAATCATATGTCTTGGCAAACAACATAGCCTATGTTTGCAGTATATTTATGTTCTTTCCACAATTGTTAGCATTCCTGCAAAACTGTGAAGTGTTAACAACCTCTTTTTTTCTTTCAGGGAAATGATATTGACCCTGAAGCAGTTAAAGGTGAAGTGTTAAAAGTTGGAAATAAGAGCTGTGAGACTATATACTCGGATTCTGAAGCCGTTTTATGCAAGGTCCCCAGTGACCTGCTGAAATTGAACAACGAGCTAAATATAGAGGTGGGATTCCTGCATTTCTCTCATGATGTAAATAAAGATGCCAGTGTAATTATGTCACTTGCAGGCTTAAAATAAATCATTAAAGCTCATTTGTGTGTTGGCTTTGGCTCATCAGCTCAGCCTCGATTCTTAGTTGTTATTTTAGAATTAGTGAGTTTTTGTTGCACTGTCTCCTTCCCAAGCTTTAGAGGGTGGATCTCAAAAGTCCTTCCTAGGCACACTCCCTCTCCATCATGCCCCACTTTTGACAAAATTTATTGTAACTCTCAGGAGGGATAAGGGCACACCCCTCAGTGCCCTCCCCCCACCTCTTTGTACCAGGAGGCCAGAGCCAACGTACTGCCCCTCTCCACAGTGACCTCAAATTCATGAACAAAGTAAAATAGGAATTAAACTATTGTATAATAACTTCTTTCATGTTGCACCACACAACTCACACATTTAAAGTGTACAGTTCAGTGGTTTTGGGTATATTACCTTATTAATTTTTTAAATTATGGCAAAATACATGTATCATAAAATTTGCCATTTTAACTATTTTTTAGTGTACATTTCAGTGGCATTAATTACATTCACAGTATTGTGCAACCATCACCACTAATTCCAAAACTTTTTCATTACCCCAAAGAGAAACTCTGGAACCATTAAGCCATACTGTCATATTCCCTCCTCTTCCCCAGCCCTGGGTAACCTCTAATCTATTTTCCGTCTTTATGAATTTGCCTATTCTAAATATTTCATATAAGTGGAATCATACAATATTTGTCCTTGTGTGTTTGGCTTATTTTACTTAGCATGTTTTCATGGTTCATACAGGTTCTAGTATGTGTCAGAACTTTATTACTTTTTAAGGCTGAGTAATATTCCATCATATAGATATACCACATTTTGTTTATCCAAGAATGAGTGAATTTTAAAGGATTCCTGAAGTCTTCTAAAAAGTTATAAAATGGAAGGGGGGGGAGAGTTATGGGAAAGTACAAAAATATTATAAAATTTAAGGCTGAATCATGATATCGGAGTTTAAAATTCAAAAGGAACATAAATCCTAAAAATCATACCATGTTAAAGCCAGAAGAATCCTCAAAGATTTCTTCTATGTCTCAAAACTGAAATAAAAATATTTTGCAACTTTATTATTCCATGTGATTATTTACCTTTTATGGGAAGTCTTCTCTGCCCCCTACCTAATCCTTCAAGATAGAGTAAATGTCCCGTGGTCTCTGATTATTCATACTTCTAAGGTATATTTCATACTGTGTTATCACTTATTTATGTGTTTGTCTCCCTTTCTATAATTTAGTTCCTCAAGACCAAAAACTGGTTTTTATTTATCTTTTTATCCCTAATACCTAGTTACAAGTACAAACAAAAGTACTTTAGGGATCAGTAGCTCCTGATTATTTGAACACTGAAACAGAATTGAGGAATATCTTATTGCTCTGAAGGCAATTATGTCACTTCTAGGACATTGATAACCAGCTGGTACTTTGGGTCCAAGGAGAGTGATTCAACCTGCGTAGTATATTTTGCATTTATCATGGCTAACTTCTGACTTTTCTGTACTTGTCATTTTTAGTGGAAGCAAGCAGTTTCTTCAACCATCCTTGGAAAAGTAATTGTTCAGCCAGATCAGAATTTCACAGGACTGATTGTTGGTGTTATCTCAATATCATTAATAGTCTTATTATTACTCGGGCTTTTCCTGTGGCTGAAAAGGAGAAAGCAAATTAAAGGTGCATTTTTTGTTGTTGTTACTATTTGCTTTAAGAAGTTACCTGAAGTATACAGTCATTACAGTTTTAAAATGCCATCGATTCATGTGTGTTGTCTTATATGCAATCCACAAACCCATGAGTTCTGGTCACTGGGTCAAGGTCTACTGGGACCCATGATAGCCAAGTCTTTAACGAGCTCTTTCTCTCTCTCTGTTTTAAGATCTGGGCAGTGAATTAGTTCGCTATGATGCAAGAGTACACACTCCTCATTTGGATAGGCTTGTAAGTGCCCGAAGTGTAAGCCCAACGACAGAAATGGTTTCAAATGAATCTGTAGACTACCGAGCTACTTTTCCAGAAGGTATATTTCAGTTTATCGTTCTAAGAAATACCTATACATATACCTCAGTGGGTTGTGGCATTGTTGTTTATTTTTGGTTTTGCCTTTATATTTTTATAAAAATAAAAAAGAAGTATTTACCTCTTCTTTGGCCAAAGAAGTATTTAATTTGACACAGAATTACATGGCTCTTATTTTTAAATGGACTCGTGTACATATTACATTAGATCTTTAGAGTCTTTAAGTTTTCTTCTCACAAAAATGTTAATTTTAAAATCCATTTGAGCAAAGGTAAGATGTTTATCATCTGAGTTCAATGCTAAGAAGTTGTGAAGCTCTCTTTAACAACCCAGGAAGATTTAAGATACAAAACTTATATTTATTTAAATATAAGTGGGCACTGATACTTTTTTTTTTTACCTATGAATCCTCAAGCATTAAAATTATACCTTTAATATCCCCTTAAAGGATTCTCAGTGAGCTGTCAGTACACAGCCTTTTACCCACCAACATTCCAGGACTTGAATATATTCTGCGTCTTATCCAATAAAAACCTTCAGTCATGCCACTTAAAAAGGAGTGGTTAACACCCTCTGCTTTGCAAAACACTAGGCCTAAGACTGGTCAGGTTAACCAGAGAATTTCACATTGTTTTATTTCAAGTCTCCTGGTGAAAGCAAAATGTCTGTATTGTATCTGCTTCTTTATCTTTAGAAGTTTCAGGACGTGAGTCAAGTACAGGCACTTCCCTGGTTGAATATTTACCATTGGACAAATAAAATGAGTCACAGGTGGTTGGGGGTACTGGAAAACTAGAAATTGCTCATCAAAACAAGTACAAGAGCAATGAGGCACTTCATATTTTAACTTTTTCAACCCTCACTGCCTCTCAGTTTTTGAAGCTTACATTAGTTCTATAGAGATACACATAAATATTGTCTTTGCCCACATGACTCCATTGCCTTTGAAAATACATGCCCTTAACAACATGAACAAATCAAACCCAGTTTATAGCTTTGAAATTTACATCTATTAGTATTTTATATTCACACTTAATAGCTCTAATCTGAGATCATTATAATTCACACGTATTTTTTTTTTTAAAAAAGCTCATTTAATCCTTCAACCTTGTTACTGAACAAACCTCTTTCAACATTGCTGAGAAGCTTGAGTTTCATCATCTTTCCTACATTGAAGCTGAACTTTCAAGACATGGAAAAGTAAAATAGACAAAAGAAGGTCATGAGAGATGAGAATGAGGGAATGCGCAGCCAGCATCTAATGAAGAGGCAGCTACACAGCATTCCTCTCTATGTCTGGTGGAGACAGCCTCCCCATCAGTCTCCTGCAGACCCAGAATTCTCTGTGGCATTACAACAGAATCTCACACCAGTGGTTTAAATTCGGGTTTGCACGTGTTTGAACTTAGCTTACGAGCCACTAGAATTTCTATGCGAGAGGACTTTTTTTCCTGTATCTCACCAAGCATTTCCCTCAGTGTCTGTACCCTGAGAATTTAGAACTCTGATCTCCAGGTGCAAAGGTTTGGAAAGTGAGGTGAAGGAAATGAGCTCAGAGAGGATTATTTGCATTTCTTTCCCCTGGGGACGTTTTGAAGAGCCTGACTCTGGGATTAAAAGAACCCCAGCACCCAGCTAAGCTTCTTTCTTCCCTCGCCCATCCAACATTCCAGGTACTCACCTGAGGTTCTGCATCCTTCCTTTAAGGATGTATCTGTCCTATCTCCAGTTAGTTACTGTAACTATAAGTGGCCCCCAAAGCTTTTGAGGAACAACTGTTGAGATTTACTGCTTTAGCCAAGTTGATATTAACCAAACTGTACACTATGGAAAATACTAAGAATGCTTAAACGGGGTTAGGAATAGTCAGAGTACCATCAACTTTTTTTTATGCCCCTCTCTCAAGTTCTGACTTTCCTAGTCATTTGCAAACAAGCTATATTATCTTTTAATGCCAACAGGGACCCTCCCAAACCCTCTGGCTTCTCCCCATGTTATGTACTAATATACTTCAACACCCTGCCTAGTTCATCTTCATCAGTTGCAGATATGATGCCCTGTCCTTGATATGTTTGGATTCCCAGTGGAAAGGGCAAAGCATCTGGTGGCTTCTCTGCCCTGTTTCTCACTAAGAAATTTATCTTCAGCCCCACAGTTTCCTATGAAAAAGCTTCACCTTGCAGTAGAAAACCTTGCCTGAGGCTCTAATAGAGCTTTGGTTGTAAAGATCAACTTAGAAGGAATGCTGATCCCTTTCCAAGTGCCCTCAACTAAGCAGTGGGGATGGCACACTAACCCAATTCTAGCCTTCTCTGAACGGGGGGATCCCATTATATCTGCCATCATCACCACACAGGGGAGAGTTTACCAGTAATGTGAAAAGCCTTCAATTCTGAAATTTTAACCATTATATATTTCTAATTTCACTATACTATACTTTTCCTTGGCCAGGAATCCATATAGATGTTGAGCAATACAAATTAATTCCATTAACAAACACTAGTCTCTCAAAAGCAAACTACTTTTGCTGCTTCCCAATCTTAAGAATATAGTATATTAAAAAATAAACCTCAAGCATGGCTTTTTGCTATATATGAAAAGAGAAATGTCTAAGGAAATGAGAGTAAACAAGGTTTCAAAGTTAATGCTTAGTTTATTTAAAAGAAAATTTATACACATTTTGTTCCAACTCTTGTATATGTAAGCCAGTATCTTTTCCCAAATTATCATTTTTATTAAACCAATTCCTTTGTAAGGGCTCTTTCTAGCCTCATTCAACAGCAAAACTACTATTCCTTGAATTATAAAATCCAGACTTCGTTACTAATTTAATTTGTTGCCCTGTTGTAGTCTCCACTAAGTGAGGTTTCACTTTGTTCTCTAATAATTTTGCTTTACCTTGCAGACCAGTTTCCTAACTCATCTCAGAACGGATCATGCAGACAAGTACAGTGTCCTCTGACGGACCTGTCCCCCATGCTTACTAGTGGGGACTCTGATATATCCAGTCCATTATTGCAAAACACTGTCCACATTGACCTCAGTGCTCTAAATCCAGAGCTGGTCCAGGCAGTCCAGCACGTAGTGATCGGGCCGAGTAGCCTGATTGTGCATTTCAATGAAGTCATAGGAAGAGGTAAGTATTTCCACTCAGCTTTTTGTGAAATACAATTTTCCAGTAAGCCTTTTATCTTCTGCCTTTGCAGATTAGGAGCTTAGACAATGGTGAAAGCAACTGACAGAGCAGTGATAACAAGGCACTTGATTTCTGTTCTGCAGAAATAGGGCCCTACAGATCATATCCATGGGGACTTGCCCCTGTGCAGGGAAGCAATTTGATAATCTCCTAAACATAAGAAAAATAAATCACATTCTTTCCTCATCTTTTTCATAATGGCAACTCTAGTTTCTTGGAAGGTGCAGTTTACTTCTTTACGAAAATCATAAGTTCCAATATTTTTACTCATATCTTCCTCCAGTCTTTCTTTACCCTGAGAACAGTGACTAACTCTATGAAGTCCTGGTTTATAGCAGTTTGTACCCTGCTGGACAGCATCAAAAGATGGAATTTATAGCATTCCCCTGATCTGAAGCAACATATATCATCTCTACAATGCACTCCCAATTTCTTTATACAAAGAGGATGAAGATTTGTAATAAGCCAGCCAGAGCAGCAATAACAGCTTGCATACACAGTGTTTGAGGAAATATTTAGCAGGAAAAGAAAGCAAGCAGAAGCCAGGAAATGAGCTGCGCTCTTCTCTTTTTTTCTGAAAAGCTTCTGCCATTGATACTGAATGGCCTCTGATCCCTTTTATTCTATATGTGCTGCAAAAGGTAGCAGGCATCTGCCAGCATGATGCAGAAGAAGCTGATGGGACAATGTGCCTTATATGAAAACAAGGCTTTCCCATTTTCCTGTGACAGCACCCACACATTCTTCTATAACAGATTCCAGATCTTAATCCTTAGCACGTTCCCCTTCCCAAATAGTAGCTGCACTGTTAACAAGCCTGTTTTACATCAGAGTAGTACATAGTTCTATTACTAGCCTATAAATCCCAGAAATCGCACCAGTTTTAGAGTATGTGGCCTCACCAATTATGTTCTAATTCTATACATCGTAAAAATTAGAATTTTTAATTTTCATCAGTAAAGGTGCTAAGAATGGCAATTATTCCCCTAGGAAGTAGTAACCATTAATGATTCTGTAAATATTAAGTATTATTTATTTATATGTTTTTCCCAGTAGAAAATGAGCCCTCAAGAGCATAAGTTTTATTTTATTCATCTTTACATTACAAAAGGGTAAGCTAATGCCTGACACTCACATACTAGGAACTCAGGGAATCTTGGCTGGATGGATGAATTAATTAATGAGTGACTTACACAGCTATCAGACGTTTGGCACCTCTGGGGAAAATTACTGCCACTGGATGAAAGGCCCCCATTGGAAAGTGATGTGGCTAAAGCCAGAGAGAACTAGATGGAATGACTCAGAATGAATTTGCTTCATTTGGCCAGTTGGCTTTCAGTTTCTGCCAACCTGGATTACGTATTAACCGGTGACTAATGGGGGAAATCCTTATTCTATAATGCTGATCTTATTTCTAATGGTAACATTTTTGTTTCAGTTTAGTTTACTGGAATAGAGGGAGCTTCTTTTATTGCATTTCTTCATGTGATAAAACCTTATTTTCACATTTAAAAGATATCATTTGATCCTTAAAAATAATAAATTTCTTTTTTAAAAAAGATTTATTTAATTTAGAGAAAGAGCATGCAAGTGTACACAGTGGGGAGGGGCAGAGGGAGAGAGAGAATCTTAAACAAATTCTGCAGTCAGCACAGAGCCCAATGCGGTGCTCAATCTCATGACCCTGAGATTACAACCTGAGCTGCAACGAAGAGTCGGATGCTTAACCAACTGAGCCACCCAGGCGCCCCAAAAATAATAAATTTATTTTATGAGGCAGATGTTACTCCTGTTTTCAGTGTCCACTGTGGTTGAATATTTTGCTATATTAGCCTTTAATAACAGTTACATCACCTAAATTTTTTTATCATGTATTAAATAATCATATTGCTTATATCTTAGGGTGAAATACCTTACATCTACATATTTTATAAACACACACGGTGGTACAATTAATCAGTAGTATAAAAAACAATGCATTTTTTTTGTCAGGTAGGAAAAAGAAGGAAATAAAGATCATGAAGGGCTTTGCAAGTGATAATTGCCTAATTAAAAGTAATATAGCACTAACCAAATTCCCTTTCATGTAGGACATTTTGGGTGTGTGTACCATGGGACTTTGTTGGACAATGATGACAAGAAAATTCACTGTGCTGTGAAATCCTTGAATCGTAAGTGATATTTTATTTAACAATGGAGTACACTTTCATGGTTTACTAATAAATAGTTCATAATAAAATGTTGATTTATACTTTCCCTTGTGGAAAAATCAGCTACTGCTGGAATTAGGGATCTAATCCTGAAAATTTGCTTGGTCTAAATTCTTATTAAAATATTTCCTCAGAAATTATTTCTCAGAGCCTTCATAAATAGGAGTTTGGAGAAATGACATTCTTGGATGAACTGAGTGTCATTTAACTGTGTTTGGCTTATAATATTTGTTTTGCAAGTGACATTTATGGAAACTATTGGAAGCATGTTGGCACATACAGTAGTAATGACTCATTTTACCCAAAGAAATTACTATATTTATTTTTTTACCACAACTTTCATTAGACTTAAAAATAAAATAAGACAAACAGGAGAAAAATATGCCAGCAGAAACTGAAAAATCATAAGTATGGCAATATCTCATTTATCTGCATTTTGGGGGGGAATAGGGTATTCTACATAAATGAACTTCCTAAACAAGTGATACTTACCCCCTTTCAATGCTAGAATTTTTTTTTTTAATTTTAGATGTTATTGAGGAAATCTTTGTTAAATGGAACATATACTCTGTTTAAGGAGCAGGGAATGCTTTCAGATGTTAACTAAGATTATTGACGACCTGGAGCCATAATTAAGGCATAAATCTTGTGCAACCCAATGTACTCGTCATACTAGAGTTTTCCTGGCGCCAGCTTTGCTGACAGGTCTCACACGCCAAGTCAGTGTGTTTGCCTTTTCTACCCATATTGCTAAATTTCTGCTTATAATTTGCAGTAGCCTGAAAAGTGTTAACCGACTATCTTACAAATTTTTATCAGAATTAGTAAGCTATTAATGCACAAGTGAAAGGTTTTCTTCCAAGATAAGTTATTGCCAGAGTATTTCAACCTTTTTAACGTAAGTCCCCATGCTGAGCAGTGTTCTATATGGTTGATTTTGTTGGAAGTCTGACCACAATGTAATTAATGGGACAGTTTATATGAAACCTAAATACAAACAGTGAAGGATTAAGAATGACTGTCAGTAAATCTGCCTCACAAGATGGCACTACTGCTCATTGTACTCAGAATAATCCTAACAGCAAGAAATCCTTATCTGCCCCTGGTGTGCGTTAATCTCCATTCCATCCACACAATCTCTATTCCATCCACATGAGGACTTCCAGGTCTCAGAATGTATTGCATTGTAAAAAAATATATATCATCACCGACACTGATACTAGTCAGATTAATAAATTAAAGGTCATTAACCTTTCATCAATGCTGACTAGTGTCAGGCCCTCAGGATCTCTATCTGGACATGATTAGAAACTGTTATACCAGAAAAGTCTACTTAGATACCATATGACAACCGTTGGTCTTCAAACCCTCCTCTTCCAGGGATCAGAAAACTCTGGCCCAATGATTGTTCCATTGATAATTATCTGTGGCTGCTTTCGCACTCATTGGCAGAGTTGAGTATTTGCAACAGAGGCCAAGTGGCCCACAGAGCCAAAAAATATTTACTGTCTGGCCCTTTATAGAAGTTTTCCGACCCCTGCCCTAGACAGTCACTGCAGAAATGGACTGGCCTGCTTCCCTCTCCTTTTTCCGTATGAGACAACTAACAGCTAGAGTTTGCAGGTGACTTGAAGGCACATTACAGGGTAACATCATTTACTCAAATGTATTATTAAAAAACACTCTGAGGATGGGATATCAGGACAAGATTCACCCATGTGGTTTTACATTCCATAACTCCCCCAATCTGAACTTGACAAAGTGTTTATTGGTCCATAATGATGTTAATGTCTCCACTGCTGGATTTCTCAGGAATCACTGACATAGGAGAAGTTTCCCAGTTTCTGACCGAGGGAATCATCATGAAAGATTTTAGTCATCCAAACGTTCTCTCGCTCTTGGGAATCTGCCTTCGAAGTGAGGGGTCTCCACTAGTGGTCCTACCATACATGAAACATGGAGACCTTCGAAATTTCATTAGAAATGAGACTCATGTAAGTATATTACCAAGCTTACTAACTGGTAAACTAGCTGCCAGCCAGCCAGCCTTCCAAAAGTTCCTGTTTTGAACCTTTTTAAAAGCATTTAGTTAAAGAAGCACATGTAAAATGTTTGCACCGTTCAGATATATAGAGCTTGATTAAATTCACTTGTACCTCAAGATCCCCTATCCTGGTGGGAAGATAGTGGTACTAGAAAGGTTTCCCAGGGGCATTGATGCTTACCTGTCCTGCAAGCTGCCTTGATCTACCATCCCTCTGATATGTATATTTAATCATCTTTGAGTCCCTACCATGTGCCAGAAACAGCAAAGCACAGAGGCCAGAATGAGGAGCAGCCCACATGGAGTTTTAACTCTAGAAGGCAAACACTGAAGAATTAATTACAAATGAGTCCCTTAGTATTCTTCAAACTTACCACCCACTCTCCTAACTCAGGACCTGTACATTTGCTGTTCCATCTGCCTGGAACACTTTCCCCAACATAGCCACATATGCCACTTCTCATTAGCTTCAGCTTTTTGCCCTAATGTCATCTGTTTTATTTCTTAAATTCCTCATATGAGTATAATCATATGGTATTTATCTTTCTCTGACTGACTTATTTCACTTAGCATTATATACTCTAGCTCCATCCACGTAATGCAAATGGCAAGATTTCATTCTTTTTGATGGCTGAGTAATATTCCAGTGTGTGTGTGTGTGTGTGTGTGTGTGTGTGTGTACACCACTTCTTTATCCATTCATCAGTCAGTGGATGTTTGGGTTCTTTCCATAATTTGGCTATTGTTGAGAATGCTGCTATAAACATCGGGGTGCATGTACCCCTTCGAATCTGTACTTTTGTATCTTTTGGATAAATACCTAGTATTGCAATTGCTAGGTCATAGGGTAGTTCTATTTTTAACTTTTTGAGGAACCTCCATACTGTTTTCCAGAGTGGCTGCACCAGTTTGCATCCTCACCAACATCTGTTTCCACTATTGTTAAATTTAGCTGTTCCAACAGGTGTTAAGTGGGATCTCATTGTAGTTTTGATTTGTATTTCCCTGATGATGAGTGATTTTGAGCATCTTTTCATATATCTGTTAGCCATTTGTATGTCTTCTCTGGAAAAAATGTCTATTCATGTCTTCTGCCCATTTCTTAACTGGATTATTTCTTTTTGGGGTATTGAGTTTGGTAAGTTCTTTATAGATTTTGGATACTAGCCCTTTATCCAATTTGCCATTTGCAAATATCTTCTCCCACTCCATTGGTTGCCTTTTAGTTTTGTTGATTGTTTCCTTTGCTCTGCAGAAGCTTTTTATCTTGATGAAGTCCCAGTAGTTCATTTTTGCTTTTGTCTCCCTTGCCTCCGGAGATGTATCAGTAAGAAGTTGCTACAGCCAAAGTCAAAGAGGTTGCTGCCTATATTCCCCTCTAGGATTGTGATAGTTTCCTGTCTCACATTTAGGTCCACTTTGAATTTATTTTTGTGTATGGTATAAGAAAGTGGTCCAGTTTCATTCTTCTGCATGTGGCTGTCCAGTTTTCCCAACACCATTTGTTGAAGAGACTGTCTTTCTTCCATTGGGTATTCTTTCCTGCTTTGTTGAAGATTGGTTGACCATATAGCTGTGGGTCCATTTCTGAGTTTTCTGTTCTGTTCCATTGATTTATGTGTCTGTTTTTGTGCTAGTACCATACTGTCTTGATGACTACAGTTTTGTAATATAGCTTGAAGTCCAGAATCATGATGCCTCCAGCTTTGCTTTTCTTTTTCAAAATTGCTGTGGCTATTAGGGGTCTTTTGTGGTTCCATACAAATTTTAGGTTAACCATGTTATTTCTAATGCTCTGACTTCTGGTTCCTTGATGACCTTGGAGGGCCTGACCTTCCCAGAGCTAGCAAATTCCCAAAGATAGTAAACAACTTAACTTCCTTCTTTCATAAGCAAACCAACCAATCCAGAGCCCATGCCCCAATCACCTCCTTTAAAGAACTCTCACGCTCTGAGACACTATCCACCTACTGTAATCACTTCAGGGCCAGGTACCAGACAACAGCAGATAGTCCCTACACCCCAGAACCTGCTGAAATTATTCAAACTAGCCAATCCTAAATCTGCCTCCCTTTCCTCAGAAATCACAAAACAAGCTCTTTCCTATGTTTTCCCCTTGCTCCCTCTGCCTCCTAGACCAACCCCGGTGCTTCCCTGTGTGCCTTGTTTGGCATGGCGTGCCCCCTCCCCTTGGGAATTGTGAGTAACTAGCTCTCTTTTCAATGGCAGTGGTCTTCCATCTGTTGGCCCCACCATACCAGAATAATTTTAAAACACTTGAATTTCCCCATCTGGAAAATGGAATCCACCCTGAAGAAGTGTATAAGGATTAGCCAAAATTCACAAAAGCATCTAGCCTGGTGCTTTGCAAATAATAAATACCTAATAAATGATTGCTGTCATCAACAGGGCACAAGTTACTGTTTGAAACAAGATAATTCTTATAAACATTTCAGAATTCTGAGATCATAGCTAGATCATTAGATGCTTAGCTTAATGCGTTTTCAATTCTCTTTGATTGCAGAACCCAACTGTAAAAGATCTTATTGGCTTTGGTCTTCAAGTAGCCAAAGGCATGAAATATCTTGCAAGCAAAAAGTTTGTCCACAGAGACTTGGCTGCAAGAAACTGTATGTAAGTATAAGAATCTCTGTGCCCACAGTCGAAATTAAGTGACAAAGAGGAATCTGTTTCCCACTGTTGAAGACTAGTGAGGATGTGTTCTCTTCTTATGCAAAAGTCCTTTATTTCTGTCACAGTTTTAAATCGATATGTAAGCACTGGGGAGGTAGGCGGGGCTTTCAGGCTTTATCAAATGGAGAATTTAAAAGGAATTCTCCAGAGGGGGTCTTAAACAGCTGTTGTGTGCTTTTGCTTTTCTTTTCCCTTCCCACCAGTAGCCCCCAATGTTGTGGTTTCACACTGCATTAGTGTTTGGGAGGGAGAATTTGATCTTCAGCATTTTACAGTTGAAAGGAGAGGGCTGGTAACACAAATACCAGCATATTGCAACTTCCTAAGACTGGATTTGAAGTCAGCCTGCAGAAGCCCTACCAAAAATGGTATTGGGGAATGAATATACAAAGAGCTTTATTTGTGTCTGGCTGCCTGAGCTGTATAATTCAACAGTCAACAGTTTGTAATGGATTCACTGCTTTCCTCACATGGCACTGATGCATGACTTATGGTATGTGTGACTGAGAGAGCTGTGCTATTAATTTCCTACCTTGGTTTGGGTCAATGTAACAACATAAAAGCCAGCTTAAACAAAGGATGCATGGCCTCAGATAGCGGAAATTGGTTTTTGTTGAGCCTTGCTGTTTTTGTTAGAGGCTTTACTAGGTATCCTATTTCTCTGTTACCTCAGTGATGGGATATATGAGTTTTATGTAATAACTTGGCCCATCTGAGAAAGAAAAGGTAGAATAACAGTCCTCTGTCATATCTCCCCCACAAAGCTGAGCATTACTAGTAAAATAACAAATGGAGATCTGTGAATGCTTGGGGTAGTCATTTGGCATGCTTGATTTAGCAACAAAGGAAAGCTAGGAAGGGGACCAACCTTATTACCATTAAAGCAAAAGGGGTTTTCTTATGCCACATCATTCATTGATCTCTTTCCTTGGCCTGTTGAATTTGTAATATAGATGGCGAGCATTTCTATTCAAGAATTCCCTTGTAATTTAGTGTTAATCAGTAGAGGCCAGACGAAGCCCACTCTGCAGAAGTTATGGATTTCAGATATGAAGTCCTTGTTCTGACCTGTAGATATTTAGCATCACTGTAAATTATTCTGTTTCAGCCACCAGTAATAATTGTTGTCCTTTCCATAGGCTGGATGAAAAATTCACTGTCAAGGTTGCTGATTTTGGTCTTGCCAGAGACATGTATGATAAAGAATACTATAGTGTACACAACAAAACAGGTGCCAAGCTGCCCGTGAAGTGGATGGCTTTAGAAAGTCTGCAAACTCAGAAGTTCACCACCAAGTCAGATGTGGTAATGTACTGATCATCCCTGACCTTCTCCTCCTTTACTTTCATACCCAACATTCTTAGTCGTTTGTTTTTTTTAATTCTTATGTTAATCCCCATACATTACATCATTAGTTTTAGATGAAGTGTTCCATGATTCATTGTTTGTGCATAACACCCAGTGCTCCATGCAGAACGTGCCCTCCTCAATACCCACCACCAGGCTAACCCATCCTCCCCCCCCCCCATTCTTAGTCGTTTTATGGCTATTTTATTTTTTCAAAAAAGGAAACCTTCAACATCACTAATTTCAGTTACTTCGTAAGCATAAATGACCTTGATTGCCTAACCCATAGTTTGTTTTCATAAATTCATTCGTTTATCAAAAACATTTGTCTAGCAGGGCACCATGCTAGGTCCTTAGGAAATCCCAGAGCTGAACCAGGCCTGAACTCTGTCCTCCAGGAGCTTTGGCTCAGCAGAGAAGAGAAGGCATATCCATCAATAACTGTCACACAAAGTAGACTGGGATTAGTCCAGCCACTCATCGCAGAAGGGCAGCTGAATTTCCCCTCAAGAAATCTGAAAGCTGGGCGCCTGGGTGGCTCAGTCGGTTAAGCGTCTGCCTTCGGCTCAGGTCATGATCCCAGGGTCCTGGGATCGAGTCCCGCATCGGGCTCCCTGCTCCTTGGGAGCCTGCTTCTCTCTCTCTCTCTCTCTCTCTCCCTCTCTCTGTCTCTCATGAATAAATAAATAAAATCTTTAAAAAAAAAAAAAAAAAAGAAATCTGAAAGCTATACCTGAGACAGGCCTAGCAGTGAGGGCATTAACCCTGCACCCAGCTAGAAACGTGCCGTTCTTGGTGCCTGGCTGGCTCAGTCAGTAGAGCATGTGACTCTTAATCTCAGGATCGGGTGGTGAGTTCAAGCCTCATGTTGGGCATGCAGACTACTTAAAAAAAAAAAAAAATTAGAAATGTGCCCTTCTTTATCTACAAAGATCAGCCTCTCATCGAACAAACTTCAAAAGACGTGCACTGCATCCTGAGGGTGGGAGAGACACTCACCTGGGCAGCCAGATTCCTCACTTCCCTTCCACCTGGGAGAGGAGGTGGTGCTTGGTATAGGCCTTAAAGGATAGAAGGGGCAGTGAAATAAATACCAGTCCAGGTGAGGCCAAGGGGCAGGAAAGTATATGCATCTTTAAAGTTCTAAGGAAACAGGAAGCAGTGGATGATGTGGCAAAAATAGAAGGCATAGAGGGAAGTTCTGAGGATAAACTGGGAAAAATATATTCATCCTAGATCATAGAGGTTCTTGGAAAGCAAACTAGGGAGTCTGGAATTTCTTCTCTGGCCATGTGGAAACAGTAAAGTGTAATCAGATAACACTACAGTCTTTCTTTATTCTGTAAGAGAGAATATTCTTTATTCTGTTGTGAGAGGAGTAGATGCAGGAAGATGAAGTTTGAGGTAGAACTTGAAATAATACAGAAACTGTAGAACAGAAAAGAGATGGAAGGAAAGGCATCTCAGAGATAATAACAATATTTAGCAAGAAATTGATAAAAGTCAAAGATGAGCAAAATTATATGCTAGTGCAGTAACACATACGTGAAGCAAAGGAGTTGGTTGATGAGGAAAAATACCAGTTGATGCTTGAACATACGGAGTTTGACTTGGGAGTAAGTCATCCAGGCAGAAAGGTCCATTGGGCATTTGGAAATGTGGATCTGCAGCTTGTACAACCTCGTTAGTTATCTTATTCAACTCGGGCTGCCATAACAAAATACCACAGACTGGGTGGCTTAAACAATAGACTTTTATTTCTCACAGTTCTAGAGGCTGCAAGTGTGAGATTAGGGTGCCAGCATGGTTGGGTTCTGGCGAGAGCTCTCTTCCTGGCGTGCACTGTGTCCTCATGCAGGAGAAAGAACAAGAGTAAGCTCCCAGGGGCACCTGGGTGGCTCAGTCGTTAAGCGTCTGCCTTCGGCTCAGGTCATGATCCCAGGGTCCTGGGATCAAGCCCCGCATTGGGCTCCCTGCTCAGCGGGAAGCCTGCTTCTCTCTCTCCCACTCCCCCTGCTTGTGTTCCCTCTCTCACTGTGTCTCTCTGTCAAATAAATAAATAAAATCTTTAAAAAAAAAAAAAAAGTAAGCTCCCAGGTGTCTCCTCTCATGAGGGTACCAATGCCATCAGGGGGGGCTCCACCTTTATCTAAATTAATTACCTCCCAGAGGCCTCACCTCCTAAAACCATCACACTGGGGATTAGAGTTTCAACATATGAATAGGGGTAGAGGGTCTGCAGTTCAGTCCATAGCAGAGGTCAAGGGTAGAAACAGATTTTTTTAGAGTCCATAAACGATTACGCAGGAGAACCTACACATAGGAAATGAGGGAGAAAAGCAGAGAGGTAGGAGACCGTGGAGAAGAGGCTGTCGAGAATGAGAGGAAGAGAAAGTTTCAGGAAGAAATGGGGTATGGTCATCAGGGTCCACTGCTACTTAGTACACAAAAACAGTCTTGAAAGCTGAGTGATTTGAATGATTTGGGGGTCTAGAGTGGGCTGAAGAGCCTGGGTGTTGAATGGGATAGAGAGTACTCCTACTCTATTTGCACGTAGTAAGTCAAGAGAACTGTGATGTGTAGAGGTAGAGAAACATGAATTTTCAGTCCTTGAAGGTAACAACTGAAAAGGGAAAAAATGTAAACTGGCGACATCAGCAAACAAGGTAGGCAAAAAATAGTACTAATGGAGGGCATAGACTTCAAAAGAGAAAGCGTTGGCAGCTATTGAGAGATGACAGGGGACAGGGATCTGAGTATGGCATTGGGAAGCAAGCAGTCATCTGCCCTCCTCCCTGTGAGTCAGCAGGTTTCAAAGACACTGTGGTCTTCGAGTGAAAGCAGAGTTTCAGTTCCTGAGGAACAGGGGGAGACATTAAAGACTAAGTTGAGAGTGACTGGGAGTTTGTTTTTAATAAATGTGTTACAGGACATGGTGGAGGGATGGGACTTTGGGGTGGATAAGATTAATAAGAGGATGTAATAGTACATGATGGAGTGTAATGCCTGTGATTTTGATCCTGAAAGAGATGAAAGAAATGAGTGCTGAAGAGGTAGGCTGGGAGGATGTTAGTGATGGTGGCAGGTGAAGGCATAAGGTAGGGAGAATTAACCTGTCCTCAAAGAGCATACATTCCATCCAGACTCTTAGTCTGCCATTAAGAACCAGACCAACTCTTACAACTCAGTAAGACAAAATAACTCAATTTTTTTTAAATAGACAAAAGATTTGAATAGACCTTTGACCAAAGAGATATATGAATAGCTAGCAGTAAGTACATGGAAACATGTGCCCACACAAAGACTTGTTCATGAATGTTCACAGCAGTATTATTCATAATAGGAAAAAAAACAGGAGCAATCCTAATGTCCATCAACTGGTGAATGGATAAGCAAAACATGTCATTTCTATACTATGGAATAATACCATTCAGCACTATAAGGGAACTACTTGCTAATGCCTGCTACAACATGGATAATCCTCAAAAATATTAGGTCCAGCAAAAGAAGACAGACTCAAAAACACTGTATATCGAATGATTCAATTTATATGAGATTTCTAGAAAGAAGGCAAAACAACAGAGACAAAAAAATAGATCAGTGGTTTCCTAGGACTGAGGGCAGGAGCAAAGATTAAAACAGGCATGGGGAACTTTCTGGGATATTAGAATTGATCTAAAAACTGAATTGTGGGGCTGCCTTGGTGGCTCAGTCAGTTAAGCAGCCAACTCTTGATTTTAGCTCAGGTCATGATCTCAGGGTCATGAGATCCAGCCAGGCTTCAGGCTCCATGCTCAGCGGGGAGCCTGCTTGAGATTCTCTCCTTCTCCTTCTGCCCCTCCCCCTGCTGTGTGTGTGCGCGTGCACACTCTCTCTTGCGCTCGCTCTCTCTCTCTCTAAAATAAATAAATCTTTTAGGGCGCCTGGGTGGCTCAGTTGGTTAAACAGCTGCCTTCAGCTCAGGTCATGATCCCAGTGTCCTGGAATCGAGCCCCACATGGGGCTCCCTGCTCAGCGAGAAGCCTGCTTCTCCCTCTCCCACTCCCCCTGCTTGTGTTCCCTCTCTCGCTGTGTCTCTCTCTGTCAAATAAATAAAATCTTAAAAAAAAAAAAATCTTAAAAAAAAAACTGAATAGGGGCGCCTGGGTGGCTCAGTCATTGGGCGTCTGCCTTCGGCTCAGATTATGGTCCCAGGGTCCTGGGATTGAGCCCTGCATCGGGCTCCCTGGTCACCAGGAAACCTGCTTCTCCCTCTCCCACTCCCCCTGCTTATGTCCCTGCTCTCGCTCTCTCTTTCTCTGTCAAATAAATAAAATCTTTAAAATAAATAAATACTGAATTGTGACAATCACTGCACAAATACACTAAACATCGTTGACTCACACTAAAAAATAGCAAGTTTTATGATACATTAATTATATCTCAGCAAAGCTTTTAAAACAAAACAAAAAAAAGAACCTGATGAAATCTTGAATGTTCAAGACAAGAGTTTAACTTTAACTTTACTTTCCAAGACAGCACAATCTTTTGAATGTTGACATGGAACATTTCCAAAAGCATGTGATAAGCTTGTATGTAGAGACCTACCTACAAGCAAACACTTGCCTGCTTATAGAAAGGTCCACTTTCTCACAAATGCCCAGATGGAGTTCAGCTAAAATCCGAAATTCTCTTGAAGTCCATTCAAACAAGATAGAAGTGTCACTCTGTTTGCAGTGTCTCATACCCAGTCTTATACAGTGTGTAGCACTTAGTACACGTGCTTCGGTCAACGTCAGTATTGACTTCTGAGTTGTTCAACCAGCAGGCTCTTTCACCCTGCAGCAGCACTTACCATTGTCCACCACCCCTTCCTTCTCAAAATGTCCCCCTCCTTTGGTTTCTGAGACACTGTACCATCTGGTTTTCCTCTTGCTTCTGGGTTATGTTTTCTTCAGTTTTGATGGCTTCTCTTCCTTCTCGCACATCCTACCTGCAACTGTCACTCAGGATTTTTTTGGGTGGGGGGTGGAGGGAGGTCTTTATGTATCAACCTCCCTCAACAATTTCAACCATTCCCTTCCTGGATTGTTTTCATCAGCATCACAAAGTTACCATGTTCAAAGTCCAGTTCTTTCCCGCCAACTGTCAATTCCTCACTTCTTTATTTCTGTTAACGGCATCACCATTATGCAATATGCCAACTCTACCCTTTTTAACGTACACTTCATCAAGTTTTGAAGAATGCATACAGTTGTATGACCACCACAACTAGGTTATAGAACAGTTCCATAAGCCAGGAAAATTTCCTTGTGTCCTTTGTAGTCAACCCCTAGCCTATCCCAGGACCTAGAAAGCACTGGTCTCTTCCGTGTCTCTACAGTTTTACCTTTTCTAGGTGTCATATAAAGGGAGTCCTACAGTAAATAGCCTTTGAGTCTGTCTCCTTTCACTTAGCATAATGCATTTGAGAGTTATCCACGTTGTGTTAGTAGTATCAATGTATCTAGATATTCTCCCTTTTTTTTTTAAATTGTGGCAAAAAACACATAAGAGAAAATTGACCATCTCAACTATTTTTAAGTGTATGGTGCCATAGTGTTAACAAACAAGATACAGGTTGTTGTGCAACTAATCTGTACAACTTCTTCATCTTGCAAAACTGAAACTCTATACCCATTGAATAACTCCCCATTTCCCTCTCCCGACAACCTATCTGTTTCTAAGAGCTCGACTACCTTAGATACCTCATATAAGTGGAGTCATGTAGTATTTGTCTTTTTGTGACTGGCTTATTTCACTTAGCATAATGTCCTCAAGATCCATTGATGTTGTAGCATATGACAGGATTTTTTTAAGGTTAAATTATATTTCATTATATGTATATGCCACATTTTCTTTATTTATCTGTTGATGGGCATTAGAGTTGCCTCCATATCTTGGCCATGGTGAATAATGTAGCTATGAACATGCATGTGAAAATATCTCAAGATGCTGATTTCATTTCCTTTGAATATATACCCAGAAGTAGGATTGCTGGATCATATGGTGGTGGTTTTTTTGGTAGTTTCTATTTTTAATTTTTATACTGTTTTTCATAGCAGAGTAATTCATTCCTTTTTACTTCTGAGTGGTATTCCATTGTACAGATGTTCCACATTTTGTTTATCCCTTCCCCAATTTGAAGGATATTTGGGTTCTTTCCAGTTTTAAGCAATGTTTATACATAGTTACAATTGCTAAACATTTGCTGAAAGGTTTTGTGTGTAAAGGTTTATTTCTGTTGGGTAAATATCCAGAAGTAGGATTACTGGGTTGTAAGATAAGTGTATATATTTAACTTTATGAGAAACTGTCAACTGTCTTCCACAGTACCTGTATCATTTTATATTCCTAACAGTAATATGTAAGAGTTGTAGTTGTCCAGCATCCTCATCTGCACTTGGCATTGTCGGTTTGGGAGTTTTAGCCATTCTAGTAGGCTGTAGTGGTGTCTCATTTTCTTTTCAATTCATATTTCCCAAATGACTAATAACGTTAAGCATCATTTCATGTGCTTATTTGCCATTCTTCTGTCTCCTTTAGTGAAGTGTGTGCTCAAGTCCTTTTGCCATTTTTTTTTTAAGTTTTAGATTTTTTTTTTTAACTGGTTAGTTTATTTTTTTATTATTGAGAGTTCCTTATATATTTTGGATTATAGGCACATGTTATCAGATACATGTTTTTGCAAATATATTTTTCTAGTCTGTGGCTTGCCTTTTCATTTTTTTACTGGTATCTTTTAAAGAGCAGAAGTTTTCAATTTTATTGAAAATTTTATCAATTTACCAGCTGATAAAATTTTATGAATTTATCCATTTTTTAATCAGTTGTGGGTTTTTTGCAAATTGTATCTCAATTTACCTACTTTTTTTTTTTAGATTTTATTTATTTATTTGACAGATAGAGAGCACAGATAGGCAGAGTGGCAGGCAGAGGACGAAGGAGAAGCAGGCTCCCCGCTGAGCAGGGAGCCCGACGCAGGGCTGGATCCCAGGACCCCGGGATCATGACCTGAGCCAAAGGCAGACGCTTAACCGACTGAGCCACTCAGGCACCCCTCAATTTACCTACTCTTGAATGCTCAAAGCTGGCTGTTTCCATTCCTTGCTCGCCTTAGCTGTGTCACTTTCTATCACTTTTTATGGCTTTTAATGGTCTCTCATGTCTAATAACTGCCTTGATCTTCACCTTTGATAAAGTTAGGCAGAGATTCCTCAGATGAGCTCACTGCTGGTGCTCAGGTATTCAGAAGGGCTGGACCATGCACACACTAAATGTGAATGGCACAGCTCTCCTATCTAGAAACTAAAACTGACTTCTTTCCATCATTCCTGATGCACAGGCATTGTGCACCCACCTCTCCCTCCTCTTCTCGCTTTCCCTTTCTTTCTCCCCCCTTCTCTTCCCTTCCTCCCTCCCTTCCTCTTTTCCTCTTTCTCCTCCTCTTCCTTCTTTCTCTCCCTCCTACTCCCTACCCTCGCCCCCAGCTTCTCTCTTCTAGGTCGGCCTCATTCTCCTCCTTCACTGCCCCTCTCTGCACCATCTTGTCAGTCCCAGTCTGTTCTGGGGAGTTTGGAATGTAGGCAGTACTGTGCTTTCCCTGGAAGCTGCCTCCCTCTCACCACTCCTGTCCCCTGAGTCCTCCAACCCTCCTCTGATTCCCAGCCATTGCCCAAGTCCTATAATTCCTCAGAAATTTACCCAACTCTGCCCCCATTTTTGTGAATTTGCTCCAGACCAACCTATAGCCCAGACTGTGGGTTAGGAAACCTAATCACAGACAAGTAATCAGCCTCTCAAAACTTTGTTTTCCTCATCCTCAAAGCATCTACAAAATCAATTACATTACAGGGTTATTATAAGAATTAAATAAAATAACCTTTTTTTAAAGGACTGTTCCTGGCTTATTGTATGATATATACTCTTTGGGATAGATACCCTAGTTTGACAGTTCAGTTTCATTGGACTCCATGTTGCCAAGATGTAGCACCCCTCACCTATTCTTGTTCAGAAACCACCCCCCCCAGCTGGTCTTTTTTTTTTTTTTTTTAAGGTTTTATTTATTTGACAGAGAGAAAGACAGCCAGAGAGGGAACACAAGCAGGGGGAGTGGGAGAGGGAGAAGCAGGCTTCCCGCAGAGCAGGGAGCCCGATGTGGGGCTCGATCCCAGGACCCTGGGATCATGACCTGAGCCGAAGGCAGTCGCTTAACGACTGAGCCACCCAGGCGGCCCCCAGCTGGTCTTCTTATGTGAATGGGCTTCTCCTATTTGTCTAAAGAGTAGTGTTTACAGGTGCATCTCCTAGAGCTCAACTGCAGGTCTCATCCATTTCAGCTTAACTCACTTTCAACACTCAAAAACCCCCACAGCATGGTCCCGTTTCAACTTTATCTATCCCTTGTCCGCTTCATCTACTCCACACATCAAGCATAGTGACCTATTGTACTTATATGGTTCAAAAAAACACACAAGGACTCTCACCGCTGGGCCCATTCCCTCCATCCAGAATACTCTTCCTGCCCTCACATTCTGTGTACCTGGAAAACAAATGCTCCCCATTCTTCCAAATCTGCTTTACTGTCACTTTCTTCCTGAAGCCTTTGTCAGGACCCCACTATTATCTCTTTGACTTTTCACAGCATTTGTACCTCTTTTCCATTATTGCTCTATATTAGTTATTCTGTCTTACTGTTCTGTGTGACAATTGGTTGTATAATACTCTTAACCTTGTTAAATCAACCTCAGGCCCATCCAGTAACTTGGACAGTAGCCTACTTGTGCAGCAAGTGTCAGTAGATACTTGTTAAATTGATTTAAACTTTAATGCAAATTCTGGAACTTAAAGGCTAACACAGTGAAGTTGTCAGAAGTGACTCAAGATTTTCAGTCTTTGGAAACTTCGATTTTGAGAGGCTGCAAGGGACAGCACAGTTATCTAGTTCCCACCTAGGAAAGAGTGTTTTCTCTATTTAGATCAAGGCAGTCAGTGGCCTGGGTAAAGGGTTCTTGCACTTGGGCAAGCGAAAGCACCATTAATGGAGATTTGTGTCAGCAACACAGTATCTACCTAGTTTCTTCTGGACTGTGGCAGTATACTGATAGACATGCTTTATTCTCCTGGCCGAATGCTACAAGGGGCACTTGCTTCTCAATGTTCTGTTTTCCTGCTCTGCCTGTCTGGTCTGTGTTCTCCTTTCCCTCCAAACCTCCTTTTTTCTAGGGCCTCATTTCAACCCCCACATGCTTCTTAGTCTGTGAGTGGCCTAGATGTGTTGCTAAGGAAGAGCTGATTTCCAGGGTCTTCGGCCAGCGGTGACCCACAAAAGCCGAATCACTCTCTTTGTGTCATCTCACCTTGGCACACATCCAGGGGGAGATAATATGTATGACCTAGTGTGTTCTGAGTAGCTTTAAATCAAGAAATTGCATATTTAGTGCAGTTTAGTAGCCCAAGAAAGACCCAAGAGTCAAGAACTCTTACATGTTTATCCCCGTGTGAGTTCAGATTTATTGGGGGAATTTCTAGCAGGTCACTTAACCTCTCTGTGTCCCTACAATATTCCTACAAAGTACTGATACAGCTGTTTTATATCAATCTTGTACTTTAACATTTTTAAATTACATTTATTTTATTGAAATTAGTTTTCAATAGAGAATCTTCTTGCCTAGCAATTTTATCACTTCTGATTTTTAATATGGATTTCTACTTACACTAACTTAGAGTTTGCCTTTTAACATTAACAGTTAGATGTGGTTACATTTCTTTTTTGTTTCTTTGTTTTTTTTGTTTATGGTTACATTTCTTAAAGAGTATTTACATTCATTCGGAAATCTAACAAATTTAAATCTTGGAAAGCTTCCTTTATCTTCTTCTTTTATGAATAATATAAAATTGTAGTGAAACTGTTAGAAAAGAGAAGGATAGAAACATGTTAATGCTTTGACCCTGTAAGAACCTGGAAACCATAACTGTACTAACTGTAGATGACATCTCAATCATCATGTGGACTTCAGGTATTCTTTTTTAAAACTTTACCTTTATTTATAATCTAAACTTTATCCAATTCTGGTGTAATCATAAAATGTATAGCTTACTAATTGCCTTTAAGGAAATTTTTGCCCCAATGAGCATTAGTATTGAATATGCTAAGCCAAATTTAGTTATCAAGACCTACTGATCACCTTTCACGTTCATACGGTCACAGTCCTCACCTGGATTCTCCCTTCCATTGTTTGACTAGTGGTCCTTTGGCGTGCTTCTCTGGGAACTGATGACAAGAGGAGCACCACCTTACCCTGACGTCAACACCTTTGATATAACAGTTTACTTGTTGCAAGGCAGAAGGCTCCTACAACCCGAATACTGCCCAGATCCCTTGTAAGTAGGAATTTCAACAGAATCTTCTGTCATTCCTATATTCTTTACTTTTACCAAAATGCTTGCCTTCACAATGTCTCTCATAGCATTTCTCCCTTTTTGAAATAGATATGAAGTGATGCTCAAATGCTGGCACCCCAGAGCTGAACTGCGCCCATCTTTTTCTGAACTGGTCTCCAGGATATCAGCAATATTCTCTACTTTCATTGGGGAGCACTACGTCCATGTGAACGCTACTTATGTGAATGTCAAATGTGTTGCTCCATACCCTTCTCTGTTGTCATCACAAGATAACATTGATGGCGAGGGAGACACATGACAGATGGATAACTCACCAGCCCCCTTCTGAGAAACATCATAGACCTTTCCAAACAATAGTCTACATTTCGTTCAATTTTTTTTTCACTGCCTGGCCATTGAAAGGGCACCAGATATTTTTTGCTTTTGCCAAGATTGCACTATTATAGGACTTTATACTGCTATTTAAAATGACTGGATTCTGAGGAATTTATCAGCCGACAGAGCATCAGAGCCAGAAGCTTTGTCCCATAGGCCAGTGCCCAACAGCAACCCCACAGCTGTGATGATGCTCCTGTGCATTCAGGCCAAAACCTGAATTCTAGGTTGAAATTTAAAAATCAGGATCCTACATGATTTCATATGAGGAACGGAGGCAATGAATTTTGAGGACTTCTTGATCACAGAAAATTCAGAAGAAATGGTAAAGTCCCAGACAGTCGTGGCCCCAGTACCAAGCCATTCACTTAGACTTAAAGTGGTTCAAAGAACTTCCATGTGTTGTATGGTCACTAACACTTTTTATTACTGATGTTGTCATTTGCCCATTAGGCAAACATTCCCTTTTAAATTTTTGTATCACATTCCTTTTCATGGAGAAATATCCATAGACAATGCAGTGAACGTTTCAAAATGGCAGGACATGAAATGTGTTTATAAATTAATAGGTATATTTACATATTATACATAGGTGACATTAAGAAGGTTCTCATAAAGTAGCTTAGTCACAATGAAATAATTAGTTGTCGTTTAGAAATCAACGGAGAATGATACTATTCTAATGATTGTGGACATTTAGATGGTTTGTCTGTTGTTGTTTTTTTTATGACGACTCTGATTCAAACAAGTGATTTGTGATAAGTGTTTTTAAAGGTAACTTAGCATGTTGTTAAAGCAGAATACATCTGACTAAAAGGTTCATTGGTTCTTATCATGGCTCATGTAGGGCAAAGAAAGGATCGATGGACTGGAAACGTTAGCCTCTTTCTCAGGTGGCAGCTTCCCACCCCACAAATAATTGGAGGTAATAAAACTTTCTGGGAGTCCAGTTTTTCATTAGAACATGCTTTGTGGGAAGCAAAACATATTTTACGCGGAAATAAAAGCAACTGAGAGTTCTGGCCATTTCACCTGGATGAACAGTTGTTCTGGGCAGGACTTTTGTAATGTTTTGTTCTGTAGGATCTCGTGCTTACTACTGTATAGTGCATGTGGCACAGGATACTCTGTTTTTGTCAATGTAAACATTTGAAGTATTATATTTTTATAAAAATGTTTATTTTTAATGATATAAGAAAACTTTTGTTAGGCCACAAAAATACTGCACTGTGAACATTTCAGAAAAGGTATGTCAGGCTTGGATTAATAAAAGCATAGTTCTCAATGGCTGTAAATAGTGATAAGGAAATGTACTGATTGCCAGTAAACCCCACCCTCATTACATCACCAGGACTTGAAGCCAAGGGTTAACACAGCAAGCTATAAAGAGGGTGTGTTACACTGGAGCCCAATGGTAGAGCTGGGCTGATGTTGCAAGAGAGTGATTACAACCTACACTCTTTGACAGTAGTGGAATTTGCCAGAAGAAAACAAGGAATTGTAGGGTAGAGACATATTCCAATTTAAATGTTGTTTCAGAAGACTAAAGAGTGATACTAATGCACAAATATTGCAAATGGTGGGTAACCAAAAAAACTCTGCAGAAACAAATATCTCTACTAATATCCAGAGATGAATGCATCAGGAACAGAAAGAGCTTGTGGAAACAACCCATCAACAAGACTACACACCTGTATATACACTTGAGAAAGCTGCAATGTGAAAATCATGTTTGCTATTTATAAACATGTCCTTAGGTTAATGTGTCTGGACAGATTGTGAGAGTAAGTGGTTCTTCTAAGAATTAGATACTTGTCACTGCCTATACCTGCAGTTGAGCTGAATGGTACTTTGTATGTTAATAGTTGTTGTTTTGATAAATCATACAATTAAAATAATGTATCATCTTGTTACTGAGAGTTGGTTATTGCTAGTCATGCTTGATTACCTATTCCATTTACATAATGACTGAGGAAGTCTAAGATTGATTCCATCTGACCATCCATATATGAGAACCTTAGTTAATTCCTGGGCAGCTAAAGGAATTTGCATCCTTGAATCTCAGGAATTCTCTGTCTTTCTAAGAGTGGTTTGCCCCAAGTTGCCAAATTACCCACATTTCTCTATCTTTCAACTGCTAGAGCACCTGTCTCCTCCTTTTAGCATGATGCTCTTCTCCAGCAAGCTGCAGCTTGGACCAGAAGCTATAACAATAAAGCTGAAAACCCATACTTGACAGAGAAATATCTAGTTGGGTGTTGGAGGGAGAGAGGCCTTCTTAGCCCCTTAAAACTACTCTATCTAGGAGCGCCTGGGTAGCTCAGTCGTTAAGCGCCTGCCTTCGGCTCGGGTCGTGATCCCAGGGTCCTGGGATTGAGCCCCACATCGGGCTCCCTGCTCCGGGAAGCCTGCTTCGTCCTCTCACACTGCCCCTGCTTGTGTTCCCTCTCTTGTGTCTCTCTCTGTCAAATAAATAAATAAAATCTTAAAAAAAAAAAAAAAAACTACTCTATCTACAAAGGTTACCAACATTCAGGAGCCCCCAGCTACTAGAGAACATACCTTCAGGTTATCTCTGTGAATATTCTTGGAATGGTAAGGGAATTCAGAGGTGATATTTCAGTCATCTAAAAATCATGCGTCACTTTGGAGCAATTCGATTTCAAAAAAGACCCAAAAATGAAACTGGTGCCTACAAAATACAATAGGGGCTGATCCTTTATGAGAGAGAATTCATTCCTTGTACACAGCCAAACTCCCAGCTAAGACATGCACCTCTCTAAGAACTTCAATCAGACTCCATGCGCCTGAAGGGCAAGAACCTGTCATCTTTATATCCCTAGTATCTGGCACTTAGTAGATTCTGAAATAACTGCTGAACTGAAACCAAGTTTTCCTATCCTTAATCACTTTAAACCACCACAGATGCAGTTATTACCTATGTAGTTTGCATGATATTTGGTGAACAATGACATGGGGAGGGGAGGACCTTTCTAGGGAGAGAGTGATAAAAGGATCTTCCTTTACAAAATTTTGCTTGATGCTCTGAAATTTTTTTTTAAGTAGGCTCCGTGTCCAGTGTAGAGCCCAACGCAGGGCTTGAATTCACAACCCTGAGATCAAGACCTGAGCTGAAATCAAGAGTCAGACACCCAACTGACTGAGCCACTCTGATGGTCTGTATTTTTAATTACAGGATTTTTCACTTCACAATGTAGGCATCAATTATATTTTTGCTCTTTCTGACCTACATAGCAGATTGCATCCTTAAAGAAATATGGGGAAAAAAAAAAAAAAAGAAATATGGGGAAGGAATATACAACCTATAAAAGAATATCAAATGTTTGCAGACGTCTTACATTGTTAACCTACCCAATTTGGTTCAAGAAACAAGTTAGCATTATATAAAAGAAATTGATTAGTATTTCATTTAATTCAATTAATGTTTATTTAGCAGCTATAAATGTCAAGTACATGTACTAGGTAATGGAGATTTAAGAATACAGTCTCTCCCACCCCAAGGAATTTAATGGAAGAGACAAAATTACACAACTAGTGCATATTTTAACTATGCATTTCTTAGATCTGTAAACTGTCTTGAAGAAGCATCACAATTTATAAGTGGAAGTTTGTATCTTTGGACCTCCTTCACCCGTTTGTCCCAATCCTATCTCCTACCTCTGGCTACCATGAATCTGTTCTCCAAATCTTTGAGCTTGGTTTTTTTGTTCTTTTGTTTTTGTGAGTTTTTTTTTTATTTTTAGAGATTCCACATATAAGTGAGATCATATGGTATTTGTCCTCTGTCTGACTTGCTTCAGTTAGCATAATCAAGGTCCATCCATGTTGTGGCAAATAGCAAGATTTGCTTTTTTGTGGCTGAATAATAGTCCATCATATATCTATACCACATTTTCTTTACCCATTCATCCATCAATGAGCACTTAAGTGGTTTCCATATCTTGGCTTTTGTGTGTAATACTGCAATGAACACGCATGTATCTTTTTTGAGTTACTGGGGTTTTTTTTCCCTTTTGGATAAATACCCAGAAGTGAAGTTACTGAATCAAATGGTAGTTCTATTTTTAATTTTTTGAAGAACCTCCATACTGTTTTCCAATTTACATTCCCACCAACAATGCACAAGCGTTCCCTTTTCTCCATATCCTTATCAACACTTGTTATTTTTTCTCTTTTTGATAATAGCCGTTCTAACAAGTGTAAGGTGATTATCTCATTATGGTTTTGGTTGGTGTTTCCCCGATTATTAGCGATGTTGAGCATTTTTCGTGTGTCTTGTTGGCCGTCTATGTGTCTTTGGAAAAATGTCTATTCAGATTCTCTGCCCATTTTTTTTTTTTAAGATTTTATTTATTTGAGAGAGAATGAGATAGAGAGAGAGAGCATGAGAGGGGGGAGGGTCAGAGGGAGAAGCAGACTCCCCGCTGAGCAGGGAGCCCGATGCGGGACTTGATCCCGGGACTCCAGGATCACGACCTGAGCCGAAGGCAGTCGCTTAACCAACTGAGCCACCCAGGTGCCCTCTGCCCATTTTTTAATCTTTTTTTTTTTGCTGTTGAATGGTTGAATTCTTTATATATTTTGGATATTAACCCCTTATCAGATACATGATTTGCAAATATTTTCTCCCTTTCCATAGCTTGCCTTTTTGTTTTGTTGACGCTTCCTTTGCTGTGCAGAAGCTTTTTATTTATTTATTTATTTATTTATTTATTTATGAAAGAGAGAAAGAGTGTGTGTACATGTGCCTGCACAAGCTGGGGAGGGGTGGAGGGAGAGAGAGAGAGAATCCCAAGCAGGCTCCATGCTCAGCACAGAGCCCAACATGGGGTTCAATCTCAAGACCCTGAGATCATGACCTGAGCCGAAATCAAGAACCAGATGCTCAACTAACTGAGCCTCTCAGGCACCCCTGTTCAGAAGCTTTTTAGTTTGATGTAGCCCCACTTATTTATTTTTGCTTTTGTTGCCATTGCTTTTGGCATCAAACTCAAAAAATCATTGCCAAGACTTATATCAAAGAGTTTACTGTCTATGTTTTCTTTTAGGAGTTTTATGGCTTCAGATCTTTTTTTTTTTTTTTAATATTTTATTTATTTATTCATGAGAGTCAGAGAGAGAGAGAGACACGCAGAGGCAGAGGGAGAAGCAGGCTCCCCGCCTAGCAGGGAGCCTGATGCGGAACTCGATCCCAGGACCCCGGGATCATGACCTGAGCCGAAGGCAGACGCTTAACCATCCGAGCCACCCAGGCGCCCTATGGCTTCAGATCTTATGTTCAAGTCCTTAATTCATTTTGAGTTAATTTTTGTGTATGGTGTAAGATGGTAGTCAGTTTCCTTCTCTTACATGTGGCTGTTCAGTTTTCTCAACACAATTTATTGAAAAAATTGTCCTTTCCCCATTGTATATTCTTGGCTCCTATGTTGTAAATTAATTGACCATGTATGCATGGGTTTATTTCTGAGCCCTCTATTCTGTTCCATCGACTGATATGTGTTTTTATCCAATACCATACTATTTTGATTACTATAGCTTTGTCATATAGTATGAAATCATAGTTTAAACATTCCAAAGTGAAGCGTCCTAGGCAAATAAAATCAAACTCTGACTTACCTTGGGCAAAATACTGAACCTCTCTCAAATAGGCCAATCCTACTTACTTCATGAAGTTGTTTGAAGACTAAAAAAAAAAGTATGGAAAGGTACCTAGTACACCATAGTTACTCATTAATAGTGATATTATTATCTTCAGTCTTGGACAATAAGAGCCCCGGTAACCTGTGGTTGATTGGAAAGGGAAATTAAGCCTGAAGGGAGACCTTACGGATGTTTAAATTCAAATCCTTTCCCCATCCACCTCATACCTGCTTTATACAGTAGATGCAGAGCTGTGATTTCACCTTGTCCTTGAGTATTAATGGGGCAGTGTTGGGGGGGGCGCTGAGAAGGGTGACAAGACAGTGACAAAATGGCGGCACCTTTCCCCTTAGTGCCAGACACCTGAAGAATACCTCTACCCCTTCTTCTTTCCTTAAACTCCCTACTATTTCTTTAATCACATCTCTAATGACTAATTTCCTTCTTTGAACCTAGAATATACAACAGATTTGAAAAGAAAAAACCCAATCTGTCTAAATTACGGGAAAGTTTCACAAAAGCACAATGACAGGAGTCACAATTCTCAGTATTCATGTCTAGAGATTATTACTGTTCTTTGTTTTGCTCAAATGGATGGTTAATTATTATCCAGATTCAGGAAAAAGTGGGCTAAGTACAGTATTGTTTTAGTTACATGATGTGGGTTTGGAAGATAAGGAATACTTCATTAATATTGTAATCCATCTGGATGACTAGACATACACAGGTAACTACACAATTTAGACAATTTCAGGAGATAAGTACACAGACATTATGCCCCAAAGTACGAAATGCTTATTGCTTTTAATTCCATAAAATGTTTTTCCTTTTAGTACTTGACATTTTTCTTTAAGACTATCTCAATTCCCTATCTATCAAAAATTGGAAATAAGTTCAGTCATAAACCAGTGAAATATATCAGTTGGTGAATTGAAAGTAATAAAACAGAGGCTTGCCTAAACTGTCCTTTGTTGTAAATTACACCCGAGGTCTAGATTACGTCAGCCTAAGGTATTGATCACAATGCTGAGAGGTTTATAACTACTATCGACTTACCATGCGACCCAGGAGCAGAAATCCAGGAAAATTGCAAAAGCATATCTATGGTAATGAAAAGCCCATCATTAATAGAACTTACTATCCTGTCATGTGACTAGTACTGTGTTGGCTTCGAGGAAAATATTTAACAAATGCTGGAAACAAGGATTCAGCTTTCTTTTTTTCCATTGCGTGCTTCTGAGCTATTCTGATAAATGTGTTTCCCTTCTTACCAATAAAAAGTACAGGTTTTAAAAAAAGTAACATGAATTAATTAGTCCCATATAAAATTAGCATCCAAACATTCAAATGGCTCCTAATACTTTTATTATTATTATTATTATTATTATTATTATTATTTTATGTTTTATTTTTTTACTAAAGAGGTAATTTCCCTTACAGACTAATTTGGAATAGGGCTCACATCCTATTCTCTTGGGCAGTGAATTGCTACCTGGTGAAGCATTCTGAAAACTAGTTAGTGTTAAAGAAGCAGTTCTGAAATGGGACTGGATATATTTAAGATGCATACACAGCATGTTTAAGTAAACTAGCTCTAACTGAACATTGTCTTGAAGCTCTGGATCCAGACTACAATGGTAATTAATTTTTATCCTTTTCTTGAAAAGAAGCCTTTTGTCTTTATGCATTCACTTTTTCACTGTCACATGCGTACATTCTTTTCACCACATGAACTCCAGGCTGGCAAAAACATCCACTAATCCTTGGACCTCTGGGTTGGAACGACAAAAATGCATAAAATCTTACCAGGCCAAAAGAGATCAACTTTAAAAATCTTTGGCATCCAAACATGTCAGAACTGTTTTTCCCTGATTCCCCAAGCCATTTGTGTTCCCCATTATGGTCCACGGGACCTATAATATAAGTTCCTACTTTTATTGGGCAGCCTGGAATTTTTAAGAACCATATTTCATTTACCTTTCTTGGTTGTTTATAATTTTCAAGTTGTCTTATGGGTTTTCTTTCTGTCTCTAATTCTTAAAGTATTAGAAGTGGTAAAAATAAAAAAAAAGAAGAAGAAGAAGAAGAAGTGGTGATGGACAGACTGCTCTCTGCCAGCTGAAGCCATCACTGACGTGTGCCCCTACGTTCTGGGTAACATCTGTTCTTTCCATTATCGTCAGTCTGGGCCTTTCCTTCTGTAGAACTGTACTAAACAACCATCATCTTTATCAGGGGCAACAGTTCTTGTAAACAAGAAATGCTAAATTCAGAGCCTTTGTGAAATCCTGCCACCCACGTCTGAATTCAGTCACATGATCAGCAGATATTATTTCAGAAGTCCCAATAAAGAAAAACTACAGAGAAACCCAAATAGCCTATCAGTATACTCTTGCAAGCTGTTTCTAATTTTTTGTTGGACTAAGAGAATTAAACATAGGGAATTTAAATTATCTTCGGTGGTAGCCGAAGGGTCTGTGAAAATACATGGGGAAAGCAAGAAGTCACTATCACAGAGATACTAAAAAAAAAACATATTTCAGAAAGAAAATATCCAGTGTTAAGACTACATAGGGATTTTTTCTGAAAATGAACTTAATTGATAAAAATAATAATGATAATAATGATCTCATCCCAGGACATGTCACAGGAATTAATGACTGGCAGCTAATGGGCTCAGGTAATGCTCTCAGGAATTGGTCTTGCTTAATGAAATGCTGTTTGTTTAGTAAACGAATGCTTAAAATGACAAGTAAAAAATCAGGGCTGCCACCATCAAGCCTGGTTGATTCACAGGGGAAAAAAGAAAGCTACACACAAAAATGTATACCATGTGCTACTCTTACTTTTTTTTTTTTTTAAAGATTTTATTTACTTATTTGACAGAGAGAGACACAGCTCGAGAGGGAACACAAGCAGGGGGAGTGGGAGAGGGAGAAGCAGGCCTCCTGTGGAGCAGGGAGCCCGATGCCGGGCTCGATCCCAGGACCCTGGGATCATGACCTGAGCCGAAGGCAGACGCTTAACGACTGAGCCACCCAAGTGCCCCAACTCTTACTTTTTTATTCATTTGCAATTCAGGAAAAAAATACCCATCCTTTATCATTTTTTTCTTTTATACATCTGTCTCCCACTTTTACTCTGGGGATATGTTGACTCATGGATTGTTTTACTGACAGAGAATTAACCTGTTAATGAAAATGTAATCCCCTCTAGAGCAGGCATATCAAATTTAAAATTATGATTGCTTTGAATCATTTTGTTTTAAATTCTGTGATATGAAGAAGTGGATCCTCCATGTGGGCTTTAGATTATTGTCTCCAGATTATGCTTGGCTTAGAAAGTCGTTACACAACATCTTATTCCAAGATTATTCTAACAACTGACCTCCTGATTCTGCCCTCTCCGTATTGACGATTCCTTTTAATCCCAAACCAGCTGCCAAAACTATATATGATTACATTGTTTTCCAGCTTGAAAACCTGTGCGCATTCCTAGATGTTCCCTGCATCAATTATTTACGTTGTCAGGTCTTGTTTTGTTTTATTTTTAGTATATATCCGCATGAAAAAAAATTTCAGACAAGAAGATATAAAGTGGACAGGAAATATCCTCTGACCACTCTCTCACACCCTCCATCCTCGCTTCCTAAAGGTAAGCAATGTTAACACTTTCTTGTATATTCTTCCAGAAATTTCCACCTTGCTTGAGTTCTAGATATAAGCTGTATAAACAGGGCTAAACCAAGCCATCTGGACCACTGCCTCCACCCAAGCTGATTTACAATTTGGTGTCCCTTCAAACTGATATTCTTTAAATATTTTCTCAACTTTCATTTAAAAAGAAGATTTAATTATGTTCTCTTCATATAAAAATTAAAGGAACAGATTTGCTTATTTCCATGTAACAAAGCAGAATCGATATACTAAAAGAGAAAAAAAAAGCAGCAAAATATTATACTTTTCTAAAATTCTAGTTCTCTTTTGCAATATTCCAACCAAACCAGCTTGTAAATTATAAAGGGTTTTAAACTTAGGTAATAAAAATAAATCACGCATTCCTGATATGCTGCATTCTGTGAAGGATTATTTTCAGAATTTCAGCTGACAGACAACTTTTAACTGACTGGAACTGTACTTAACGTGCGGCAAACACACCACAGAGATGGGTTGTTTACTGTAGCAAGTTATTTTGCTTCACTCCAACTGTCCTTTCGGCAGGAGCACACCCAGCCTAATTTTGTCTGTTACATAAGGAGCCACATGCGGAAACCTGAATCAGCTGACATCATATTACTGACTTAATCCAGCCGTAATTCAGTGCCTAGTGACCTGGCGGGCCCATCTCTTCCTCTCATTCTGGATAGCTCTATAGCATAGAGGTTAGGTGGACATACTTTGCGATCAGACGCTGTAGATTTTAATCATTTCCACCACTTATCAGCGGCGTGATTTTGGACAAGTTGCTCAACCTTTCTAAGCCTCAGTCTCCACATTGAGAACACGGAAATGCAAGTGGTGACTTCCTCATAACACTGCATGAGGACTGAATGAAACAATGCATGCATAACTGTTCATAAGTGGCAGTAATTATTTCTGGAGAGCTTGGCTTTATTATTATTATTATCATTATCATTATCATCATCATCATCATCATCATTTATAATCTGCCTTGCTCCCCAGGAAGATTCAATGTGGAAGATGCTAGAATAAAGTTACCCCCAAACAGGTCCAAAGTTTGGCATAATCCAGAAATATATGAAAGTAAGAGTCATGAAAACAGATGCTATTCTTCTTCATCATTTTAAGTAGTACCAGTCTGGATGTTAGGAACAATGGGGCCCTAGTCCAGTCTGACTTTACTGCTTGTGTGACCCTCAGTGTCACTTAATCTTTCTAAGTTGTACTGTTCTTCCCTATAAAGTATAAGGATAATTATACTCACAGTGCTAGCTGTAAGTCTTAAATAATATAATAAGGTTTTATACAAACAGAGGCATTATTATGGTTGTTAGATTCATCAAAATATTTTTTTATTTCAAAAATCTCCTTAGAATTCATCTGATGTACAAAATTTCCTCTAACCAACTCCAACACTTCCTTTCTGTTTGCAGAGATCTGTACTTAAAATCAATGGGCTCAGGCCTGAGAAGGCCACGAATCTGGCCCTGGGCATCAGCACGGGAGTTCTGGGTGCTCATTGCTAGCTGACCCTTAAACAACTCCACGTCCTCTTTGGAGTTCAAAGTCTGGGGGTGAAATCACTGCCCCTTCTCAAAGATAAACAAAAATGCAGATCTGAAGTGGTGTCCTGAGCTAACATGAAACAAGTTGAGTTTGAATCTCATCAGGCAGTGTTTTTCCAACATAATAAATTGCTCTTTGTTTAAATCAGAAACTGAATTCATTTTATTTTCCAAAATCGGCCCCGCCAGGTTTCCTTGATTTAATTGTATCTTTTTCGTCTGCTGACAATGGAAAGCAGAAGAAAATAGTCTTGCTAAGGAAATGAAATATTACCAAGAAAAACAGGCATTCTCACACTGTATGAGGGGGGCTTTTTTTTTTTTACATTCAATTTTTTTATAAAAAAAAAAGGTCTCTACCCTTTGAAACAACAGCATTATTGCAGTTACTGTTAGGTCATATCTACATGGCCCAAAAGAAAATGTTGGAAAGAAAATTAACTAGTTCAGAAGGGTATGGACAACATTATTTTTAAAAGGAAATGGTTTTTCATACATAGAAAGAATAACAAATGATAGCAAAGAAAAGTGAGAGTTGGAATAATTATTTAAATAATTCAAATAAAAATGTATGATTAAAGCATCTGTGGAGTTCAGCTAAAATCAGTTAGAGGGAACACAAACTAACCAAATCATTACTGTAATTCTTCAGCTTACTTAGCTAAAACAGCCCTTGTTTTAATAGCAGAGAAAAACTCAGTCCTGACTGACTGGTAAGGAGGTCTTGTAATGAAAGAATAAGGGTGTGAAGCAAGAAAGGGCCAGGTTCCCATCCCAGCTCTGCCACCACTCACCACTTACCAGGGGAAAAATTTGGATTTTCATTTATTCAATTTTAAAATATTTTTGAGAGCCTTTGACATGATAGGCACTGTTCTAAGGAAGGAAAACACAGCAGGGAATAAAAGACTGTTGCCGCCATGGGGCATTTATTCCAAAGCAGGGAAAAAGAAAGGAAGAGAGAGAGAGAAAAGGGAGAGAGAGGGGCACCTGGATGGCTCAGTCGTTAAGCATCTGGAACCACAGGGCACTACATTCCCTGCTCCGCGGGAAGCCTGCTTCTCCCTCTCCCACTCCCCCTGCTTGTGTTCCCTCTCTCGCTGTGTCAAATAAATAAATAAAATCTTTAAAAAAAAAAAAAGGAGAGAGAAAGGGAGGGAAGGAGGGAGGGGAGGAGGAAGGAGGGGAGGAGGGAGGAAGGAAGGAAGGAACAAAGGAACGAAGGAAGGGAAAAAAGATAGATGGATAATGGATGGGTGTATAGATAGGTACACAAACGTTATTTTCAAATTGTTTTAAGCGCTGTGAAAGGAATAAATAGGATAAAAGGTAAGGATTAAAATGGCTATTTGGTATAGGGTGATCAGGAAAGGCCTCTCTAAGAAGCAAAATGTGAGCTGAGCCTGGAAGATGAGAAAGAGCCAGCAGTGTGGAGGGCTGGTGCGTTGCCCTGGAGGCAGTGAGAACACCACATGCAAAGGCTGTTTCTGGAGGCAGGAAAGGGCCTGATGAAGGCCCAGGAAACAGACCTACAGGGCAGTAATCTGTTGAGCTGGGTGGAGTAGAGTAGTATGAGGCAAAGTTTGAAAATGTAAGCAACAACGAGTTAGATTTCTATTCTAACAGCAGTAGACAGCTACTGAAGGGTGTTAAACAGCATTTTTTATTTATTTATTTTTAAAGATTTTATTTATGTATTTGAGAGAGAGAGAGAGAGCACAGCAGCGGGGAGAAGGAGAAGCAGGCTTCCTGCCGAGCAGGGAGCCCGATGTGGGACTCGATCCCAGGACCCTGAGATCATGACCTGAGCCGAAGGCAGATGCTTAACTGACTGAGCCACCCAGGCGTCCCCTAAACAGGGTTTCTTAAAGATCAGTCTAGCTGCTGAGTGAAAATAGATTGTAGCAAAGCAAGAGAAGCAAGGCGACTGTTTAATAACATTTGGCATGACGGGCGCCTGGGTGGCTCAGTCGGTTGGGCGACTGCCTTCGGCTCGGGTCATGATCCCAGGGTCCTGGGATCGAGTCCCACATCAGCTCCCCGCTCAGCGGGAAGCCTGCTTCTCCCTCTCCCACTCCCCCTGCTTGTGTTCCCTCTCTCACTGTGTCTCTCTCTCTCTCAAATAAATAAATAGAATCTTTAAAAAAAAAAAAACATTTGGCATGAGATCATGGGAGGCTCCAAGTAGGATGGAGGCAGTCAAGGTAGAGATAAGTGAACAGACTTGAGATGCATTGAAGACAAAAGGAATGAAACATGCTGATGAACTGTATGTGGATTTAGAGGGAAGGAAACAATCAAAGGCAACTCTTACACAGTTGTGTAAGACTGATGAATCACAGACCTGTACCTCTGAAACAAATAATACATTATATGTTTAAAAAAAAGAAGATAGTAGGAAGGGAAAAATGAAGGGGGAGAAATCGGAGGGGGAGATGAAGCATAAGAGACTATGGACTCTGAGAAACAAACTGAGGGTTCTAGAGGGGAGGGGCGTGGGGGGAGGGGTTAGCCTGGTGATGGGTATTAAAGAGGGCACGTATTGAATGGAGCACTGGGTGTTATACGCAAACAATGAATCATGGATCACATCAAAGAAAGAGCGAAAGAAAGAAAGAAGGAAGGAAGGAAAGAAATAGGGGGGAAAAAAGGCAACTCTTAGACTCTTAGATTTTTGGCTTATGCAAATAGATGGCTGGTGTTGCCACCTGTGGTGAGAAAGCTGGGAGTCACGGGTCAGATCAAGAATTCTACCTTAAACATTTCAACTTACGATGCCTCCTAGACAAAGAACTGGAAATGCCATTTGAATATGTAAGTCTGAAGCTTGGAGGAAACAAGCCATCAACATTTGGTTCTATAAAGCCATGGAACCAGATGAGATCATCTAGGAAAAGAAGCTAGAGAGGACAAGGATGGAACCACAGGGCACTACATGTCTAGAAGGCAGGGAGGTAAGATTGAGAAGAAGTTACTTAATTCATCATAAAATACAAACTTATCACATAGAAAAATTAAATAAAATTATGTATGCTTTGCTACTAGCTGGTTAAAGCTACTTAACGATTGTTCATTTCTTCCATTTTTTTCTAACCCTCTTCCTGCTCACCCACTCCCACCACCCAAATATAGTCAACCTCTGATTCTAAAAAGAAGTCAGCCACTGTGTACCCAAAGGAATTAAAACCTAACACTTCTTTTTAAGAATTTTTTTTTTTAAAGATTTTATTTATTTTTTTGACAGAGAGAGACACAGCGAGAGAGGGAACACAAGCAGGGGGAGTGGGGGAGGGAGAAGCAGGCTCCCCGCAGAGCAGGGAGCCCGACGCGGGACTCGATCCCAGGACCCCGGGATCATGACCTGAGCTGAGGCAGTCGCTTAACCAACTGAGCCACCCAGGCGCCCAAAACCTAACACTTCTTTTACCTCAACTTATCTAGGTCCCAAGCGATGTAAGAAGCAGGCAAAGATCATACACTAAGCAGTCATTATGCATCACAAACAGTAATCCCAATGACAAGTCTCCTCTATCCTGAAGAATTCCACGTCATTCTAATTGTTCTAAAGTTTATAATACTAAATCAACACAAATTATATCCAAGCTTGTCTTCTTTCATTTTAAATTGGAAAAATGTGCACCTGCGTTTGCCTGCTCTCTTTGAACACCTTAACTGCTGCTTTTACTATGATCATTATTATACTTCAAGCAAGTTCCTGAAAACAAAAAAACTAATCATTCACAGTTAATCTAGAGTGTGTGTATCAGGACTGGGCTCAGAAAACCCCAAAACAACTGTGGCTTAAATGATAACAGTTTCCTTCTTTTACACAAAACAAGCTGGAAAACAGGCAATTGGAGCTGGTGTGGATGCTATAAGATGTCATCAGGGACCTAGGCTCCCATCTTTCTGTCTGCCATCCCAGTGAATGGCTTCTATCCTCATGGTCACCTTTGTGGTCCAGATGGCTTCCTGAATTATAGAAAGAAGGAGGAAAGGCTGAGTCAACATCCTTTTAGAACCTTTCTAAGAGGCCTGCAGAACTCTTCCACTACTATATTTGGCCACAATGTAGACTTACAGCTACCCCTAGACTCAAGGGGTGACTGGGAAGTGTATTCCCCTACTTTTGGCCCCAGTATGCCCAACTGAACACCAGGGTTCTTTTAAGGAAGGGGAGAATGGATGTGGATAGGCAACTAATAATCTCTTTTACCGGGCATCTATAAGACCACTATCAACTAGTGTTTTTTTATGGAATAAAACATTTAAGAATCTCCTTTTTAAAAATAAAAGATGTATTTATTCATTTTAGAGAGAGAGAGAGAGAACATGAGCCAGGGAAGTGGCAGAGGCAGAAGGAGAGAGAATCCTCAAGCAGACACCCAATTGAGCATGGAGCCCGACATGGGGCTCAATCCCAGGACCCTGAGATCATGACCTGAGCCAAAATCAAGAGTTGGATGGTTAACTGACTGAGCCACCCAGGCACCCAAGAATGTTCTTTTTTTAATGATTAATCCAAAAAATATGAGCTGTCCCTGACACAGCTATCCATCCTGGGTCCCTTGATCAAGTTTTATCCTATCTAATTTCAGTAAATTCAACATTTATGGACCGAAATTATTTGACGAGGCATTTGGTTGGGCAATGTAGGTAATAGAGAGATTTACAAATCTTTCCATAATTTACACGTGTATTAGAAAAGAAGAAAAATAAGGACAAAAATCCTAACTGTGGTAGGTCATTATAATAAGCACATAAATTAAGCAATTTGGGAATTCAGCATATACAGAGATTCATTATGCTAGAAGAGGGTTGAAGAAGGTTTTGTGAAAGAAGATGCACATGAGCTGGCCCAGATGGATAGACAGGAAGAGAATACATCACTGGACAGAGTCAGGTCAGCAAGCAAGTCAGGAAAGTACAAGAATGGTAAAGGAACAAGAGAGGTTAATTTGAATATAATAATACTTAGGGAAGAAACAGTCATGTGTCTACTGATAATGAGCCTGAGTGAACAATCAGCTGCAAGTCTCCCCTGCCTACAACATAATACCTTTCTTATTCTTTCATGACCATGGTTAGTAGGCTCAGAAATTCAAGGATAGGGTTGGGTGATGGGAGGATATAATCAGGATAAAAGAGAGTGAGTTCTTTGTCCTTTTTGGCTTCCGGTCCTTCAGCGTGGGTCATATGAGCCCATCCAGAACTTTCCATGCCCCTGGATGTGGTGCCATATGGAAGCTGCACTAGGTTGCTCCCTGTCTTGTAAAAACGTAGCATACAGTCAGGCACATAGCACTGCAAAAAGTGGCGTGGATAGAAAATTGCTTGGCGCTCCCAGAGTTAAGGAGGCCATTTGCTCCAGGAGTGTAGAGGACTCAAATCACAAAAGGCCTTGAACGTGCTAGGAAATGGGGAATGACAACAGGCTTTCAAAACAGAGGGGCAACAAAATCCGAACGATTATTTGGAGTAATAACTCCAACAGCATTGATTGGAAGAGGAAATATTTTTAAAGCCCAGTTAGGAGAATATTTCAATTCAGTCTAGTGGACGAAAGCAGAAACTACAGCTGTGCTGAAGGAGAGGGGCAATAGGTCAGGATCCTGTGATCACATTGCACTGTTACTTTATGATTGTGTTCGATGGCACAATTGTTTACAACCCTCTGCTTTCTTCTCTGCCTTATCATTAGTGTTACTTTAGAATAATGAAGCCTGTTCTATCCATTAACTCCACTAACATTTGATCTCCCCATGGATTGAGGTTAAAAATTAATTACTCTTCCAACATATTGATTACATGACTATAAATATAAAAACAGAACTACAGAGCAACTACAGGGACCTTTGTTTAAATAGCCTGTTTGCTCTTTTTAAAGGAGGGAATTAATGTTGAAGGACGTTGGACCTGGAGGAACATACTAGAAAAGCAACCCTAGAGTGCCATCTAGTGTCGACAATGTTTTTAAATGCAGCATACCAAAGAAAGGTCCGCTTTTAGATATCCTATGTGATTTCCCCCTGTTGAAAACTAGTCAACGTCGGACTAGTTGGAACCAGACTCTCAAACTGCTTTCACTGCTTGCCATTCAGATAGAGATCTGAATTTTAAACAAACAAAATATTCATTTTGAAACTGCAACATGAGGAAGGCTTCAGTTCAACTTCTAGGTAGTGATGAGTTCATAGAATCGGAGGGCATTGTTTTCGGCTTTCCATCATCCTTGATACAACTTTCTCTTTTTAACATTCTAGGAAAAGGTTGGCCCTGAGGTAGAGCTAGCTTTTAATTCTTTTCTTTTCGTCTCTTTAACTGTGTAGTCTCAGACCATGTCACCTAATGAAAAGTGAACTCATAATATTTCATGAACTAAAGGATGGATAGTATGGAAGAGGTTAGGAGCTGGTGTTAAAATCTCTTGCCCACGGAAATTCATTGTTACTGGGGTGGCTCATATATCAGAGCACTGCCTTCTGCAGACATTAAAATTCACTTTGTTTGGTGTCCCTAATACTGCCCAGCCCTTGAGAAGCACGAATCTGACATATTAGGCAATTCACACTGACCTAGTAACTCAAAGCAATCATCACTGGTAACTTAAAGTGACTACACTCCAAAAGAAATAGAGCCTAAGGTCACAGTTGTAAATCTTGCCACAGGAAGGCCAAAGATTATAATCTTTATGCCAAGTGCTACGGATTCCTTTCTGCTGAGCAGAGTCGCATTTCAAAGACTTCACTAATCTGAAACCTATAAGCGGTTGTGACAATAGCAGATACGGCTTAAGTGACATCAAACACACATTTTAAAGAAAACCGGTACATCAGTGGGAAGAAAGCAATTACATTTATTATATCTGAGGTTCAGATTTTAGAGTTCCAGCTTCACACTCTAGTGAAATCCATGTATGATAATTTTTATGAACTAAAAGGCTAACATTATTCAATCATGGTTAATTGAGGCGGTATATGATCCTCTTATCAGTGTATGTTTGTATGACTTGCAAGCTGATTCTGTGTTTGCTATGACAGTGTTGTAAACAGGGGGTATTACTAGTTCAGTTGAAGTTCTGTGCTGTTGAGATCAAGGTCAGAGGTCTGATTACTAACCAGGACAAACAGCTTCACCATTGGGGGCCTCGAGACATCTTATCAATGTTTCCTCAAAATCAATGGGCTTTGGGAGAGTGAATGTAAAAATTGGCCATGGCTAAAGAAAAACACTTTAAAAAATCTGTTCCTATTAGACTTTATATGCTTCCTCAGTGCCAGTTAAGGTCAAGATGTGACTTTGAAAAAGCTTGCATTCTTGCAGATGCTAACAATCCCTCCCAGTCCTAGCCCTATTCCAGTAGATTTTCTCACCCTATTTTCATGCCTCTCATACTCATAGATATATATTTACATTGATTTTAGGGTTTTTAAATAAAAATAGGATCATGCTATGAACATAATCTGAGATGGGATTTCTCTTCTTTTTTTAAAAAAAAATATTTATTATTATATTATTTATTATTATAAAAAAGTTATTTATTATTTATTATTCAATTCAATTCAATTATTATATTCAAACATAACAAGCAGGGGGATCTGCAGAGGGAGAGACAGAAAGAGAGGGAGAGGGGCGCGTGGGTGGCTCAGTCGTTAAGCGTCTGCCTTCGGCTCAGGTCATGATCCCGGGATCCTGGGATGGAGCCCCGCATCGCTGCCCCGCGGGAAAGCCTGCTTCTCCCTCTGCCACTCCCCCTGCTTGTGTTCCCTCTCTCGCTGTGTCTCTCTCTGCCAAATAAATAAAATCTTTAAAAAAAAAAAAAAAGAAAGAAAGAGAGGGAGAAGCAGACTCCCCACTGAGCAGGGAGTCCGACAGGAGGCTGGATCCCAGGACCCTGAGATCATGACCTGAGCTGAAGGCAGACGCTTAACTGACTGAGCAACCCAGGCGCCCCTGAGATGGGATTTATTTTCACTAAGCAGTATGTCACAGGTATTCCTCCAGCTTGTAACTCAGTCTTTTTCATTGCCTAATATTCTGTAAAGTGGGTGTTTAAAATTTCGTTTAATCATTCCCCTCTTCATGGGCAGTAAGGTTGATTTCAAGCTTTTTTGGTTGTTGCCTCGTTTCACATTACAATGCTGCCAGGGCGCCTGGGTGGCTCAGTCACTGAGTGTCTGCCTTCGACTCAGGTCATGATCTCAGGGTCCTGGGATCAAGCCCAGCATCGGGCTCCCTGCTCGGCGGGAAGCCTACTTCTCCCTCTCCCACTCCCCCTGCTTGTGTTCGCTCTCTCGCTGCATCTCTCTCTGTCAAATAAATAAATAAAATCTTAAAAAAAAAAAAAATGCTGCCAAAAATATACATATAATCTAATATATCAGCCTTTTATTCTATGATACAGTCCAAAAAAGACAGAAAAAGTAGTAAGTAATGCAGCCTCTGATATCAGGTTAAGTATTTGAAGTTGAAAGGTTTCTCCTTAGACACATAATAAGTCCAAGCCTGTGTCATAACAAAAAGGCATGGCCACATCTGTTCCAGGTCTGAAATTCCGGAGGAAAAAAAAATGAAAATGAAAAAGAGCAACTCTTATGTTGATACGGTGATCTTCAGCACACTCTCTGCCAAAACTACATTCTATGCGGGGATTTCATAAGATGGAGCAATGTTAAGTTCTTATCTGTGCTCTGCAATCCAGCTATGAGTTAAGTAAGAACCTAAACAAGACATCCTTGGCCTCAGATGCTCCTTAAAAACGGATTTCAAAAGAAAGTTATTTCAACTTGCTTTTCTAAAAATGGGTCTAACTTAATGATAGGAAGACCACCACAGTCGGAGCCAGAAGGCTGGGTCCCAGGGCTGGCTCAGTCACTTTTTAATAGCCATCATTTATTGAGAACTTACCATGTGCCAAATATTACACAAAATGCTTTACGTGGCTTAACACATAGGATTCTCACAATAACCTGATGAGGTACGTGTTCTTATTATCCCCATTTTATAAATGAGGAAACTGGGCACAGAGTCGTATGGAACTTGCCCAAGATTACATAGCTAATAAATAGCTGGACCAGGAATCAAACATAGGCAGGGTTCCTGCAAGAAACTTTTAATCAATGTTCCATAAGTAGGTAACCTTGAGCCCTTTCCTTCCTAAGACTCAGATAACTTATCTCAAATATAAGGGTAATAAACCTGTTCTAGCTATTTCCCCAGGTCATTTGGAGGAGTGAGATCATTATATGTAAAAGTCTCAGTAAGTGATAAATCATTATAGTTTTCAGGGGTTTTTCCTGGTTCTCAGAAATAAGCAAGATAAAGTCTAGGTAAAATTCTAAAGTAGATGGGGATGCCTGGGTGGCTCAGATGGTTAAGCATCTGCCTTTGGCTCAGGTCATGATCTCAGGGTCCTGGGTTTGAGCCCCACATCAGGTTCCCTGCTTAGTGGGGAGCCTGCTTCTCCCTCTCCCTCTGCTTGCCACTCCCCCTGCTTGTGTTCTCTCTCTCTCTCTGTCAAGTAAATAAATAAAATCTTAAAAAAAAAAATTCTAGGGCACCTGGGTGGCTCAGTTGCTTAAGCGACTGCCTTCAGCTCAGGTCATGATCCTGGAGTCCCGGGATCGAGTCCCGCATCGGGCTCCCTGCTCAGCAGGGAGTCTGCTTCTCCCTCTGACCCTCCCCCCTCTCATGTGCTCTCTCTCTCTCATTCTCTCTCTCAAATAAATAAATAAAATCTTAAAAAAAAAAATTCTAAAGTAGATGTCCCTTTTCAACAGAAAGGTTTACACTTGAGCAAATCACCTGGCATTGATCTTGTACCATCGCTGTACTTTGAAACTAGGTGTGATGTCCTTTTGATAGAAACTATAAGTGTGGCATGTGGAATACAGAGTAGGCCCAGAGTCAGGGCTGCAGGCCCTATCCTGGCTTCAGCCCTTACCAACTCTACAACGTATTCTCTTATCCTTCAACCACCCCAGCTGTAAAACCTATTCCCTGTCTCACAGGTGATCTAAGTAACACACCTGATGTGCTTTGTAAACTACCAAACAGTAAGCTGTTGTTTGTATTCCTGCCATGTCAGAGAATAGCAATGGACAACTTAACCTGGAGAGGGGGGAGGAAAGGGATGCCTTTGGCAGGGAGACAGCCCCAGTCACCTCAGTGCCTCCAAAACTCTGGAGAGCCTCACTTTAATGACCATGGATTCTTTTTTGTTTGTTTTTCAGCCACAGTTGGCAGGGGCTGTTTCTTTTTTCTTTTTTTTTTTTTTTTAAAGATTTTATTTATTTATTTGACAGAGAAAGACACAGCGAGAGAGGGAACACAAACGGGGAGTGGGAGAGGGAGAAGCAGGCTTCCTGCCGAACAGGGAGCCCGATGCAGGACTCGATCCAGGGACTCCAGGATCATGACCTGAGCCGAAGGCAGTCGCTTAACCAACTGAGCCACCCAGGCGGGCTGTTTCTTTGCCTTGAGTTCCCTGTCACCCACAGGGAAATTACCTATTCATTATTCCTTTTTTCAAATACCAGTATATTTGTTGAGCGTCTACCATGTACCTAGCCTTGTGCTCAGCATGGTAAACACTGGTGATATAAGGGTAAATCAAAATTAAGTCCCTGCCTTATGGAACTAACATTCTAGAGGGAGACATAAAAAAAATAAACAAATAAACAAAAAAAATTAAACCAAATGATCATAACATGGGTTAAGTGCCAGAAGGAAATCAACAGTGATAGGGAGGTGATGGAGTAGGAGGGATCCACTTCGGTTGGAGTAGCAGGTAAGATGCTGAAGATGGCGAAGGGCAGACAGATGTAAAGTCTCTCTTAAAGGCAGAACCAACATAGCTTGATGGATCTGATGTGAGGGATAAGCAAAGAGAGAAGGAGAAGATGACTACTAGGTGTCTGCAATAGACAACTGATTGGACAGTGTCACCATTTCCTTACTCATTCTGGGAAACTGGAAGAGAGGTTGTGGAAGTCAAGAGGACCATTTGGGATATGTTGATTTTTAAATGCCTGTAAGTCATTTAAATGTCAAGGTGGAAGTATGAACACACAGGAAAGTTTTTGAAGAGAAAAACTGGGATGTCATGAGCTTATGGACGGCACTTAAAATACTAGGAATCCACATTAAACTGTTCGATGTTACCTTTCCCTTGGTTATTGACATTTTAATTAATAACAAACATCTGAAAAACTTTCAAGAATGGATTTTTTAAATCCCTGTTAGTGAAATTTCAAGGACACTCTAAGCCTCAGGGAAAATATTTCTGGCCAGAAATGGAGAGGGAATTCTTAGGCTCTAGAAAATCACATTGATGGGGTAATCTGCTACTCCGGGGGGCGGATATGGAGGAATGGAACAAGATAGCACTTGCAACAAGATGGACCTGTGCTTGAATTCCAGCTCTGTTATGTGGCTTTAGGGAAATCTCTTATCCTTTTCATCTTTTATGTTAACTATGTAAACAATGAAAATTAAAATACCTACCTTCTAGGGTTGTTGTGAGGATTATAAATAATATACAGAGAAATGCCTAGCACAGGCTAGTGCTCGGTAAATATTAGCAACATTACATTTCTTTCTCTTTTTCCTTGTACCGCAGAATGTCTTGAAAGACACAACCTGTGTCCACACTTCCTTCTCTCAATTCACTCCAATCAAGTTTCTCATCTGTCCATTCCACTGGATCGCCTTTGATCAAAGTCACCAGTGGTGTTTAAATCTGCCCTCATTTGGTACCACATCTCCACAGCATTTGACCCAGGTGATCACTCCTCCCTCAGTAGTTAGCTTTATTCTCACGGCTTCAACACCACACCATCCTGGTTTTCTGCCTGTGTCACAGAAAACTCCTTCTCAGTCTCCTTTGTTGGATTCTTTTCCCCAGCTCAAACTCAATTATCTCAGGTTCAATCCTGGAGCCCCAATTTCTTTTGTGGCCTCACTCCTTCCAAAGTAATATCTGTCCTGTGGTTTTAAATACATCTATAGACTCCCAAATTTACGTCTTCACCTGAATTCCAAATTCATATATGCAGCTACTTGATAAGCATCTCAAGTTTAACAGATAAAAAATAGAACTCTTGACCTCTCCCACTCAAGTCTTCCACCATCTTAGTGAAAGAGCATCATCATCCACCTGGTGGTACTCTACCCAAATCACCCTTTAGCACATGCTATTAACTCCATTTCCAAAATATATCCACAATCTGATTTGTCTGTACTGCCAAACCCCAAGACTAGGCCACCATTATTTCTTATCTACTGCTCAAATGGCCTCCAAGATTCCACAATAATCCATTCTTCCATAGCAGCCAGAGTGAACTTTTAGAAACATAAATCAGGCCATGTCACTTTCACATCTAAAATCTTTCAACAGCTTCTCATTGCACTTAGAATGAAGTCCAAGTTGTGGACCAGGGTTCAATAGGGTTTACTTGATGGAAACTCAGCTTCTTCTCCAACTCATCTCATTCTACACACCCCCTTTGGCACACTACCCACTTCCTCGCCAGCCGTCCTTCTTCCCTCTACGCTCATCTCCCCTTCAGAGTCTTGCTCTAGCTGTATCCTCTGCCCGGAACTCTCTGCCTCAGATCTTTTCTTGGCTGACCCCTTATCATCATTCTCAGCAAGGCCTTCCCTGATCACCTAGTCAAAAATAGCACTCACCCCCTCAGTCATGCTCATCACATAACTTTTTATTATTTATAACTATTTCAAATTATCTTGTTCAATCTATGTGTTTACTTCTGTATTATCTGTCTCCCCTCTGTTTGATTATAAGTTCTAGGAAGGTGAGGAGTGACCTTTCTTATTCATCCCTGTATCCTTAGCACCTAGATAGAGCCTGGCACACAATAAACACCCAAAAGTATGTGTCAAGTGAGTGAGTGAATGAATGAATGAATAGTACTTGTTATTGCTCTGCCTGTGTACAAAACTGAGACTCAGGGACTATGGAATGCCATCCTCTACTTGGTTCAACTTTTGCTACTTGGCCAGTTCCTTCTGCCTTATCTAAATGCCTGTTCTCATTATCTGCTTCCACCCACATTTTAAACATCAGCATTTCCCAAGGCTCAAGTAGTTATTAAATTCTCTCCTTTAAACATCTCTTATTTCTACCTTGTCTTCTCCTGCCCATGTTGACTGCCTTACCTCAGGCTTTCATCATTTTTACCTTAACACTGAACAGTCTCCTAATAAGTCTACTTCCCTCCAGTGTCAGCATTCTTAAATCCAATATCCGTTTCTTCTAATATACAGATTTCAGTTAATAGCCTTCAGAGTTTCTGCCTTTTCTGCAGACTCCTAAGTAAGGTAGGAAAAGGTCCTCTTATGACTGGGTCCCTGCCTTTTGTCAGCATCACAGTTCACAGCTTCCCCAGATGTCCCAGCCAGTCCAAAATGACTCTTAAATGTTTTCCAACTTCCACTTCTTTGCTGTGATATAAACTGTTCCTTCTGCTAGAGATGCCTTTCCATCATCCCCACCCCTCCATCTGCATGTTGAACTCATACTCCTCCTTCAATACCCAACTGAAGGACCTCCTCTTCTGCAAGATCCTCTCCAATCTATCAAATCCATGTTGGTCCTTTTTTTGCTGTGCTGCCTCTTTAACAAATACATACTTTTGTTATTTTACTTCGCAAGCTATGTGGCTATTTTGTATTAGCTTGATACATACTGTCAACTCCTCAATGACAGGAACTGTGGTTTATCTTTTTATCTCTAGTACTCTGCCTGGAATATAATTAAATGTCACTAATAAACATTTGTTGATAAAGAAAAATAAAGAAGCTAAAGACAATGCATTCAGCCACTCAATAAACGTGCATTATAAGCAATAAGTTGTGTTTCCAAATCATTATTTTGAAGGTTGTATGCTATTACTCCTCAGTATTTACTAGAAAGGAGTGATGGAAGAATAAAAATTATATGCAGTTAACCAGTGAACGGGAGGGTGGGGGGCGGCTAGTTGCACCAACCCCTGAACAGTCAAAAATCCATGTATAAGCTGACTCGCTAAAAACTTTACTAATAATGGGGCACCTGGGTAGCTCAGTCAGTTGAGCATCCGACTCTTGATCTCAGCTCAGGTCTTGATCTCAGGGTCATGAGTTCAAACCCTGTGCTGGGCTCCACACTGGGTGGTTTTTTTTTTTTTTTTTTTTTTTTTTAAGGAAAACAAAACAAAAAAACCAATCTACTAATAGCCTACTATTGACTGAAAGCTGTACATAACACAGTCAATCCACATATTATTTCATATGTTATATGTATTGTGTACTGTATTCTTACAATAAAGTAAGCTAAGGAAATGTTATTAAGAAAATCATAGGAAGGGGCGCCTGGGTGGCTCAGTCGTTAAACGTCTGCCTTCGGCTCAGGTCATGATCTCAGGGTCCTGGGATCGAGCCCCACGTCGGGCTCCCTGCTTGGCGGGAAGCCTGCTTCTCCCTCTCCCATTCCCCCTGCTTGTGTTCCTGTTCTCGCTGTGTCTCTCCCTGTCAAATAAATAAATAAAATCTTTAAAAAAAGAAAATCATGGGAAGAGAAAATACGTTTACCGTACTGTAGTATAAAAAATCCACGTATAAATGAACCCACACAGTTCAAACCTATATTGTTCAAGGGTCCACTGTATTCTGAAACCCTGCTTAATAATTTAGGTCAAAGCTCAGAAGCTAGAAATCACAGTTGTTAATAACTGTTTGTCACAACGGTGCCTCTCCCCTCCATTTGTCACTTTGAAAATGGCCAGTTAACAAAGTATTTGTCATGCATCTTATAATTGCTTTGATTTAAAAAAAAAAAAAAAAGAATAGCCAGGCGTCTGCTTATTATGAGAACTCTAGGTTATTTTGGAATTCCTCAACCAAATGCACAAATCAGTTCTTTTAATAGTACTTGGAAATACAGAGCCACAGAGCAGATGCCAAAAGAAAGGGAGAAGCTTGATGTTCTTTTGGCAGGGCCTGAAAATACTATAAACACTAATAATGGCTCAAACCTCACACTGCCGTCAATGTTAACTGTAGAAGTGCATATAAGACTTTTGGGCTTTTTTTTTGGTTTTTATCCCCTAAAATGTCTGAAAGACTAAAATAGGAGGTACATCTAAACTGTAATATAAGGTCTCTGCTGCTCAAAAGAAAACAAAATAATCATCCCCTTCTCTTAAGACCTATCCCACCTACCACTAAACTTAGCGTATTACCTTTATAAAGTCCCTGTTAAAAGTACCGAGGAAGGTTTTTCCCATGAAAAAATTAATTCTCATGACGGTTTGTCAGATTTTTCAAAGAGAGACCAGCTCCCCTGAGAGGTCAAGAGGATAAGAAACAGGAAGTTTTGATAGAAAAGGAAGCCTGAAAAGAGGACAGAGCTAGAGGCAAAATTCAGTCTGTTTTTGACTAAGGGAGGCCCTGATTTTTGCATTAACTATGTGGTGGTTAAAACTTGCACAGGAAGAAACCAGAGCTGGATAAGAGTTAGGATTCAACCTCAAGACACCCTGGGGCTCAATCCCCACAGAAAAGTAGTCTTTGTTTTGTGCTTATCTTGCAGTACCGAAGTGAGAACTCCTGAGTTAATGAGTTACAAAAGCATCAAAGATTAAAAGCGCTCTAGAAGGCTCCTAGCTGGGCGTGTCGGCTTCAGTTCCAGTGCCTTCGGTGAGACCTGACTGGACGAGACCACCCTGCATTTGCATTTTTAATGAAAGTGTAAGAAAAATCTCAGAAAACCTAAGACTCCTAAAAGGTCAGAATTAGGGAGGAAACCCACAGTAATGAAATGCTTTGCCAGTGGAAATGCAAGAAACAACATGAAACACAAGAGTTTTTAAACTACACCAGAGTGGAAGAGACACCATATCGAACAGACTCTAGTGAGAACAGCACGAAATCAGTGGGAAATGCTACAAGATCAGAAGGGTAGGTTAGAATGGGCCATGAGGACCCCTCATCCCTGAACTAGAAACAAGTGGCCATGTCACAGGCAAGAAATGGAAAGATTGAAGGTTGACCAGCAAAAAGTTATTACATTAAATAAATACTCTTTGCTAGATACAGAATAGGATTTTCATATTGTTATTAACAGTAACTATTTACTAAAACTTTTATTTCTAAAGGCACACTGAAGGTTTAAAAAAGCTATGACTAGCTGCCTGAAAAAAAAAACCCACTCTTTAGTAGTAAATTAATAGTAACAATACTTACTACATCAGCATCCCTCAGTATTTACCTTTTTAAAAATTTATTTATTTATTTGAGAGAGAGAGAGAGAGCGAAAGCACAGGGGGGAGGGGCAGAAGGAGAGGAAGAGAGAGACTCAAGCCAACTCCATGCTGAGCATGGAGCCCGACAGGGGCACCATCCCATGACCCTCAACCGAAACCAGGAGTCGGACACTTAACCAACTGCGCCACCCAAGCACCCCAGTATTTACTTTTTTAAGGCTGCCATAAAGTACCACAAACTGGGTGGTTTAAAACAACAGAAATTAATTTTGCTACAGTCTAAAATCAAGGTGTCAGCAGGGATATGCTCCAAGACTCAGCAGAATCCTTTGTTGCCTCTTCCTAGCTTCGGCTGGTGGCCATCGATACCTGGCTGTCCTTTGTTTCCAGCTGATTCACCACATCTCTGCTTCTGTCACCGTGTGGTGCTCTCCCTGTGTGTCTCTCTTCATATAACAGTTTTTCCTCTTCTTATAAGGACACCATTCATACTGGATTAGGACCCACCCTAATGACCCCACCTTAACTTGATTACATCTACAGTGACCTTAATTCCAAATAAAGTCATATTCACAGCTGCTGGGGGTTAGGACTTCCACATATCTTTTTAAGGGACGTGGTGCAACTCACAGCACCCAGGATCCTTTCCTTGATCCAGCCTCCAGTGGTAATCTAAAATAGGCCCACCCCTAATGTAAAATTGTCCCAAGCTCTAAAATAAATTTGTCCCGGGGCGCCTGGGTGGCTCAGTTGGTTAAGCGACTGCCTTTGGCTTAGGTCATGATCCCAGGGTCCTGGGATCGAGTCCCGCATCGGGCTCCCTGCTCGGTGGGGAGCCTGCTTCTCCCTCTCCCCCTCCCCCTGCTGATGTTCCCTCTCTCGCTGCGTCTCTCTGTCAAATAAATAAATAAAATCTTTAAAATAAATAAATAAATAAAAATAAAAAATAAAATAAAATAAATTTGTCCCAAACCATGCCACTTTCAAAGGCAAGCTGACATCTTTTACCATAATAAATATCCACTTGGCAATCTAATGTCATTAATCTTATGGGATCCATTTCTAAAGTACCTTTACCTTTGATTTACATATCATGTAAATGGATAAATACTTTATACGCTCTTAATTCTTGTGTTCTATCTGTATGTCCCGTTCTTGTGTGTCTATTTTTGACTGTGAGCTCCCAGAAGGCAATGGCTGATTAATGCTTCCTTCCCTTTTTCCTGTTAAGCTCTTTAGAGGAGTTCCTACAGCAGAATTTTCTGGACGCCTAAAGATACCATCCTTTCAGATATAAGCAGCCCAGCAGGGTCGACACGGAGGGTGGTTTCACATGCAGCCGCACGTTGTGTTTGAAACCCTCTTCTACCTTCTAACTCAGACCTTCACCTGAATGACTTGAACATAACAGACTCTTCACTTCTTTATGAGGAATTTTATTTCAGATGTCCCATTGCCCTTCCCTTAACCTGGTTTCCAAGCCCATCCTCCTATGAATCCATCAAACATTTCTCTATAGGACTAAACACCCAACACAGCCATGAACCAAATTATTTTCCACTGACACTCCTGGGACCCAGACGAATGAAGAGATACAGTTGAAAATTTGTTAAAGTGAGTATTTCCCTCATCATTATCATTATCATATCATAATCATCCCTGTCATCATTAACATTTATTAAGTGCTTGACAGCTATTTTTCTCCTTAAAAGCCCCATGAAATAGGTACTTGATTTTCCTAATTTAACTGATGCACAAGGAAAACTGAGGTACAAGGACATTAAGTAACTTGCTCAAGGTCACGCAGCTACAAAGTGGTGGAGCACAGGATTTCATGGCGACCGAGGAAGCTTTATCTGCTTGAGGACACAGGACTCCAGGAGCCCGTTACCTAACTTCACGTACTTGCAGCCGGTAGCTGAGGCCCATGTTGTGAAGAAAAGTTCTGTGTACAGGAAGAACAGACCAATAGTGTGGTATTGGCCACAGGTTCTAGAGTAGTTGATAAACTCCTATTTGAGCGGGGAAACTGTGCTGAGGCAGAAGTAAGTGGGGGGAGGAAGAAAACCGAGTGACCACAAATGGCACTCTGGAAACTGCTCCTCCTCCAGATGACTCCAGCTTGCTCTTTGCCTAATTAGATGAGCTTTGTCTTCTTTGTTCTTACTTCACTTTATTTCTGAGGAATCATTTAGGTACTTAATTATGCCAAAAATGTCATGAGTGAGCCAACACATAATACTTTGGAGAAAAGTGAAGAGTGAAATTAGAAATACTAGGGTTAAAATAATAGGAATATTAGTGCTAAAGGAAAACCGAAAGGAGAGAGGAGGAGAGGAAAGGAACGCTTTCCTCTCTTCTCTCTTCAGAAAGTGAACAAGGGCATGGAGAGGCCAAAGATGCTCAGAAACCAAACAGTCTGTCCTTTCTTCTTTCTTCCTTCCTTCTCCACAACATTTATTTATACAATGAATTCAAAGTTCAAAGAGGAAGAGCTTTTGAGACTCACCCTGCCAAGAGAGATCTTGACACAATCTTTGCAAGTGAAAAGTCTGACTTTGGTTCTTCATACTTCCATCTTCACCTCGCCCGATCTGTTTTTTGGTCAATTTCTCCCCCAATCTCTTATTACGTGTATATGTTTATGTAATGAAGCTATCTGAATTGTTGAAGTGGACACTAGTAGATGCCATGCTAAATGTAAAAAGATGAATGTGGAAGGTGTTCAGAGGGTCACCATATGGCGGGAGCTGTTTTGGGTAAGTGAAATCTTTTAGTTGGTGCTCCTCAGGTCATGCCACGAAGCGTTGTGACCCCTGCCCTGACTTGATTTGTTCCCTGACTTCAGGCAGGAGGAAGTTAAACCCATAGTATATGTGACTAGCAAGAAGTGGGTGTACCGACCCTGATGACAGCAGTGTTTCTAAGTTGTCGCGTTACATATTCAAAACTTGCAGAGAAGAAAAAATAGTATATATTTATCATGGCAGGTATATACTGAGTCCTTACTAAGTGCCAGGTCTGTTCCAAGCCTGTCATTATCTCAGGTCTTCCCCTCAAGAACCTTGTGAGGTAGAAATTGTCAGGTTTAGTGTAGGAAATTGCTGATAACAGACTGTTTATAACCTATAAAAATGACGATTTTATATTTTAGCCTACTCTTATTATTCCATTTTACAGATGAATAAACTGAGGCTCACAGAGATTAAGGAATTTGCCCCAAATAAGTGATGGAGCCAAATACCTGAATCTAGGCAGTATGAGTCTTTCACCAGAGCCATGAGTCTGCAAAGGTGTTTGAAGGACATAGTGTACAACAGAACGTTTTAGGACAGATACATACAGATTTTTACACAGAAAGTCTCTGAAAAGCTTTTGTTCTTTATCAAGGACAGATTCCCTCCTTGAATTAGTAATGCTTTTCCTTTTGATGTCAAATACTTAATAGAAAGCCAAAAATTTCAAAGGAAACATTACTGTAAAAAAAAAATTGTCCACTACTCCCCCAAAGGTTCTACTCTCCCAGTAATTAACCATTAATCACCTCTCTGGCCTTTATCAGAGTGATTCTGAGAATCATCATAGGACTCTGCCACCCTGGAAATGATTCATCCAGTCAGCCTGTGCAGTTTGTTGGGTGGTTCGATTTGTAGGAGGATAGGGGTTAAGTAAATCAACATTTACCTGCTCGAAGGGGAGATCTTAAGACAGAAAAAGAACACTGGATAAAAATTGAGGAAATCTGGGAGCGCCTGGGTGGCTCAGATGGTTGAGCGTCTGCCTTTGGCTCAGGTCATGGTCCTGGGGTCCTGGGATCGAGTCCCACATCACGCTCCTGACTCAGCGGGAAGCCTGCTTCTCCCTCTCCCTCTGCCTCTCCCCCTGCTCATGCACTTCTCTCTCTCTGTCTCAAATGAATAAATAAAATCTTAAAAAAAAAAATTTGAGGAAATCTGAATAAAATATAGACTTTATTTACTAATAAATCATCAATATTGGTTTCTCACTTGTCACACATATACCATAATCATGTAAGATGTTAATAATATGGGAAACTTGGTATGGGGTATGTGGGAACTCTCTGTACTATCTTGCTAATTTTTCCGTAAATCTAAAACTATTCTAAAATTAAAAGTTTATTCTTTAAAAAAAATCTGTCTAAACATCTCTCCTGCTGATTTGGCCTGGTCATTATATCACTCAGAATCTTTTTGAAATATTAATTGGAAAATTAGTGTAAGCTGGGAAAAGTAACACATTAGCATAGTTTCATTTTATATATTATTTCCCTAATCTAGTAACCCCATAGTGAGCCCAAACTACAGTTTGGAGACCTCCTCAGAAGGCCCTAAGTAATGGTAAGGATTCCCCTAATTCATATGCCTGTTTCTCACCCCTTGGGGTCAGTTAGCAATGCACACACAGGTAAATGAAGGCACATGGCTATTGTACTGGAACACTAGTTATGGGGTGTGTAAAAAATATAATTTAAATTTCAAAATAATGTACACTCTCGGGGCACCTGGGTGGCTCAGTCGTTAAGTGTCTGCCTTCGGCTCGGGTCATGACCCCAGGGTCACGGGATCGAGCCCCGCATCAGGCTCCCTGCTCAGAGGGAAGCCTGCTTCTCCCTCTCCCTCTTCCCCTGCTTGTATTCCCTCTTTGCTGTGTCTCTCTCTGTCAAATAAATAAATAAAATCTTAAAAAAAAAAAAAAAAAAATATACACTCTCTTCTGCATATAGATTGATATATACTACAAACTTATGCTTACATGTTCTTTATATCACTGTTTTTCAAGGGTGTGTAGATGCTGCTATGATCAATAAACACATTTACATGGATTGGAAGAGGATGGAGGAGACGTCCTATCTATGCAAAGTCCCACCCTCAGCTCCTTGCCTCAGCTCTCCGGCTTCCGACCTCCAGCTTCTCTCCCAAATGAGTTCCCTTCTGTCCATGTGTGCATTAGCGCTCTTTGCCTGCTTCCCCTGCCCCAGCCTCTGCCCCAGTGTCTGCACCTGCGGGCGGTTAGCAACTTCAATGGTACTTGTCCACTCACAATGCATCCTAGCCCAGCTCTGCTCTCAGAACTCTTCTGTTTCAAGTTTTTGTTGCTCTTCTTAATTTTTCTCCCCAGAAACTGAAAATCTGAATGAGCACTTGATTTTCCTAATATTAATGTGGATTTATTTTGAGAAGTTGTCCAGGATTTTTATTTTTAAATTTTTTTTAAGATTTTATTTATTTGAGATAGTGAGAGCGGGGAGCATGAGTGGGGGGGGGCAGAGGGAGAAGGATAAGCAGACTCCCCGCTGAGCAGGGAGCCAGACTCAGGGCTTGATGCTAGGACCCCTGGATCGTGACCTGAGCCCAAGAGAGACGCTAACCGACTGAGCGACCCAGGCACCTCATCCAGGATTTTTAGACTGCTTCCTGTCATATAACCTCAGATTTTCAAAACATACATATACCCTGCTATGACTACTTTTCTCTCTTTTAACATGTCTGATTTGAAAGAATGAGGTAGGAAGGACAAAACTAACATTTCACAGAAAAGGAAAGATGGATGTCCCATAAATTTATGAAAATACGCTCATTGTTATTAGTAACTAGGGAAACGCAAATCAAAACAATGAGATACCATTTTATACCCACCATTGGCAAAAAACAAAAACAAAAACAAAAACAGATGGACTATACCAAGTGTTGACAAGAATGTGGAATGGGGGGGTGGTGCCTGGATGGCTCAGTCGGTTGGACATCTGCCTTTGGCTCAGGTCATGATCCCAATGTCCTGGGATAAAGGTCTGCATCGGACTCCCTGCTTCTCGGGGAGCCTGCTTCTCTCTGTCCCTCTGCCTGCCACTCCCCCTGCTTGTGCTCTCTCTCTCTGTCAAATAAATAAATAAAATCTTAAAAATAAAAAAGAATGTGGAATGGAGAACCATGGGAATTCGCAAACACTCCCAGTAGGAGTATAAATTTGTATAATCACTTTGCATTGTTTGTTAGCATCCTCTAGTAAGGTTTAGGATGTGCATGCCCTGTGACCAAAGAATTCTATCCTCAGATATAAGAATATTCCCAGCAGTATTATTCATGATGGCAAAAAACCTGGAAGCCCTATAGATGTCTATCAACGATAGAATGAATAAAGGAATTGTAGTCCATTCACACAATGAAATGCTATTCAAAAAAAATTGGAGGGGGTGGGGAGATGAACAACATCTACACACATTTTTAGTTTTGGGTAAATCTAAGGAAAGAACTAAGTACCAGAAGAATATATAATAGTATGGAGTTACACTTATTTAAAGTTCAAAAACAGGAAAACCATGTTGGGTAAATACATATATCTTCATATAGCCATATATATGTGAGAAAATATGGAAAATAAAACAGCAATTAACACAAAATTCAGGATTATAATTGCCTAGGGTAAGAATGCAAGGGGTACACAGTGGGTTTCAAAGTACTGGTAAAATATTATATCTTTAGCTGGATGGAGGGTACATGAATGCCTATTTTATTATTCTTGAAACTATATAAATGTTGTGTATATCTATCGCAAGTTGAGATCCCTGGGAAGCAGCCTCTGTCTTGGAGATTATCATGCAAAAGATCTATCTGGGAACGTTCTTAGGATCAACACACCTATTGAAGGGAACTGAAGAAAGCAGGACTGGACTGGGAAGAAGTTATCAGCAATACAGGTCTTTTTTTTTTTTTTAAGATTTTATTTATTTATTTGACAGAGAGAGAGATAGCGAGAGCAGGAACACAAGCAGGGGAAGTGGGAGAGGGAGAAGCAGGCTTCCTGCTGAGCAAGGACCCTGATGTGGGGTCAATCCCAGACCCTGGGATCATGCCCTGAGCCAAAGGCAGACACTTAATGACTGAGCCACCCAGGCGACCCAGCAATACAGGTCTTAGTGAGGGTCACAACCAACCATATAGGGAGTTTTGAAGCTGGGATGACCCTTCAGAGTCGTCCTGATTTGGTAATGGGGGCTGGTCTTCATATACCCACACCCGGTCATTGGATACAAGCCACCCTTGGGAAAAGGTCTTGACCTTGAGCACAGCAGCTCTCTTCAGCCAAGGCCACACAGGGGAGGTCACAGTGGAGGGCTTCTTGCTGGCCAAGCTCCTAGCAGCTGGGACTAGGTCCGTTGTTCGTGAAAGGGATCGGACAGCACATCCCAGTGTTCACAACATTGTTTTGTGTGGGGTATTTTTCACAATAAAAATTGTTTAAGAGGAAAGAAAGTAAGGCAAGGAGGCCAAGAAGCACAAGGAAATTGTTTAGGAGTGGTACAGAGTGAGGTAGGATGAGGGATAAACTAAGCCAAGAATTAGGAGTGTCTGTCCATGGAGTTGCACACAGGCTTTCTCCTGGTAGAGGCGAAACCAGTGAATCAGAGGTGATTTGGTACTATAACAAAGACTATTATGATTAACAGATAGAGAAGAGTCAGCTTCATGGGGTGAGTGAGTTTGACAACTCCCAGGAAGTTCATGTTGCATATTGAGCCCTGCTTGTCCCCACCTGACTGTGAAGGACAGATGTGGATAAGGACTTTTCTTTTTTTAAAAGAGTTATTTATTTATTTGAGGGGGGAGGGGAAGACGGGTTGAGAGAGGGAGAGAAGCAGACTCCCCACTGAGCACAGAGCCTGATGTGGGGCTCAATCTCAGGACCCTGAGATCATGACCTGAGCTGAAATCAAGAATCGGATGCTTAACCAACTGAGCCACCCAGGTGCCCTGAGGACTTTTATTCAGAGTCTGGGAAATCTCTGTTCCTTTGACTCTACAATGGAAGGGGGGTCCACTAGGGTGTGCTGAAAGATATCTCAAGAATTCTGGTCTTAGAATATATTCAAATGACAGTACAGGTCACTTTGTCTTCTCTCCTGCTGCCAACCATCTCAGCATAATAAATGCTACTGTTTATTAGTTATTTACTATAAATCAGGCACTGTTTTTACATGCTTTAGGCGTATTATCTCATTGATGCTTCGCAACAGCCGAATGGTAGGTACTAGAATTATTTCCATTTTATTGATAAGAAAACTGAGGCACAGGTGAATTAAATCACATATGCAACATCTCCAAGCCAGGAAGCAATAGGACGAGCATTGAATTTAAGCAGCTTGGCTCCAGAAACCATCTGAACACTCAATCTCCTCCCAGGCATGGGAAAGGGTCAGTCTCGGTGGTGACAGCTCTGTGGACACACAGCTCGCTGGGCAGGGATGCAGCTTGACTAATGGTCTGAGTGCTGAGATGCCGACACGGCCTGCCTCCGTCTGAATACCTGAGGGCCTGGAGAAGATGGTGCTCACGTCACAAGGCACAACACCGCCACGAAACGCATGTAGAGTTAACATGTGTGGAGGGGTTAGAACCAGGCCTGGCCCAAGCTGTTCTCAGCACCTATGTGCTATTATTATCTCTTCCTGGGTAGTAGGACATTGTTCGCCCTGACAATTCCATTCCGGCCTTTCTTTTTTTCTCCAGGAAATCAGGGTGTGGTTCTGGGATCAAAACCATTCAGAGTAACAAAGTAATTTAGCTATTCTGTCTGGAAGGAAGGCAAGTATTCCAAGCTCATGGGTAGGCTCGTTCTAATACCTGGAAACACATCAAAGTTTATGATTTTTTTTAAGTTTTATTTTTTTTAAAGATTTCATTTATTTATTTGCAAGAGAGAGAATGAGAGGGAGAGAGAGCACATGAGAGGGGGGGAGGGTCAGAGGGAGAAGCAGACTCCCCGCTGAGCAGGGAGCCCGATGCGGGACTTGATCCCGGGACTCCAGGATCATGACCTGAGCTTTGTCGCTTAACCAACTGAGCCACCCAGGCGCCCCAAAGTTTATGATTTAAAAAACAGAGGACAGGGTCGCCTGGGTGGCTCAGTCGTTAAGTGTCTGCCTTCGGCTCAGGTCATGATCCCAGGGTCCTGGGATCGAGCCCCGCATCGGGCTCCCTGCTCGGCCAGAGGCCTGCTTCTCCCTCTCCCACTCCCCCTGCTTGTGTTCCCTCTCTCGCTGTGTCTCTCTCTGTCAAATAAATAAATAAAACCTTAAAAACAAAAACAAAAACGGAAGACACCATCACACTCTCTGGCTCTCTGGTTCCTTCTGTGTAAAGTGTGTTGGCAGTTGTGGATTCAGTGGGTGGCCTCTAAATTGGCTTGTGCAGAGCTGTGGTACTCCCCTGAGGTGTCGCAGGCCTCCCAGGAGGGGTGGGGGAGAAGCTGTGCCGGCAGGACCCTCGCCCCACACTTCAACCAGACTGGCTCCAATTGCATCTGTTTTTGGTATTTTCATAACGGTAAGAACAGAATACCTGTCGGTGGAGACAGAGCAGAACTACAAGCCCTTGACTAAAAATGTAATCAAGTTCTTCCGGAAGTAAGAGTCTCAAAGCTCCTCTTTTTATAATTAAGGGCATAGCCATTAAAATATTATACCCTTGTCTTTAATTCATGACAAATCCAAATGAGCACAATCTGGGAAGCAGCAGGGAGGGGAATGAACAAATTGAATTAATTCTTGCGCTGAATATTAATGTGCCACAGAAAGGGCGATGCTTTGCAAATCTAAGACAGTTAGAAAATATGTTTATCCTTTAATATTTAAACAGCTCTGTGTCTAAGAAGTACTCTTCTGATGGCAGATGTGTGTGTTGGGCAGGCCCACTGGGGTTGACTTATTCCTTAGACACAGGAGGCACAGGAGGCTTAGGGCCCATGATACTTTTAGGGCCCCACAGAAGTTTTAATTTTCATTTCTTTTAGAATCAGAAGAAAAAATATATATATATATTACTATATAGAATAATGAATTCAGCCTGGATTAATTCATCTTTGTACCAGCACAACCATAAAATGTAATTTTTAACTTTTTTTTTGGAAGAAGGATTCCACAAAGGCAAACAGGCCAGCAGCCCACTAATGTCATAATGTGTCCCTGATGTCTCCAGCTCACAGCAGTACAAGGTCCCGAAGGGGACCCGCCGTACAGGGCCCAAGCCCCATCCCCACTCCACGTCCCGCGCCACATCCCTGTGACATGGTCTGGGAACTTAATCCCATCAGCTGCCTTCCCTGTTTGTCCTGATTAATCCCTTGACTACTGTGTTATGAGCACTTTCTGTGGCGGCAAGTCAACAGGGTGGGCATCACCTGGGACTTGTTAAAATGCAGCCCCACCCACGACCTAATGAATCAGAATCTGCCTTTTCACAAGGTTCTGAGCGAGTCACAAGCACATTGAAACTGGGAACGTCCTGGACCAGGCCAGATGATTCAGCCCCAGGGAACTGAGGCCTGCGGGGAGAGAAGGCTGCCCCTGGCACCAGGTCAACACCGGAGGTTAACTGGGGATCTCCTGAAACCAGGGGGGGAAGCAAGGGTAACCAGGGGTGAGGATGAGGGTGGGGGAAGCAGGAAGGAAGCAGGAATGGAATGCAAAACAAAAGGTTAACTTCTGTCTGTTCAAAAGCCTGAACAGCGAGACGAGAGGCACAGTGAGCCCAGCATGATGGTGCTCCAGACGCTGAAGGGACAGTGCAGTGGAATCAACAGTTACCGGCACCCATTCTCCTCCCGGAGCTGGGCCCAGACGAGGGCACCCGCATCCCCCGCCCCCGGGCCTGTGCCCTGAGCTTCGGGGGGGGCCCTGGCGAGGTGACCAGCAGCACACGGAGCCGTGGTGCACGGCGTGGCCAGAATCAAGGCAGGGATCGGGGACAGCAAAGAGCAGCTTTCACAGAACCGTCTTAACGGGGATGTCAAACTGTGTCCTAGACGAAGGGGGGCGCTAGCTCTTAGGTTACAGTAATTTTCACCTAAGTTTCTTTTTATTAAAGAGGTGTTACATTGTTTTTATTTTTATTTTTTAAAGATTATTTATTTATTTGAAAGAGAGAGAGACAGTGAGAGAGGGAACACAAGCAGGGGGGTGGGAGAGGGAGAAGCAGGCTTCCCGCGGAGCAGGGAGCCCCATGGGGGGCTCGATCCCAGGACCCCGGGATCATGACCTGAGCCGAAGGCACACGCTTAACGACTGAGCCACCCAGGCGCCCCACATTGTTTTTATTTATTTATTTAAGATTTTATTTATTTATTTGACAGACACAGCGAGAGAGGGAACACAAGCAGGGGGGATGGGAGAGGGAGAAGCAGGCTTCCCGCGGAGCAGGGAGCCCCACGTGGGACTTGATCCCCAGACCCTGGGATCATGACCTGAGCCAAAGGCAGACGCCTAACGACTGAGCCACCCAGGCGCCCTCCCACATTGTTTTTAAATGTTGGAAAACCCTCTAAACCGAAAGTCTTCTCCAGTTCCTGGAGCTGCAATGCGGCCCGACGCAGCCCGACTCCTCCCCACCTGGGAAGGTTGCCCGACACGGGTCACTGCCTGCCTCTCTCCAGCTTCGATCCGGTTGAATAAATGCACACAAGGAGCCTGAAGATGATAAAAGGACAAGACTGACTTTATTGCTGGTAAGCTGAATGGGAAAATAAAAATAAATTCCCACAGCCCTAGAAAGGTTGGTCTTCTACCCCAGCAAGAGGCTGCGCTCAGAAGCTGCCTGGAACCGGTTCAAGCCATCAACACCTCACCTGCCTGATGCCTGGCTTGTACAAGCCAACCAATCAGGGTCAGCCCCGACTTGAAAGTCAGCCAGTCACACTCACCGCAATAAATATGCCACAGTGACAACCAATAAACAGCCCCACCGAGTAACGAGTAACCAGGCTTCCGCGGACGATCCCTTCACCCCTAAGCTTCTGCAAATCGGCCAATCCCTGAACTGCGACGATCCGCCATAAAACCCTATCCGCAGTTTTAGCGGCAGTCATCACAGAAATTGTGCTTCCTGTACTATGGTTAGCAATCAATTCAGTTTTGTTGTGTTATTTCATACATCGAGTGAGGGTCCCATCATCCTTTGACACCCTGAACCTAGGGTTCTGTATGAATATAATTTCCTTAGCCAGCTTTAGATGGAGTTTAGTTGACTCCCTAGAGAACAAGGCCATGGGAGAGCCCTGGCATTCTTACTAATGTTGGCAGCAGCTAGCGAAAGAGAAAGGAGTAGAGGAATCCTGGTTTTCAATGTCCAGCTGTCCATCGAGTGGGATGTTCTCTGGACTCTCTCCATCTCACCGAGCACATTAGTTACTTCTTGTGGGAGAGCGCACAGGGGAGAGCGGAAATGACGGGATGGAGAAAAGAAGTAGAGATAATGCTCCAAACTGTTCCTTCCAGAGATTTGAGGCTAATCTTCCCACAGAAACAGGAAGAAGAGAGAACAATGGCTTCCCCTAAACGTTCTCTCTACAACAGCTTTGCAAACTGCTTAAGGACAGAAGGTAAAACGATTGAGAAACACTAATAGGGCAAAATAGTCTGAGAAAGACAATGTCATTGGGAGTCATATAGGGAGAAAGAGTTTCATAGAGAAGATAGAATTTGAGATGACCTGGGAAAGATGGACCAAATTCATCCAATATCGGGTGTTTATCAAGCACCATCATATAAGGCAGTGGGTGCTGGGCTGTATAAAATAAGTCACCCTCTCTAACCTCAGGAAGCTCATGGCCTGAGTCAGTGGTTTGCAAACGTAGCTGCACATTAGAATCATCTGAGGAGCTTTTTAAAAATACATATAACCCTGATTTAATCGATCTGGGCTACATTCTGGGCATCAGTATCTTTTAAAACCTCAGGTATAGGCAAAAAATTCTTAGAGGACAAAAAAAACCCATAAAAAATTTGGACTTCATTAAAATTGAGATTTTACAATCATTAAAGACACCCTCGGGAGAGTTAAAATACAAACCACAGGCTGGGTGAAGATATTAGCAATGAATATATCCAACAACTGGAAGCAATACAAATGTCCCTCAGTAGGGGAATGAATAAATAAATTGTGGTATGCTGATACAAGGCAGCACTACACACAGTAAAAGAAACTACCGACACACGGAACACAGTGGATGAATCTCATATTTTGCTGAGTGGAAGAAGTCAGACACAAAAGAGTATATACTGAATAATCGTTAACATTTCAAGAACAGGTAAAACTAATCATGGCAATCCAAGACATCTTTTGGTGACTTGACTGGGAGGGGGCACAGCAGAACTTTCTAGGCAGCTAGAGATAATTAGTTTGTTTGTTTTAGAGATTGTATTTATTTGACACAGAGAGAGAGAGCGCGCGCACAAGCAGGGGGAGCAGCAGGCAGAGGGAGAGGGAGAAGCCAGGCTTCCCTGAGCAGGGAGCCCGATGTGGGGCTCGATCCCAGGACCCTGGGATCACAACCTGAGCCGAAGGCAGATGCTTAACGACTGACCCACCCAGGTGCCCCAAGATATTTGTTTTTGAAATCCTGATCTGGGTGGCAGTTACACAGACTGTGTACAAGGGCAATTCTCAGGAATACAGTTGTGAACCATCAGCAACCAACACACACAGCATCTAGGGGAAATACGGGTCTTAGCCCGGGAAGGGGGATTTGGGCAGAGCATCGCAGCGTTCCACTACACCAGGTGATTCTCATGTGGAACCCAGGCTGGAGAGCTGTGGGTCTAAGTCAGTGATTCTCAAAGCGTGGCCCCCCACGGCAGCATCAGCATCAGCGGAATACTTGTGAGAAATGCAAATTAGTGACTTTTTCTGAAGCAGAAACCCTGGCCCTAAGTAGAGGCTAGCAATCAGTGTTTTAACAAGACTTCCAGATGATTGTGAGAAGCACCAAAATGTGAGAACCACTGGTCTAAGCAGTTTTATTTGAGAGTGGAGAAGGGCCTTTGGAGAAATGGAAGAAAACACAGCAACATCACAAAGCAAGTCAAATATAACATGAACAGAGTACAACTTGGAGAAGGTGAATGAGAAACTTGTTTAGCAAATGGGACTAGTTACTAGAGGATTTTATTTAAAAGTTTTCTCTTTTAAGGGCACCTGGGTGGCTCATTTGGTTAAGCGTCTGACTCTTGGTTTCAGCTCAGGTCATGATCTCAGGTTTGGGTGATCGAGCCCTGTGTTGGGCCCCCGTACTCAGTGCAGAGTCTGCTTGAAATTCTCTCCCTCTCCCTCTGCTCCTTCCCACTGCTCACGCACTCTCTCTCTAAAATAAATAAATCTTTAAAAATTTTTTCATCTCATTTAAAAAATAAAATAAATAAATAAATAATAAAAATGTTCTCTTTCAGCCCAATAGATCATAAGGAAACGTTGTAGATGCTTAATAACCTGGCAGAGGAGCAAAGTAAAATGCGGGAAAGAGAGACAACATGCAGTGAAGATTCCAACAGGAGGCAATTGAAATCATCTATGCATAAAGTAAGAGGGGCAAAAGTACAGTTGTTAACAGTAAAAATGGGAAGGAAGAGCTGACACCATGGGATTCAAGGATGAGGAAGCAAAGGTTACTACAGGGTTTGAGATTTGCATCACCAGGACAGTAACAATCACTGACTGGGAAAGTCAGAAGAGAAAGTGGAAAGGAACATGAATTTTGCTCTCCGTTTTGGAGAGTGCGATACTGTGATTTATAAGATTTTATTTACTTATTTGAGAGCGAGAGAATGAGCAAAAGAGCACAAGCAGGGGGGTGGGGCAGAGGGAGAGGGAGAAGCAGACTCTCCCGCTGAGCAGGGAGCCCAATGCGGGACTCAATCTCAAGACCCTGGGATCATGACCTGAGCCAAAGGCAGATGCTTAACCGACTGAGCCACCCAGGTGCCCTAATAAGAAATATATATTTGGTCTTCATCCCTGTTCAAGGCACAGAGCTCCTAAAACCCTTGGAATTTCCTAAGAGATCAATGAAGGTGTCTTTTGTTCCATTACTGAGGGGACTTTTGGAAAGCCCCTAGGTAACCCAAGAACTGGGGATGATTGCCAGGGCAACCAAGCTTGTGACTGGAGCATTGGAACTTTCAACCCCACCCCTGAGGAGGGGAATGGGGCTCGAGATTGAGTTCAATCTCCAATGGTCAGTGATTTAATCATGCCTAAGTATTGAAGCCTCCATAAAAACCCAAAAGGACAGGGTTCAGATTGCTGATAGATTGGTGAACCAGAACACCATCACTGGTCCTGTGCTGGAGCTCCAAACTCCACAGAGCCAGACCTCACCCTATGCACCCATCTGGTTGTTGATTCATAGTCTTTAATATCCTTTGTAATAAACCAGTAATCTAGTGAGTAAACTGATTTCCTGAATTCCATGAGCTGCTCTAGCAAATTAATCCAAACAGAGGAGAAGTCATGGGAACTTCCAGTATATAGCCAGTGGGTCCAAAGCAGAGAGGACAATCTGGACTTATGATTGGCATCTGAAGTGGGGGTGGGGGGCAGTCTTGTAGAACTGAGCCTTTAACCTGTGGAATCTGATGCCATCTCTGGGTAGATGGTGTCAGAATTGAGTTGAATTGTGGGATACCCATCCGGTGCCAGAGAATTGGTTGGTGGTGTGGGAAAGATAACTCACACATTGGAATTGATGTCAGAATCATAGAGAGTAAGCCTCGGACATCCAGGTGGAGATGGAGGACAGGCTGATCCTTGACTTGTAAATGTGAGAGACAGCATAGAGACTTTAGAACCTGGAGAAACGACAAGAGCAGAGCTGTGGGGAAGGCATTCATTCAAAATCAGCTGTGGGGCTGTGCAGAGCTTTACCAGCAACTAGGACGAGATGCCTTTTTTGGGACTGCTTTCTTAACTGAAGGAATATCTTGCCTGGTTACACTTAATAGAATTTATAATATAATAAAATATACATATACATATTTGTGAAAATTAAAGTAAACTGTTTTTCTAGATGAGTATTTTCCATACTATTGTTTAGCGAAAACTATTCTAGGTGAAGTTAAGAAAAAGTATCTAGTATGATTCGATTGTTTGTTTAGCTGTTAGATACAGTATGTCTCAGAGCCTTTATCCTAGGGTGGTTTGTGAAGTGCTAAGAGGAGAATCTAAGTTTCTCCAGCTCATTTTTTTTTTTTTAAGATTTTATTTATTTGACAGAGAGAGCACAAGCAGAGGGAGAGAGAGGGAGAAGCAGGTTCCCCGCTGAGCAAGGAGCCTGATGTGGGACTCGATCCCAGGACCCTGGGATCATGACCTGGGCCGAAGGCAGCCGCTTAACCAACTGAGCCACCTAGGTGTCCCTCATTTTTTTTTTAAAGATTTTATTTATTTATTTGAGAGAGAGAGAGCATGAGAGGGGGAGGGTCAGAGGGAGAAGCAGACCCCCCGCTGAGCAAGGAGCCCCATGCGGGACTCGATCCCGGGACTCGATCCCAGGACTCCAGGATCATGACCTGAGCCGAAGGCAGTCGCTTAACCAACTGAGCCACCCAGGCGCCCCTCTCCAGCTCATTTGATAAGAGATTCTTTTATTCTTGGGGCACTGATAACATCTCCTGAAACCGATGTTTTCCTGAATAATTTGGAAATTAATGATGAAGAAAGAGTAGGGTAGTAAGCCTGCTGCCTCACAACCACATGGAATGCTTCAAAGTGCAGATGTCTGCACCCCACCCAAGACCTGAAAATTCTGTTTTTGACCAGATCTCCCAGATAATTCTGAATTGCAGTCAGGTTTGGAAATAGCTAGTCTAGATCATTTCTAAGGGCTCCTTATAAGAGTAAAAAAAAATGTGTTTGGGAAAGGAGAATTTGGAAGAAGAAAGAAAGTTGTCAGAAATGGGTTTGGTAGAAGTCCAGCAAGATGAGGCATAAGAAAATATCATTGAATGTTGACTAAGACAAGCTCGCAAGCAACTTTATTGCATGTTTTGGTCCATGTAAACTGAATTCTTCCCATATCTCCAATACATAACACTCTTCTAGCTGTTCACCCTTCCACTTGTACAGTAAGCTACGAGGGAGAGTTATTAGTACTCTCAGAGGGTAAACTGGAACCTGAGCCATCTCTTCCCTGTTCCCGCTTCCTGCTCCCCAGCCCCATCCCTTGGCTGGCTCGTGTTCACCCATCAGGCCTCAGCTCCACCGCCATTCATTCCTCAGAGAGGCCTTCCCTGGCCACCCTGAGGAGTCTCCCTTAGGTACCATCTCATTCCCCTGGTTATTTCCTTTTACAGCACTTTTAAAGAAAGATCTTTTTAAAGATAAATTCTAAAATACAACTGGGTATTCTCTCAAATGCTTGACCAAATCTTCATTTTAGTCATTCTCTTGCTTCCAGTGCCCCATCACCCTTTCCTCTGCATCTTGGATTTGTGTACAGACACCTCTCTCAGAATTTGGTCATGGGTTTCCAGGTCCCTAGGATTCACGTCAAGCTGGGGTTAAAGACCTTTTCAGAGCTGCCTGTGTGGCTCAGTTGGCTAAGCATCTGACTCTTGATCTCAGCTCAGGTCTTGATTTCAGGGTTGTGAGTTCAAGCCTCACATTGGAGCCCAGCATGGAGCCTACTTAAAAAAAAAAAAAAAAAAAAAAAAAAGACCTTTACAGGCACTTCTGCCTGTGCTGGGCTTGCCCTAACCACGGACACCATGATTCCCCTAGTTTCACTCACTCCTCTGGTTTCCCTTTTATGTAAACCACAGAGGGGAAAAAGTCTCTGCCTTTTCCTCTTTCTGCTCACTCTTCTTTCCCCTTTACTTCCCCAGTGTCCCACACCACAGGCTCCAGCCTCCACCCCGCCCCCCTCCCCACTTCCCCAGCTAAAGAAAGCCTCAGAAGGCTTTTCTTGCCCTTCTGGACTCTGGTGAAAACAATTGTGAATTTGCAGTCAAAAAATATGGGAAAGGTCCTAATTATATAGCATCTCAGCTTCCTCAAAATTCTGTTTATCTTATAATAGGATTTTATATGTGAAGATAAGCACAGTAAAATGCAGGATACTTTTTATGAAATGGAACCTCCTCTGTGATTTGTAAGGGTAGAAACACGATCTTTTGTTCCCATCTCAGATCTGCCGGATTACCTGCTTGATTTGCGTACAGATTTGAGTTACAAAAAATTCTTCTGAGCTAACCATTGCCTTGGTACCCAGATTAGTCCTCTAACACACCCAAACGGCAACATACGTCCCCTCAGTAAAGCCATTGCCTTGATTTACAACGTTTAGTCTGACTCCAGTGTGAGTTTCATAACTTTTAAATATATTCTTTCTTACTTTTTCACTAAAATTAACAAAAATAAATCTTATATTTCACATAAGATTGGAACACTCCAGGTTTGGCACATCTTAAGTTATGTAAGTACTCAAGTACTGGTTTCTTTTTAAAAAAATATTTTATTTATTTATTTGTCAGAGAGAGAGAGAGAGGCAGAAGCAGGGAGTATGATGTGGGACTTGATCCCGGGAACCTGGGATCATGACCTGAGCCGAATGCAGACGTTTAACTAACTGAGCCACCGAGGTGTCCCTCAAGTACTTTTTTCTTTCTTTTGCAATTGTTAGCATCTCTTCCAGAGAAATTAAAGTGAAACCCAAGAGTTCTCTTTAGCTCTAGGAAAGGGTGGCTAGGAGCAAGATAAGATTAAACTTGATTGAACTGTGTCTTGCAATTTTGTTCATTTCTTTGGGCTATCTTTACCACCCAAGCATTGGATTTAATCAGGAGGCTCATCATCCTATGAATTACTTTAAAAGAACTGCACCAGAAAACAAAACAATTTGAAGAAAAGGCCTTGTCTGTGATTTAAAAAAAAAAAGGGGGGGGGGACAAAAACAAAGGGTCTGTATAATTGATTATTACCCTAGATGAAATCACTGTTACCATTTATCAATGAAAGGAAAATTTTATATATTACTGTATTAGGGTTCTCCAGAGAAACAGAACCAGTAAGATATATATATATATATATATATATATGAGGCGATTTAGTATATGGCCTGACTCGTGTGGTTATGGAGGCTGAGAAGTCCCACGATCTTGATCTGCCATCTGTAAGCTAGATAATAGGGAAGCTGGTGGTGTAAATAAGTCTGAACTCCTGAAAGGGAGGAGAGAAGCAATGCTATAAGTCTCTGAGTCTGAACGTGCAAGAATCAGGAACACCGGTGTCCAAGGGCCAAAGAAGAGGTTTGTCTCTGTTCAATCAGAGAGTATATTTGTCCTTCCTCTGTCTTTTTGATCTCTTCAGGCACTCAACGGATTGAGTGAGATCCACCCACACTGGCAAGGGAGGTCTTTACTCAGTCTACTGATTCACATGCTAATCTCTTCCAGAGACACTTCACAGTCACACCCAGAGATAAAGTTTGACCAACTATCTGGCACCTAAGAGTAGAAAGTGAGGCCATATGGAATGAGATCTTTTCCCGGCAGAGATAATAGAGATAATAGATACTACCAATCAGATTGTCCTTCTTGCTTGAACTGGAGACAAAGAGTAGTTATTCAGTAGGATCTGTTTTGTTTTGTTTTGTTTTGTTTTGTTTTAAGAAAACAAAGTCCTTGAGTAACCAGAAATCCCTCAGGGAAGTGGAAGAGACCAATTGGATGGCACTTATCCCTTTCCAACCACATCCCTTCTGGCTTATCTTTTTAATTTATTTTTGCTTTTTCAGACAACTGAGAATGGAGGTGGGGGAGAGTAGGAGTGAATTAGTTGATTTGTAACTTTGGAAGTGGTAACGGCAGGAGCAGATAGTTGTTGAATCACATTCATGGCTGAGCACATAGCAGGGATGGAGGCCAGAGCTGCCTTGCTCCAATCTGGAATGATCTTCCAGGTCCTGAGGCAGTCTGGTCTCCAGGAGGCTGAAATGCACTTTGGTTCCTATTTTTCTAATGAGAACTGGGAGGTCATGTTCTTGAGGCCTCATCACCTGAGATCCTTGTCTCCCGTAATTCTCCAGCTTCCTTGTAATAAATGCCTTAGAACCAAGGTAACTCTAGTTTGTCCCTATTCTTTATAAGTAATAATTATAACGAGCACAGAAACTAAATTGAGTTTTTATCATGGTGCATATTTATCAACCATGAAAACAAACAAAAAACACTTAGCACTCTAGATCATTTTTCCTGCTCTTTTTTTTTTTTTTTTTTAAGAAAGCCACTTTGTTTTAGGTGGTAAATGTAAAATAAAGAAAACCTATTTTCTCTCCTAATACCAGTACAGCAAGTATACTCTTTCTCAGTGGGATATAGTTAACTATAGATGAGACCCTCTTGGGAATTTCCCTTATTAAAATGTGACCCCTCGGGGCGCCTGGGTGGCTCAGTTGGTTAAGCGACTGCCTTCGGCGCAGGTCATGATCCTGGAGTCCCGGGATCAAGTCCCACATCGGGCTCCCTGCTCGGCGGTACTCGGCGGGGAGCCTGCTTCTCCCTCTGACCCTCCCCCCTCTCATGCTCTCTCTCATTCTCTCTCTCGCAAATAAATAAATAAAATATTTAAAATAAATAAATAAATAAAAATAAAATGTGACCCCTCAAAGTGCCAAAGTTTGTAGTGCATAAAATTTTATGCAACTGGTTACAGAGACTATTTTTATGTATCATGTTTCAAATTTGTTACTTGTGCTAATAGGTATGTGATAATTGTATGTGTGTGTACGAATTGTTTCAAGGATGATTTTATTAATCAAAGCTCTCATACATCTTAAGTTTATACATATGACAGAATTATAATACTATTAATGTAATGTGATTTAACCTATAATTTAGTGACTTTACCTTGTTGAGGGTGACTATCAGAATATTAAAACAAATGAATATTTACTTTTATCTTTGACAAATGAATAGGTGATCTATAAATTTAAGATATCAAATCTATTAATGGACACTCTCTTAATTACAATTTTGCAGTCTTTTTTTTTTTTTTTAAGATTTTATTTATTTATTTGAGACAGAGAGAATGAGAGACAGAGAGCATGAGAGGGAGGAGGGTCAGAGGGAGAAGCAGACTCCCTGCCGAGCAGGGAGCCCGACGCGGGACTCGATCCCGGGACTCCAGGATCATGACCTGAGCTGAAGGCAGTCGCTTAACCAACTGAGCCACCCAGGCGCCCAATTTTGCAAAGTCTTAAATATTTTTTTTTTCAAAGTCTTAACTATATTTATCACCAAAGAGAAGCAAACTCATCATCCCAAATAAAACTTCCATTTATATATTCCCCCAACATATCTACTTTCTGTTTTTAGTTTTCGGAGTTTTCGGGTACACTAGATCTACATGGCAAAGTGTTTGAGGAGAAGGTACCTTCACATTCTTACATTACTGTGTTTTACTATATTACTTTTTTGGAGCATTTGATGTTTGCTTGTTGCTACACTCTAACAAAAAGCCTGAATGCTTAAACAAAGGAACCAGGAAAATAATTGCAATAACCTTTGGTTTTCTGGTGTTTTTTTTAAGATTTTATTTATTTGGTAGAGACAGAGAGAGAGATATCACAAAGGCAGAGGGAGAAGCAGGCTTCCCGTGGAGCAGGGAGTCCGATGCGGGGCTCGATCCCAGAACGCTGGGATCATGACCTGAGCCGAAGGCAGACTCTTAACTGACTGAGCCACCCAGGCACCCTGCAATAACCTTTGTTTCTGTTTTTAATTGAGTTGTTTTCTTAGTTTAATGGTTGCTTGTTTTGGTTTTTATTTGTACAACTCAAAGACAATACTTTATTGCTGCCTGAAAAGCACAAAGTACTTTCAGCTGACTTCTCAGTTATATGTCCCTCCCCCATCCTCATTACCCTTATCCACTGACTTGGCCATTCCTTTTCATTTCCTGAAGTCTGTAGTATCTGCACCTCTCAGTCTTTCCCTCTACCCCCCAACTCTTCTCACTAGCCTAACCTACATGATGAGCGTTCAGTACCTTGGCCTGCCACCTAAATAACCCCACCCCAAGTGATCTTCCAGTTCATCAAAGCACACCCACCTCAAATTTTGTCTACTCCTGCTCCTACATCAAAATCGCTAAAGCAGACATCATTGTGGGACCACAATATCCTACTAGTTTAGCTTCTTCTTTGGGTTGCTGATATTCAGGCCCCTTATCTTCCCATTCTACCCTGTATCTGGATAAGCTCATCTACCACCATGGCTTAAATACAAGTCTATGCCAACAACCCCCAAATGTATACTTCAATCTGGACCTCTCTTCTGAGCTCCAGACTCATATGTTCAACTGTCTTCTCAACACATCTCAGATATCTCATAGGCAACTCAAACAAAGCATTTGAAAATTCATGTTCTTTACTTTCTCCCATAACCTGCTCCCAGCTGAATAAATAGTATCTATGTTCACCCAGTTGGTCTGACCAGAAACCTGAGTTGTTACTTTTTGACAATTTTTTTTTTTCACTTCCCAACTCCAATCCATCATCAAATGTGCCTTCTAAAATATTATTGGATACTTCTTTCCATCTTTACTACCTTTTTTCTTGTCCAAAGCAGGGGGCCCTGCCTTGAGTAGGACAATAACCTTTTAACTAGCCTCGCCTCATCCACTTTTGCCATTTCCAACCTATTCTCCTCATAGTATCTGGGCTATGTAACTCCCCTACAAAACTTTTCATTGCCCTCAGAAAAAGTTCACAAGTTTTATCATTGCTCAAAAGGCCCTCTGTGATCTGGCACCTGCTGGTCCCTCCAGCTTCATCCATCTCTGGTCACAGCCCTTGTCTTTCAGTTCCTTGAATTCACCAAGCTCATTCTTATATGTTTTCTTGGCCTAGAGAAACATCTTTCCTCAGTCCTCATCTGATAATTCCTACTTATCCTTCAGATATCAGCTTTATTCTTTCATTTAATAAATAGTTATTAAGTACCTACCCTGAGCCAAGTTCTGTGCTAGGCACTGTGAATTCAACAGAAGGCAAAACAGACCTAGATCCTATTCCATGAAGCTTATACTTTAGTTGAGGGAAGTGGACACCAACCAAACAACATACAAAGAATGTAAAATAGTTCCATGGCGCTAGGAAGGCCTATGATGGGGGATTTGGCATGATCAGGAAGGTCAGAAGACTGAAGAAACAAGAGATCTGAAGGGGGGCAACATTAAAGAGATAAAAGGGTCACAGATGGAGTAAACTGCATATTCAGAGGAAGCCCAGTGGAAGAGGGATCTCGGCTTACAAAGAACCAAAAGAACCAAAAGAAAGCCAGTGTGGTGAAGCGGAGAGAATGAGGGACATGTGGTAGGAACGTGAGCTAGAGAGGCCAAAGCATGCAAAGCCTGATTCTAATACCTCAAGGGCTGGGCAGACAATGTGTGAAATGACAAGGGGGTGTAGCAAGACCTATGGTAAAATGGAGATACAGACCTTGCCTCCAGGCATTCACATTCCATTTGAATTCGAAACAAAACAACACTGTGTTGAAAAAATATATATTTCACTATAAATTTGTCCCCACTGATATGCTCTTGAAAATCATGCTTAAGAATTTTATCTTTAGGGGCGCCTGGGTGGCTCAGTTGGTTGGGCAACTACCTTCGGCTCAGGTCATGATCCTGGAGTCTCAGGATCGAGTCCCGCATGGGGCTCCCTCCTCGGCAGGGAGTCTGCTTCTCCCTCTGGCCCTCTCTCGTCTCATGCTCTCTCTCTATCTCATTCTCTCTCTCAAATAAATAAATAAAATCTTTAAAAAAATAAAAAAATAAAAAGAATTTTATCTTTATCTAATAGCTATGTAGGAAGCTGCTCAAATAGAAGTCACATGGGGAGAGCGATGCTAACAGATTTATGTTTTGAAAAATACAGTGTTTGGGAAAACTAAAAAAGAAAACAAAAACCAAACTGTGAATAATATCCTCACATGATAAGGTATTGCACCCACAAAACCAAAATAGGATGCGCCTCCCAGCAGCAGTATGTTAGTAAATGGATTGGAAGTTCTAGGTAAAGTTGGTAAAGTGAAGACATATATTTTTCCTTCCTCACAAAACCCCACCAAAAGGAGTTTTTTTAAATTAATAAACACACAACAATGTGGGAAAAAAGGAAAGGATACAACAGTGACAAACATTTTGAGGCTAGAAAGACTTGCAGCTGACTTGGGGGCCTTAAGAAGTTAAACTGGTGGTAGCAAAACCCAAGAATCAACCTCATTTGTGCCCACAGAATACTCAAGACTCCATGACTTGATAGTACCAAATACCTTTGGAAATGGGGTGACCTGAGGCCCCAAATCATAGGGACCAGATGAAGGCTATTTGAGTGGCAGGTAGATCCTTAGATGCCCCTCACTACTCTGCTGCTGAGCCATCCCCACTGTAGCAGAAGTCTGGAATTTTGTTCTCTGGAAAGGATAACATAAAGGGATTCTAGACTGGGATATACCAAGCATAGTTGAGGGTGACAATATCATGCCAAAAATAGGAATTAAAGGAACATCTAGGTGGTGAATGCTGAGACATCCAACCTCCTTTGACTTGGCTTCTCAAATGCTATTAGCCTTGCCTCTTCTGTCAGGAGATGAGAAGAGTCTGCTCTGGGGATTCTGACCAAAACAAGATGAGAATCATAAAATGGCCCAGTCAGATATTCTTAAAGTAAAACCCAACTAGTTAGCCAAACACTCATAAACATGAGCAGATAATAAATAAAATTAAAAACTCAGTAGTCAGGTAAGTGAGGGCTGTTATTTGAAAAATTAGACAAAAGTGAAAAGATATGTAAATATAGGAAAGAAACGATTTTTAAAAATAGAGGACCAATCTAGGAGGTAGATTATACAAATAACTGGAGTTGCAGAAAGAAAGTACAAGGAAAGTGGAAAAATGAAAATCATCAATGAAATAACTTAAATAGTTTCTCAGAACTGAAGGACATCATTTTCCAGATTGGAAGAACCCACAGGCCCAGTAATATGGATGAAAATAGACCCATAAAAGTCACTTTATTGTGTCATTTCAGAACACTGAGGACAAAGAGAAGGTCACACACACACACACACACACATCTAGAGACAATGGAACAATGTCTTCAAAACTCTAAGTGAAAATGAATTCCAATCTAGAATTCTATACACTTCCAAACTATCAATCAAGAATTGAGAGTCAAGGGGCGCCTGGGTGGCTCAGTTGGTTAAGAGACTGCCTTCGGCTCAGGTCATGATCCTGGAGTCCCTGGATCGAGTCCCGCATCGGGCTCCCTGCTCGGCAGGGAGCCTGCTTCTGCCTCTGACCCTCCCCCCTCTCATGTGCTCTCTCTCTCTCATTCTCTCGGTCTCAAATAAATAAATAAAATCTTTAAAAAAAAAAAAAAAAAGAATTGAGAGTCAAATACTGATGTTTTCAGATATGTACATTTGCAAAATACACCTCTTAGATACCTTTTCTCAGGAAGCTTCTGGATTGTATGTTCTATAAATACAAGAGTAAACCAAAAAAAGAGGAAGTCACTGGATACAGAAAATGGGAGATCTGACACAAAATAGATCTCAAACAGATTCAACACAGAGCAATGAGAAAAGAAGACACCAAGATGACACCTATGCACTTGACAAAGAGGGGGGCATTTCCAGATGAGAACTGTGTGCCTTAAGAAATAGGACAAATTAAGGGACTCCAGGATAAAAATGCCTGTTGTAATCTGAGGGCTGAATGCCGATGTAAGCCTGGATCAGATCTGTGTCTGTATTTGGCTTGCTTTGCCCATGTGCAGAAGAAGTTCCTGCTGTCTCCTCCATGCTCAGGCCAAAGACCATCTGCTTAGACCCTCTGAGGACATCCATCTCATCCCACAGAAGTACACTGCTTCAACCTAATCCTGAGAGCAGGTTAGCCATTGTGAGCTCAGGACCAGAACACACAAAGAAGCCCACCCACCCCCTCTTATTTATTCCTCAGATGTCTCAAACCTGGTCCACATTCTAGTGCCAATTATGGTGGCCCAGTGTTTCCTGGAACTCCCTCATGGCCTTGCCCCCCGACTTCCCCTGAGAGAGCACTTGCAAAGTCACAGAAATGCTGAAGCCAGATTACAATACCGAGATAGTTCAGCTGATCTTCTCCTGGAAGCCTTCGTTTATCACTGGCAAATTGTCCTGTTCTTACACAGTGAAATATGTCCTTGAACATTAAAGTTCTTACACCTTGTAAATCCATTTACATATAAACTGCTGTTAAAATAATAAGGTATTATATGGAGGAAATATGCAGCACAGAATGATCCACACGGAATTCGTGATAGTGTTTACCTTAGGGAGTGAGGGATAGAGGGGAATGAGACAAGGGAGGAAGACACAGGGAACCTCAACTGTATAAGTAATGCTTTATTCATAAATATCAGAGCTAAAGCAAATATGAAACAATGCTAGTTAGCATTTGAAAAAGCTGGGCTGTGAATAGGCAGATGTTTATTATACTAATCTATATTCTTGTCTGAATATTTGAAGCATTTCATAGTAAAATAAAATTTATTTTAAAAATGAGTTGGAGGGAGGCTAGACTAGAGGCTTAAATGTCCATCCTTTTTTTATAATGGGTCTGTGATTCTGCTCTGCTTTCAAGCTAACAACCTAGCCTGCTACAGCTTCATAGATGCTGGCAGAAAACACAAGACCTCTTGCTCGGAGGCAAAGGGCTTTTTACTCATGGCACATCAAGCACCAAGACCATCAGCATATTTGCATTAGTTTCTCTATGCCCAAGTCTCATCTGGCAACACAAATGGATCTGGATGGAAGCTTGTTTGTGTAATAGGGTGCATTACCGAAGAAGAACCTTGAGCTTAGGGAACCCAAATCTTTTAGAGTGGGAAGTAGCATGCCTATGCTTTGATTTGGAGGAAGACATTATCTTCCAAGGTTGTTTGCTCTAAAAACTTCCTTTAGAAAGATAGCCCAGAACAAAGGGTAGTCAGTCTGCTTGCAAGAAGTGCAGAAACATGAAAGACCCATTGAGGATTATCTCCCGACTTATACACTCACATCACTCTGTATGTTTCCTTCATTGCACTTAACCCAATTGTAATTACGTAGTTATTTGAGTGATTATTTGTTTACTATCTCTTTCTCCTCCAAATAATTAGCGAGGCAGGGACCATGTCTGCTTTGTTCATTGCTACATCTCCAACTAGTAGAGCACTGATATATAATAGAAGCACAATAAATGTTTTGAAGAACTGTTCATGCATTATTAGACTCAAGTACACTAGAGACACAACTGGAAGAAAGATGAATGACAGATTACTGATGTCACAAGGCATAATGTACTTTAATGACAATTCTTTTTTTTTTAAGATTTTATTTATTTATTTGAGAGAGAGAGAATGAGCGAGAGCACATGAGAGGAGGGAGGGTCAGAGGGAGAAGCAGACTCCCTGCCGAGCAGGGAGCCCAATGCAGGACTCGATCCAGGGACTCCAGGTAATAATAATTCTTTACATTCATCCAGCACTTTTTCTTTTACAAAGCACTTTTTCTTTTATAAATGCAAATTTCACAGTAAGTCTTTGAATTGGGTAAACATGTTAAGAGACTTATTCAGGACCATTAGACTTTTTTTTTTTTAAAGATTTTATTTATTTATTTGAGAGAGAGAGAATGAGAGACAGAGAGCACGAGAGGGAGGAGGGTCAGAGGGAGAAGCAGACTCTCTGCTGAGCAGGGAGCCTGACGTGGGACTCGATCCCGGGACTCCAGGATCATGACCCGAGCCGAAGGCAGTCGCTTAACCAACTGAGCCACCCAGGCACCCAGGACCATTAGACTTTTTATACAATGTTACATTAGTTTCAGGTGTACAATATGGTGATTCAACAATTCTATACCTTACTCAGTGCTCATCATGATAAATGTACTCTTAATCCCCTTCATCTATTTCATCCTCAATGGACTTTTTTTTTTTTTAAGATTTTATTTATTTATTTGAGAGAGAGAGAATGAGAGAGAGAGAACACATGAGAGGGGATAGGGTCAGAAGACGAAGCAGACTCCCCGCCGAGCAGGGAGCCCAATGCGGGACTCGATCCAGGGACTCCAGGATCATGACCTGAGCCGAAGGCAGTCGCTTAACCAACTGAGCCACCCAGGCGCCCCTCTCAATGGACTTTTTTTTTTTTAATTTTTTATTTATTTGCGAGAGAGAGAATGAGAGAGAGTATGAGAGGGAGGAGGGTCAGAGGGAGAAGCAGACTCCCCGCTCAGCAGGGAGCCTGATGTGGGACTCGATCCCGGGACTCCAGGATCATGACCTGAGCCGAAGGCAGTCGCTTAACCAACTGAGCCACCCAGGCGCCCCTCAATGGACTTTTTAAGTGAAAAAAGACAGAGCTGAAATCTGCGTATTTAATACTCTTTAATACTCTTTCCTATATTCCAGAAGGCCTTTTTATCCATGACAATTATGAGGTAGGATAATATCAAAGCAGAAGGGGAGAATTATCTTTTTAATGTTTCATTTAAATGAAAAGTTAAACATAGGTGGAGATTTTTTTTTTTTAAAGATTTTATTTATTTATTTGAGACAGAGAGAATGAGAGACAGAGAGCATGAGGGGGAGGAGGGTCAGAGGGAGAAGCAGACTCCCTGCCGAGCAGGGAGCCCGATGTGGGACTCGAACCTGGGACTCCAGGATCATGACCTGAGCCAAAGGCAGTCGCTTAACCAACTGAGCCACCCAGGCGCCCGAGATATTTTTTTATATATCCATTATGGTTTCCACAGTGAAGATGCATGAATAGAACTGAATTTCCATTTGACGGTGAATTACAAACAGTAATGCTTCATGTGTTTATAAAGTGTGCAACATTTATATATTACTTTATCCTCATAAAACACAATGATGTATTACTTTTGTCTTCCTTTTAATGGATGATGAAATTGAGGCCCAGGATGATTTCACTAATTGGCAGAAATCACACAGCTATTTCTCCCATAAATTGAAATACAGAAATGTTAGATTGAAAATATGATGCTTTTTTACGAAAGGAAATTACTTTCACAAGATGCAGACATTCTTTTCTTCAAATGACTATGCTAATATGTTCTACGATATATCAATCTCTTACTTTGGTTTACTATGTCAAATATTGTGAAATCATGAAACTATTTTCTAAAATGAGCCAACTCATCTAAGAAGCAGGTGGTATATAGACTCATAGAGGCAACCATATATACCCTTATCTTTGGAATCTGGATTTTTCTCTGAAAGTATTAAGATTCAGGCTGAAAGTAAATATGGAGAGTTTAACATTGTAATATGCATTAAATTCACACTTCAGTCATGAAATAGGCAGTGTAGCAGATTAAGAAATACATAAGAGTAGGGGTGCCTGGGTGGTTCAGTTGGTTAAGTGTCTGCCTTCGGCTCAGGTCATGATCCTGGGGTCCTGGGACTGAGTCCCGCATCGGGCTCCTTGCTCTGCGGGGAGCCTGCTTCTCCCTCTCCTCCCCACGTGTGCTCTCTCTCACTATCTCTGTCTCTCTCTCTCAAATAAATAAATAAAATCTAAAAAAAATAAAAAAAAGAAATACATAAGAATAGAATTTAAAAGCCTATATTTCCTCTTTCCATCCATTGTTTCAATATGCTTTACATTCTATCTCATACATATAAAGCAAACATTTCTCATTTGTGCCATTTATTTTGTACTTATCACATATTGCCTTATAGGCTTATCTTTTTATATATATATTGAATTCTAGCCTTTTACAACCAGAATATAAGTTACGTTAGGACATGGATCATGTCCTATGGTTTAACATTCTCTCTCCTCCACCTGTCTGCTTTGCACAGTGTCAAACCCAGTTCCGGTGAGTTCTGGCTTTGCTTTATTTCTCTCCACATTTCAAATCACCTACAAAATTAGCCCTACTCTATTCCCAGGGCTCTTACTGAGGCAAGAGTAGATTAAAGTCCATCCAAATCAATATTTTGGGGCTCATCCTCAAGGCTATGAGGTGCTCCAAGTTTGATAACTGGCCTCCCACCTCCAGTCTGGATCCCCAAAGTGCTCTCATGTACAAAACCTACTTTCTATTCTATTGCTGTTCTCATGTTTCTAATCTGATAACTTTTCATAATACCTCAGTCACTCCTAGGAAAGGGGAAAAGGCAAGTTGAGATTGGCTTTCTCCCTCTGGGGAAATCTGGAATATAAATTCACCTCAGAGTTGTTCTGATCTGAGGCTAGGGGGCTGGGGTTTTGTACTCATCATTTGACACCCATTGGATAAGAGCTGCTCCACTGGACCTAAACTCCCAGCTCTGTGCTTGCCGGCAAGAAAGCCCCAGTAACACGTTCTGCATGGAGCACTGGGTGTTATACACAAACAATGAATCATGGAGCACTACCTTAAAAACTAATGATGTAATGTATGGTGATTAACATAACAATAAAAAATTAAAAAAAAGAAAAAAGAAAGCCCCAGTAGCACAGAACAGGAATGATTTCCAAGGAATAACTGCAGGTTCTGTGAAGCAGAGGCAAAAGGCACTGATGCACAGAAATAGTCAAAGTGATCCAAGGGGATCTGCTCAGAGCACGTACAGTGTTTGCTACAGCTCTATCCATCAGAAGAGGCTCATGGGAGAAAACCGAAGAAAAGTGAGCCCCCCCCGCCCCCCCGGCCTGGGGCAGTGGCTGGGGATCATCCAGCACCTGCCTGCAATGGATGCAGCTAAAGTTGCCAGAACAAGATGAGGTGACACGAACACTAAGTCATATGGCCCATGAGAGGAGCACCATATGGGGAGGAAAGATGTCAGAGCTACATTGGGAGAGGTCTGATGACATAGGGAGCAGCAAAGGTGATAAAGGCCAATGTCAGAAGGCAGGGGAAGATGGCAGTGTAAGTACCTCTAAATGTCTGCAAATCACTGTGGCCCTGAGGAAGAAATTTGAGCAGGAAGAAATTCGAGCAGGTACTCCTGCATTTCTTTGGATTCACCTGAGGTATAAAAACACAATTTTATTGTAGGATGTTATGGCCTAGGAAAACACTAATGACACACTTATCTTTCTGTTATACTGCCATTCTGCTATTATTGAGTCCAAGTAAGAGTTAAAAGCATTGTCAGACATTAAGGGTAAAAAAATCAAAGATATTAGGGGCACCTGGGTGGTTCAGTCGGTTAAGCGTCTGACTCTTGATGTTGGCTCAGGTCACCATCTCAGAGTTGGGAGATTCTCTCTCCCTCTGCCTCTGCCCCTCCCCCTGCTTGCACATGCACAAACTCCCTCTCTCTCTCTCTCAAAATAAATAAATAAAATCTTTTAAAAAATCAAAGATATCAGATCTTTCACTTACTACCAGCAAATCTGTTCATTCTGTTGCTTCACCTTCCCATGTTGCATCTGACTTAATTTTTTACTCATGTCCCACAATTTATGTTTGCCATATAGGGAGATTTTTTATTTTTTTTTTACCTTTTTAAAATTTATTTATTTTTTTTTAGTAATCCCCACACACAACATGATCGAACTCATGATCCTGAGATCAAGAGTCAGATGCTCTTCTGACTGAGCCAGCCAGGCACCCCTATAGGGAGATTTTTTAAAGTGATAAATTAGTCTAATATTCTCTACCCATGTTGTTTTTAAGACTATGCAAAGAAATCATACTCATTAGTTCATTCCATAAATACTTTCTGAATTAGGTATCAGATTGAGTGGATAAAAAAGATGAAAAAGAGGGGCGCCTGGGTGGCTCAGTTGGTTAAGCGACTGCCTTTGGCTCAGGTCATGATCCTGGAGTCCCAGGTTCGAGTCCCACATCGGGCTCCCTGCTCAGCAGGGAGTCTGCTTCTCCCTCTGACCCTCCTCCCTCTGACCCTCCTCTCTCTCATGCTCTCTGTCTCTCCTTCTGTCTCTCACAAATAAATAAAATCTTAAAAAAAAAAAGGATGAAAAAGAAACAGCCCTGTATTAAAAAAGATCCAACATACATGGAATGATGACCATCAGATTCAGGTTAGTGCTTACCCATGGGAAGAAGGAAAAAGAATGGGATCTGGAAGAGGTAGACTGTTTGTTTATTTGTTTGGGCTTTTTTTTTTTTTTTTTTTAATTTATCTGACGTATTTTGTAATAACGATTCAAATAAGCAAATGGAAATAAATACAAGCTGTAGTATTTCCTTGCCTCACCCTAAAGGATCACCTTGGGCACTCCCCATGCCCTGTACCTCATTTGAGACATTGCATGAAGATGCTGAAGGCTTGAACATACAGTGACTGAGAAATTAAAGAGCAGGAAATTAATTAGATATTTCACCGGTGATTGAATATGTAGTGGTAAAAGGCAGGAGTATTTGTGTGATTTGAGGATTGCTGGAGAAAACATTTGCCCTCCTGTTCTGGAGTCTCAAGGCCACATTTTAAGGGAATCTCTAAGCCCCCTAAGGGTGGCTAGCTTAATTTTTCAGCTTCCATTTAAGGATATGAAATGAAAGAGTCAGTCAATCAATATGCATTCCAACAAAGATCTTTTTAAGCAGTTATGTGCCAGACTCTGTATTTGTCAGACAGCTAATTAAGAAATAGGCTATGTCCTCAAGGAGAGATTGGTATTATAATATGATGATTACAGCTAATGTTTATTGAGAACTTTGCTAATGCCTGTGCCTGGTGCTAAGCACTTTGGCTGTACTCTCCCGTTAAATCCTCACAACAGCCCTGTGAGGGAAGTGCCATTATTATCTTCAATGTATAGATGAAGAAACCAAAGTTTCCAGAGTGAGTTGCCCTGTTAACTAAGCTAGAACCAAGATCAGAACCCAGGACTTACTGATTCTAAAATCTGTACACCTAACTACTAGAATACGTGACAAAATTCATGGAAAACTTTCTGTGAGACTCTAGAATAAGAAATTACTGGCTTTAGTTAGAGGATTCAATGTGAGTTTCATGGGAAAAAGGGATAACTGAATTGAATTTTAAAGGATCAGTAGCAAAGAACAGTCCAGAAATTGCTTTAATAAAGGCATGAGAGAGTGTGATGCCTAAATGAATAACTTTTTGTGTTTCAATGACATATGCATTGGGGGCTGTGGCAGAGGAGGGTTTGTCGAAGTTGGGAGGGACCAAATTATGAAGGATTGTGTATTGAGGAGAGAGGAAGAGTTTAAAAATGAGCTTCTTCAATAATTCCTTGATATCTCTGGAATGATCCATGTCAGATTTCGCCAAGGGTGCCACTTGTGGGAGCCTTCTCAAATATAGCTGAGGAAGTGGACTATAGGTAGGACACACTCAACTACAAGTAATCAATAGTTTAGGCAATTACTTGATTTAGAAAGGCGATTACTTTTATTTTTTTTTAAGATTTTATTTATTTATTCATAAGAGACAGAGAGAGAGAGAGAGGCAGAGGGAGAAGCAGGCTCCCCGCTGAGCAGGGAGCCCGATGCGGGACTCGATCCCAGGAGTCTGGGATCATGACCTGAGCCGAAGGCAGATGCTTAACCATCTGAGCCACCCAGGCGCCCGGCAATTACTTTTAAAATGTGATTTTTGACACTTTTCTACTGCCATAAAGGACATTATCTGAAACCAGTTGTATTCATTGATCATGAGAGAGTAACAAACAGTCAAATATTAGTTGTCCAACACTGGTAGTTTTTCTTTCTTTTTTTTTTTTTAAGATTCTATTTATTTATTTGACAGAGAGAGACACAGCGAGAGAGGGAACACAAGCAGGGGGAGCAGAAGAGGGAGAAGCAGGCTTCCCGCTGAGCAGGGAGCCCAACGCGGGCCTCGATCCCAGGACCCTGGGATAATGACCCGAGCCGAAGGTGGACACTTAATGACTGAGCCGCCCAGGCGCCCCACCACTGGGAGTTTTTCTCTCAGAAGTGAGGTAAGCCACACTTCTAAACTACAGATACTAGTTTTCCAGTACAGAGATTAAATAATGTGGTATTATAGACGTCGATATCCTGTGCAACCATTTAGCACTCAGTCAGTAATATTTATCATCTTATTACACATTACATGATCAAGCTATATTTATATATATATCTTATACATGTATGTATATATAATGCATGTATATAATAGTATCAAGGAAGGAACATGAGTCTATCAGGACACTTGGGTTCTAAAATGATATCAGCTAGATGTGCAATTTTTATCAAGTCATTTAATTTATCTAAGGCTCAACTTCCCTGTAAAATGAGAGGCTTGCACTAGATGTATTCTAAGATTTTGATTCTGTGAAATTAGGTAATTTCTGATCTTGATAAGCCTAAAATTAGTTCAGGACATAGAGCACATCCACAGGAAAATAGATTAAGAAGCATACAAGTAACTTAACAACAAATACTACAAAAGGAAGAATTTAAAAAAAAATCAGGTTCTGGTTCAGTTAATTTGGAAGGCAAAGATTACCACTAATAAATAGAAGAAAGGTGAGTTTAGAAATTAAATGAGAAAGATAGAAATTCTCAGTTAGTAGGTAGAATTGTGTGGGGAAGGAATATTTTGTTTCTTTTCATCATAAAATAACTGATTGTCAAGAAAACTAGCATATTTTGGGGCACCTGTGTGGCTCAGTCGGTTAAACGTCTGCCTTTGGTTCAGGTCATGATCCCAGGATCCTGCTCATGCTCTCTCTTTCTGTCATATAAATAGATAAAATCTTTTTTTTTTTTATTCTTCTTATGTTAATCCCCATACATTACATCATTAGTTTTAGATGTAGTGTTCCATGATTCATTGTTTGTGCATAACACCCAGTGCTCCATGCAGAATGTGCCCTCCTCAATACCCACCACCAGGCTAACCCATCCTCCCAGCCCCCTCCCCTCTAGAACCCTCAGTTTGTTTTTCAGAGTCCATCGTCTCTCATGGTTCATCTACCCCTCCGATTTCCCCCGCTTCATTCTTCCCCTCCCGCTACCTTCTTCTTCTTCTTCCTTTTCTTTTTTTTTTCTTAACATATATTGCATTATTTGTTTCAGAGGTACAGATC